>NC_080422.1:27168022-27495879 GCF_029873635.1 Malania oleifera
TTCGGCAGATGGGTCGTCCGCGGCGGCGCCGGTGAGCCTCTGCACGACAGCGCGGAAGGTGGAGGGGTCGGCTTGGACGAAGGTGGTGTTGGAGGAGTCGTAACAGGGGATTGCTGGGAGCTTATTGGCGGCGTTGTTTGAAGCCATGAGAGAAAAAACAGAGAGTAAAGAAACAGAGACGGAAAAAACAGAGAGTGAAATGGAGAGAGAAGAAACAGAGAGTAAAAGAAACAGAGACTGAAGAAAAGCTTCCAATGAAACAGAGTCTACGATCAACAATGGCATGAAACTTGGGGGGTTTTAGGATCCTTTTAAATGGGTGGCAGCAAGAGAGAGAGAGAGAGAGAGAGA
Organism: Malania oleifera; assembly: GCF_029873635.1. Classification (NCBI taxonomy): domain Eukaryota; kingdom Viridiplantae; phylum Streptophyta; class Magnoliopsida; order Santalales; family Ximeniaceae; genus Malania; species Malania oleifera. The sequence goes on from NC_080422.1 coordinate 27,168,374, forward strand.
GAGAGAGAGAGAGAGAGGAATTGTATTGAAGACTGTAATTGATCCTATTCTGGCTGCTTGCTCTGCTTTATGGAGCACTGTGTGGCGTTAATGTCAGAAACAGAGAGGAAGAGACAAAGTAGAAAAATAATGCCTCAGCCCTTCATGCATATATATAAAATAAGTTGCAACATACATACATACATACATATATATATATATATATATATATATATATATTTATATTTCACTCTGATTTTGCTAATTCAAATATTTAAGGATATATATAGTGTATCAATATTATCCACTGGTACATATAAGGAAAACTTGGTGAATGCAGCCCTAGAGTCTTAGACATTATTTGCTTTTTTGATTGATTAAGAGCACTAGGTCATCTTTCCATTTGTATCTCATAAAAAAATTTAAATTTAAATTATTTTAAAATTTTCAAACTTTAATCATTATAATATCTTTTATTAGCAAGCTATAATTGTGATTTGTTTTTAATTTGCTTGTTGTGACTTGAGACCAAAACCAAATTTAGATGCATCTTTTCGGATCCTATGCCAAATGAGGTCTTCTCTATTTTATTCTATTTTCATTTTTTATCTTTTGGCAAAAAAGTCTTCGCCATTGCTAACAAAGTCGATGTGATAACGTTTCAATTGAAACTATTATGTTTCTATTTAAGAACACCTGTCGGAGTAATGTTCCGCAATCTTTTTAAAATTTTGTAAAAATGTAATGCTCTTCACGCGTTTAGTACATATTTACTTTATAAAAATTACTTTTTAAAAAATAATGTTGCAAGAGATCGAAAAAGTCCATCCTTTCAAACTAATAAGTGCTTTAAAGGTTAACATTCCTATTTCATACGCATTTTTATGATCGTGCAATATCATTTTTAAAATATTTTAAGATGCATCAATTTCATATTGCTTTTCAAATTCGTTATGCACTTTAAAAAAAAAAAGAATCATAATAATTTTAAATTTTATTCTAAATTTTATATTATGTTCAATAAATATTCTTAAAGGGAGAAGTTACTTTATTTTGGATATATGATAGTTTTCCTATGAAAAAAATAGAGTTTAGGTCTAATGACCTTTTTTTTTCTTAATTAAAAAATGAAAAATGTTGTCTTGAAAGCAGTATACATTTTATTTGGATAAGCTCATTGCTTTAGAAATCATGTATATCCTTTGGTTTTGCAATGATGATAAAATATAAACGCAATGGATATGAAACAATCTTTTGAGACTTGGAGTTGAAGTGTACAGTTTGTCACAAGTGACACCCTTATCGTTCTCTAACTTAGAAATATGAGACTTAAATTGAGCATGATTTTGGGATTTTTAAATTTGATATGTTTGCTAATTTCATTTATAATAGAATTAGGAGATGGCCAAGCAGATTATTAGAACATAATCGGTGATGTTAATTCTTGTCCTTCCATAAATGATGATGTTATCTATTGGAGTTCAACTGTGAATAAAAAGTTTACTGTTGGCTTATGAGCACATTAGGGTAAAAGAATGCTAAGGTTGATTGGACTGAGGCTGTTTGGTTTGAGTGAATATTTTTCAGACATCGGTTCATTTATTGGCTTGCTTTTCTGAATAGGTTATCTACTTTGAAAACGCTTATAAAATGAGGTAAAACAAATGATAGCTGTTACAGATTGTGTAAATCCAATTTAGAGTCGAGAAATCATTTATTTTTTGAGTATCCCTTACTTAAAAACAATATACTTTAAAGCATGTTCTTGTAGATAGATGGTGAGGAAACATTGAAACTCTAAAAAATACTACAAACTTTAAGGAAGCTATGATGAAGAAGCTTATTAAATGAGTCACTTGCCATTTACCACATTAAGAGATTTTGAAATGAGATTTTAGTGTCGTATCATATGCTGTCCAAAGTGGTGCGATGGTGACTAGAGTTCCCGGGTTATAAAAAAAAAAAAAATAAATTTATCTTGTATAAAAAAATCTATTAGAATGAATTTGTATCATGAGCATAATCAAACTAGCAAGGATATATTAATATAGTCTTAATAAATTAGTCTCAAACCCAAACAATAATAATTAAATTTGTAAACAAATCTATTCACAAATATCTTTGCAAAACCTTATTGGTGACTTGTAAGCCTTATTAATTAATCTAATTAATTAAAGTTTAGCATATTTAGACTTGTTTAACTATTTTTTAATTGAGCTTAAACTTCAAAGATCATATTAATCATGAATGATTTGATTTTATCAATTAATTACAGCCCAACTTTTACTTAAGTAATGATTTAAAGTTTAAAAAAGAGTCTCAAATTAATTAATTTAACCCCAGTTAAAATTAAATTTGTTTTAAGCTTATATACTAAAATTTATTTATTCAACTTTAACCAAAGTTTAGCTTGAACGAAGCTTAATTTTTTTTAAAGCCGCTTTGTTTTGTTTTGTTTTTTTTAAAGTTTAAATGTGTTTGAGATGAGGTGGATCTAGCTTGGAATGGAATTTAATTTACATGAATAAATTCTTGAAAAATTTAATAAACATATATGATGTTTTTTAATAAATTGCTAGCCAGATAAAAATGAGTTATCAGGAATTAATTAATTCCACATGAGTTCAAATTAGACTTGTTTACATTTATTTTTTTATTCATTAATTTTGTATATATATATATATATATATATATATATAAATTTTATTTCTTATAATAACAAATACGAACAAGTGGATTCCTTTAATGAAGAAACATATAAATTTAGGATAATAACCTTTAAAGGAGTGTTAGATTGCCACTTTACTTAAAAACTTAAGCACGTGAAGAATTTTTAATTACTACAGAATAAATGCAAGCAATAAGACTAAAACCTAGAACCTCCTAACACCATGTTAGATTACGACTTTACCTAAAGACTTAAATTGTTAGGTTGTGGATCAACATATATATCAAACTTTAATAAGGAGGATGAAGCTTTCGAGGAAAAGAGAAAATGAGAACTTTTTTTTTTTTTTTGTGGTCTTTTATCAGAGTAGTGATTGTTAGTCCAAGGTTTTATGGTCTAAATTAGATGACAACAAACTATTTGAGAACTAATTATTTTAATCTTGAGTTGTGGTAAATAGGTTTTAATGAATTCAAAGTGGAAGAAATGGGCAAAGCTAGAAAATTTATTCAAGAATTTTTCATTATGTATTCATTGTGTTTTCTGACTTGTAATGTATGTATCTCTAAGAACATATTGATCATTATAGAGAAGTAAGAAAATAAAAAAAAAATAAAATTGGAGACTATTTCAGGCTAAAATAAAAATTGGAGACTATTTCAGGCTACCAACTTGCGGCAATCGATTGGGCCTTTAGGAATGATTGACCGACCTTAGTAGAATGGCCAAGTTGTTGACAGCCTTTCTTAGGACGATCGACTAGCCTTGGTAGTTGGTAGAAGGCTTGGGTGGTCGATCTATCCAAGGGATTGATCATCTCACTCTACTTTTCAAAGACTCCAACGATCTAATTTTTACTTTAACAATGAATATCTTCATTTCAATAACCCTACCAAATATTTTAACTCAAAAATAGAAATTATTACTATTATTTAATCAATCTTAAAAATTTAAACAAGGTGAAAACATATTCATTATGAATGATTTGATTTGATCAATTAATTACAACCTTACTTTTACTTAAGTAATGATTTAAGTTTAAAAAAGAGTCTCAAATAATTTAATTAATCTAACCTGAGTTAAAATTAAACTTGTTTCAAAATTTATTCATTCAACTTTAACCAAAGTTTAGCTTGAACGAAGCTTAAATTTATTTAAGCTGTAGTGATTCCAAAAAAATAAATAAATAAAATAATAATAATTGTTAATTAAATTTTGTATATATATATATATATATATATATATTAGTTAGTTACCTCCCGAGGAAGTAAACTTTCTCAGAAATTATGTTTGTGAGACACAGAGAGACCTCTCTCTCTCTCTCTCTCTCTCTCTCTCTCTCTCTCTCTCTCTCTCCTCGATTTTTTTGGCCAAATGTGCACCGGTTGAAAAACGAAAAATATCCTTGAGTTCCATTCTCTGCCACCGACATTTTAACTAGAGTGGATTTATTTTAGGAGCATTGTAGGCACCACTTTTGGGATAAGGTAATCTCTCTCTCTTTCTCCTCGATTATTCTCAAATCTTTAACCAGATCGACGATCGGACACCATCACGGGGTCCTAGCATCGATCCTCGTCATTTTAATTGGAGCAGATTTTTAATTTGGGTTTCTTAGACACCATTCCAAGGTTAGGGTAAGGATAATGAAATTATGTCCATTGATTATTTTTAAAGTTTAATTAGCTAATGAGAGTGTATGAGCTTAGGAAATATTAAAATAATTATTATTCTGGGGTTGAGTTTATTAAACTCGGAAAATGTGATTTCAACGTTTCGAACTCTGAACGCGGCGGGCATGGAATTAGGGATTTTAATAGGCCTCTCAGTAAGTTAGGTAAAGGGAATAAATTATAACAGTAGTTTTTGGGAAATTAAATGATTGATTAAAGTATGTGAAATGTGAATGTAGTATATAGTGAACTATGATATGGATATCTTCCCTGTGATTACTATATTATTATTATCAGATAAAAATTGTGTGGCATTAGAAATGTGAAATAATAGATTTATATTGGGAATGTGATTGAAATTGAAATATGTAATTTGCATTGAAATAATGATATTATGATACATATTGAAATGTTTTATTCAGATTTGAAGATTTAAAAAACTCAGTATTGTTTTGTATAGATATGATGATTTAGGATAATGAAGCAGATATGTTTTGCTAGAAAATTATGAAATGTGAAATACAGATATGTTTTATACTGAAATGGTGATATGAGAAATTAATACAAATATGTTTTATCCTGAAATAATGATATGTGTTATACACAGAGGTATTTTATACAAAAATGTTGAATTGATATATATACATATATAAGATGAGATATATACACAGATACGTGTGATGCAAAAATGATGAAATGAGAATTATCCAGAAATGATGAGAATGATATAATGATGAGAATTACAAAAATGATGAAATGTGAATATAGAAATGTGGCAATGAGAACCCTAATGGACCATAGTATATAGAGCACGGTACTGTTGCTAGATACGTATTAGTGCAACCACCACGTCTGATTTAGAGTGTGGCGAGACAGTCGATTGGGCTAGTGAAGGGTTGTGTTGCCCCTTGGAGTCTGGACCAGGATTAGACAGACCAATCGTACTACAGACGTGTTCCCTATTTTGATCTAACCGAATAGGCCAACCGCGATTAGGTCCAGCCTTCGAGCTTCACAACCCGGTCATGTGGGGTGAATACATGACGATATGAATATCCTCAGGGAAACCATGAGTTACATACGCGATGTGTATTATATACTAGTGGATGCTCATGAGTTAGAAAATGTTATGAAAATTAAAAAGTAAAATGAACAGCCGTGGGTTACAGACGTGATATACTATATACTGGTGGACACTCATAGGCTAGAGAATGTGAATATGAATATGAGAAATATAAGAATGTGAAATTGATATGAGAAATGAAAAGTCGTGGGTTACAGACGCGACATGCTATATGTTGGTGAACACCCATTGGCTAGAGAATGTGAATATGAATATGGGGAATGAAAGAAAATGTGAATATGAATATGAGAAATGAAAGAATTTGAATATGATTATGGGAAATGAGAAAGTATGTATATGAATAAGAAAAGAAAAGTATGTGTATGATATGAGAAATGAATGGGTATGTATATAATATGAGAAAGGAAAGTATGTATATGATATGAGATTTGAAAGAACACGAATAAGATTTGTGAAAATGAAAATATATGTATATGATTATGAAAGTTATATGGAAGCTTTTGAAAATATGTTATATATATATATATATATATATATATATATATATATATATATAAAATTATGAGTACATATCTGTATATTTTTCCTAATTGGTGTACTTATTAAATGGATGTATATAATCTATAAAAACCTATGTGCCACACACTGTCAATAATTTATTCTGTCTTACTGAAAGGTGTCTCACCCAGAATCTAAACATTTCAGGCAATCAGGACAGCTGAGTAGAAAGAGTCTGAGATAGAAAGGAGCTAGTACCCTAGTAGTCAAGGTAAGTATTTTGAGTTGGGAATGTGTTTTGTGTAACTCCTAGAGTATTATGGTGGATTTCGGGGACGTATATAGATATGTATGTGTATGTGTGATGGTATAGTGCTCTGGTACTTGTATTTGGGATGTTGTTTACATATAGACTTCCGCTCTTAGGTATACCTATATGTGATAGACTGATCACTCGGTACCCCACTTCGGGTTGGGTCATATTGACATATGGTATCAAAGATGTTTGTAATATTGATTAATTATTATTGTTTATTAAAAAAAATAATCGTTGAGAAATCAGGTCGTCACAGTTTGGTATCAGAGCTTAAGTTATCATGTTTTGTAAACTTCAGCAGAATATAATACTAGAGTGTAGGAATGGATTTTGAGGATAAAAGAAATGAATTTTGAGGAGAAAAGGAGATGAGTAGATTGAAATATGAGTCAGTTATTGTTAGAGGATGAGATTGGGGTAAAACAAATGATAGTTGTTACAGATTGTGTGAATCCAATTTGGAGTCGAGAAATCAGTTATTTTTTGAGTATCCTTACTTAAAAACAATATACTTTAAAGCATGTTCTTGTAGATAGATGGTGAGGAAACATTGAAACTCTGAAAAATACTGCAAACTTAAGGAAGCTATGATGAAGAAACTTACTTAATTAGTCACTTGCCATTTACCACATTAAGAGATTTTGAAATGAGATTTTATATAGGGATGTTATTGTGCTGGATCCAGGAGACGCTGAGTTCAAGACGCGTTGCAAGATGGAGCTGTTATCCGCCATTTAATTTAAATGGGTGAAACTTCTTTTTTTGATTTATTGTATTTAATTGTAATTGATTCCAAGCCCTATAAATAGAAGAGCTATGGAGAGTTGTAAGATGCACAAGGGAAGATACAGAGAAGAAAAGAGAAGAAGAAGTGAGTGTGAGGAAGATAGTGAGAGGAAGAAGAGAGTTGTATTTCTTTCCGGCAAATTTTTAGTGAATTGTGGTGTGCTCCGTGGACGTAGGTTGATCTTGACCAAATTATGTAAATTTCTGGTGTTCCTAATTTTTCTGGTTGCTCAATGGGTCCTAACAAGTGGTATCAAAGCCGATTGGAGCAGAAAGACTAGATTGAAGTTGTACGCCAAAATCAGAGCTCTGTCTAGTGGCTCAAAATTGTATTTTGAGGCCACCATTACATTCACCTCGTCGAGACGAAGCCAATTGGGCAAAATGGAGCTCGAAAGGAGCTCAGAAGAAGCTACACGCGCCAACACGCACTTCGCCAAAGCAGGACACCTTGTCACACGCCGGTGACTTGCCGCTCACGCGCCCCACGCGTGCCACTCGTTTTCCTCGCCCGAACCTCCTCAGCCCGACCTAGATACCTAAAATCAACCCGCCAACCCAACTCGACGACCCACTCCAGACCTAGACCTGGTCCTTGACCTAAATTTGTATCCAACTCGCCTCTCCAAACTCGGCCACATCAGCGGCCCTCAGTCAGTGCCACGTCAGACCCATTGTCATGTCAGTAGGTGGGCCCTAGTGCCACAGCAGCACTGCCATGTTAGCAGATGGACCCAGTGACACGACATCTGCCACGTCAGTAGGTAGGCCCCAGTGGCATGCCAGCACCCTGCCATGTCAGCACCCTTGCCACAGCAGGCTACGTTAGCATTGACCGGTTTGACCTAAACTTTGATTGAGCCTTTTAGAGTCATTTTGGGTCCGTTTTTCGAACGAATTGAACCATTTCTAAGGTTTTTGACCATTCTAGATCCAACCATGCTATCCATTTGATCTAATTCCATCTTTAGATTAGCGAATCGAGATATCAAATGAAAAGAGCTCAAAAATCGAAATGTTCAATGGCAACAATTTCGATTTCTAGAGGATGTAGATTGAAGATTATTTGTTTGGGAAGGAGTTATACTTACCATTGAGGGGTAAGATAGCATCTATAAATGAGGATGAGTGGGAGTAGCTTGATAAAAAAGCTCTCAGAGCCATCAGAATGACATTGTCAAAGTTTGTGACATTCAATATCAAGCATATATCATCCACCAAGTCTCTAATGGATGCACTTTCTAATATGTACGAGCAACCGTTAGAAGCTAACAAGGTACATCTTAAGAAAATATTATTTACTATGAGCATGTCTGCAGGTGAAAGTTTTGGCAGACATTTGAATAATTTCAAAGATTTGTCGAATCAACTCGCCTCAGTTGGGATAACATTTGATAATGAGATTCATACCCTACTGATTCTTAGTCTGTTGTATGTAAGTTGGAATGGTGTTGTTACTGCAATCAGTAGTTTTGTAGGGAATCAAAGCTTGTATACAACGAGGTTGTCAGCATGATTTTGACGGAAGAAATCAGAATGCAGTCAAACCATGGCTCCACTTCAAGTTCAGCCTTGAACATGGAAAGTCGAGGCAGTGGAAACATGCATGGATGATCAAACAATCGTGGAAGATCTAGGCCCAGGTGGTTTAAATCCAGAAATCCCAGAGGTTCTTAGGACATAGGTTCCCAGGGCACAAAAATTATTGAGTGCTGGAACTGTGGAAAAATTGGTTATTTCAAGAACTAGTGTAGAAGTCTAAAGAAAGAATACAAGACGAGGGCAAAGATAGAAGCCAATGTTTCTTCAGAAAATGATGATTTTTTGATCTGCTCTTTGGAGAGCAAAAAGGAGTCTTGGGTGTTAGACTCTGGAGCTTCATTCCATGTCACTTGTAGCAGAGATTGCCTAGAGGAGTATACATCAGGTAATTTTGGTAAAGTATATCTTAGAAATGATCAACCTTGCGACATTGCCTGCAAGGGGACAGTGAAGATCAATATGAATGAGTCAATATGGAAACTGAGAGATGTGAGATATATTCCAAACCTGAGGAAGAATTTGATCTCAGTTGGTCAACTGACAGATGAAGGATATAACACAACCTTCATAGGTGATGAATGGAAGATTTCGAAGGGTGCATTGATGATTACACGAGGTAAGAAAAGTGGGTATTCTTTATGTAACTCCTAATGTGTGTATGTATATTATAGTTGTTACAAGAAATGATGATAGTAACTTATGACATCAACGACTCGGACACCTGAGTGAGAAGGGACTCAGGGTGATGCACTCAAAGGGTAAGTTGAGTAATTTACAATCAGTGAAGATTGGCACATGTGAGGATTGTATATTTGGGAAATAGAAGAGAGTTAATTTCTAGGCAAACATCAGTACCCAAAAGAAAGAGAGACATGAGCTAGTCCATTCAGACGTATGGGGACCAACAACCATTTCATCCACAGGTGGGAAGCATTATTTCGTCACATTTATCGATGATCATTCACGAAAAGTATGGGTTTACAACTTGAAATATAAATCTGATGTTTTTTATGCTTTTAAAATTTGGAAAGCAATGGTAGAAAATGAAACTGGTTTGAAAATGAAGAAGCTGAGAACAAATAATGGTAGTGAGTATGCTGACACCAAGTTCAAGAAATTCTGCTATGAGCATGGTATCATAATAGAAAGAACTGTGCTAGGTACGTCTCAACACAATGGCGTAGCCGAGCGGATGAACAGAACGTTGATAGAAAGAACTAGAAGCGTGCGTATGCAGTCAGGCTTGCTAAAGATGTTTTGGGCAGAAGCAGTCAACACATCAATTTATTTGATTAATAGGAGTCCATCAGTACCATTGGACTATAGTCTACTAAAAGAAGTATGGAACAATAAAGAGGTAAGACTTTCACATTTGAAAGTTTTTTATTGTGTTGCATTTGTACATATCAATGATCATGTCAAGAATAAGCTGGATCCGAAATTTTGGAAATGCATTTTGTAGTGACCCGAAGAGTAATAGCATTTTAATAATAATAAGAGGGAAGAAAATAGATACAGAAATAGAAGGAGACTGTAGACTTCGTTGACGACATGACATTTTTGGGGATAATTTTAATTTTAGGAAATTGCCAGGACTCGTCGACGAATATAGGGGTTCGTCGATGAGTGCAGAAGAAAATTCGTCGATGAATACAGGGCTTCGTCGACAAGAAAATTCCGAGCGAGATTTTTGACTGCTCTGAATTTCATCGACGAATACAGGGTCTCATCGACAAATTTAATGAAGGACTCGTCGACGAGGTGACGTGTCTCGTCGACGAATCTGACCCTATAAATAACTAAAAACTGGATTTTTATCACACCTTAACACTCCTCTCTCTCTCTCTCTCTCCTCTCTCTCCCTACGTCACTCTCTTCCTTCTATCTTCATTTCTGGCCTCGTTGGTCACCGGATCGAAGATCTGAAGCTACCACGACGCTCCTGGCGAAGTTCTCTACAAGTCTACCGGAGCGGATCGTTGGGGAATCGAAGTTGGATTTCATCCCAAATTCAGGGTAAGGTCTTTTAGCCTATTTTTGGCCTTATGACAGTTATAAGAAATGATATAGGTAGAAAAATACTGATATTTTGTTCTGACATATGTTGGTTTCAGGGTGTTTTGTAGGAGGTCCTGCGGGTATTAGGCTAGTATTCCATAGGGGTTTTCTAGTAGCCAGGTAAGGGAAATACGCTATGTTAGGTATTTTTAAAATATTATACAGTTTATTTAATGATTAAAATTATGTATTACAGTATCGTGTGACTTTTGAATATAAATATAGTACGAATATAAGTTTTACGATATATTAGTACCATGATTTTATGGATATTAGTACCATGATTTTATGAATCTCAGTACCATGATTACACGAATATCAGTATTATGATTATGCAGTTTCAGTATTGTGATTATGCAGTTTCAGTGTTATGATTATACAGTTCTCAGTATTACGACATATGAATTACAGTGCAGTTATGCAGCATCATGGTTAATTCAGTACTTCAGAATCATGGTAAATAAAATATATATATATATATATATATGTATAGAAATATATTATATGATATCAGACCTTGTTGGACTTGCAGCTATAGAGCACGGTACTGTTGCTACAGATATTATGTTACTTTATGAGTGCAACCACCTATTTAGATAATACGTGGTAAGGTCAATCACCTAGGCCCTTAAAGAGGTTAGACTCCCCATCGAGATATGGGTTGAGGTGGGCAAATTGACCATTAGGGTATAGTGATTTATTTCTGGTTCGCCAGCTAAGGTAAATTCCGCCTATGGGCCGCACAACCCTGTTATAAGGTGGTAAGTCATGACACACAGATAGTCACAGGGAACATTTTCAGTTATTATTACGTATGTATATATTTACAGAAACAGGGAACATACTTACTTATATTAGAAGTATTTTGAATAATAAACTCCAATACTGTCATGTTAAGCAATAGGGACAGAGGTGGTGTATTTTATCACTTGTACTTTATTTAAATACTTAGTTATACATGTTTATTTGAAAACAGATTTTCATGATATAGTAGCTCATTTGCCACACACTAGTAATAGCATATTTCTTCTTACTGAGCGTTGACTCATTCTAGTGTTGAGTTATTTTTCAGGTGATCCAGGTAGGCGAGCATATCAGGCTTGTAGGTAGAGGGGCTTCAGTGGTGCCCTGTCAGAGAGTGAGTACATTTTTGGGAATGATTTTGTATACCCTGGCTAGTTAAAGGTGCTTTGGGAACAGAGATATGTACATATTTTGGGAAACATGTAGTACTCTGGTATTGTGTGGTATTGTATATATATGTTCAAATGATAATGCCTATGTGGTTTATGCTTCTCGCTGCTTAGGTTATTGATTGGGTTTACTCCCAGTGTGGTATCAAAGCATATAGAATGTTATAGTAAAAAACAAAAAAAGAAAAAGAAAAACTCAATTAATTAAGCAGGTTGTTACACATTTTCAGCGATTATGGTGGAGATGAATATGGATATCACATTTGGGATGATGAAAACAAAAGGGTGATCAGAAGCAAAGATGTGATTTTCGATGAAAAGGTGATGTACAAAGATAGACGCACAACCGAATCTACAGAGTCTGAAACAACCTTTGTAGATGTGGATGATGTTTTAGAAGGGGTAAGGACACGTCAGCAGAACACCGAGAATCCTTAGCAGAATACCGAGATTCCCTAGGCAGAAGAACATGTGGAGCAGATTGTTACACCACCACCTCCTACTCTAGCACCAGAGTTTAGGAGATCTTCTCGGCAGCATGTACCAAATAGAAGGTATGTGAGTCATTTACTTCTTACAGATGGAGGAGAACCTGAATGCTATGTTGAAGCATGTCAGGCAAGAGATTCGAGCAAGTGGGAGCTTGTAATGAAAGACGAGATGAAGTCTCTTAACTCCAACAAAACATGGGAACTAGCTAAGTTGCCCAATGGTAAGAAGGCTCTTCAGAACAAATGGGTGTATAGGATCAAAGAAGAGCATGATGGATCCAAGAGTTATAAAGCTCAGTTAGTAGTCAAAGGTTTCGAACATAAGGAAGGAATTGACTACACTGATATTTTTGCACCAGTTGTCAAGCTGACAACCATCAGATCTGTTCTGAGTATTGTTGCCTCAGAGGGTTTACATCTTGAGCAGTTGGATGTGATGACGACATTTCTTCACGGTGATCTTGATGAGGAAATTTATATGCAACAGCCAGAAGGTTTCTCAGTAAAAGGTAAAGTGAATCTTGTACGCAAATTGAAAAAGAGTTTGTATGGTCTCAAACAAGCTCATAGACAGTGGTACAATAAATTTGACAGCTGTATGCAGAGGAATAATTTTTAGAAGTGTAATATCGACCACTTTTACTACTTTAAAAGGTATCGTACTAGCTGTATTATTCTATTGTTTTATATTAATGATATGCTAGTCGCAGGATTAGATATAGAAGAGATCAGAAAATTGAAGCAGCAATTGTCAGAGGAATTTGATATAAAAGACTTGAGTCCTGTAAAGCAAATTCTTGGGATGCAGATCTTTAGAGATAAGCAATAAGGAACGTTGTAGTTATCTCAGTCAGAGTACATCAGTCGTGTTTTACAGAGGTTCAACATGAGTAGCGCCAAGGCTGTAAATACACCATTGGCAGGTCACTTCCGTCTCTCCAAGGATCAGTCTCCCTAAACAGATGAAGAAAAAGACTTCATGGCTAAGGTATCATATGCCTCAGCTGTTGGAAGTATAATGTATACTATGGTTGGTACTAGACCGGATATTGGCCAAGTAGTGGGAGCTGTCAGCAGGTATATGTCAAATCCAAGGGAGACACACTGGGAAGTAGTGAAGTGAATTTTGAGATATCTACGTGACACTATTGATAAGTGCCTATGTTTCGGTAAAAGAGATTTGAAAATCCAAGGATTTGTAGATTCTGATTTCACAGGTGAAATTGATCATCACAGAAGCACCACCGGAAATATATTCACTATTGGCACAACAACTATTAATTGGATGTCACAGATATAGAAGATTGTTGTTCTATCCACTACAGAAGCTGAGTATGTAGCAGTGACAAAAGCTAGTAAAGGGATGATTTGGCTTCAGGGTTTTCTAACGAAGCTTGAATTAAAGCATGAGAGGAATGTTTTGTACAGTGATAGTTTGAGTGCGATACATCTTGAAAAGAACTCTGCATTTCATTCCAGAACTAAGCATATTGGATTACATTATCACTTCGTCAGATCTTTGATAGGGGACGACGTGTTGACACTTGAAAAAATCTAAGGTAGCAGAAATTCGACAGATATGTTAACTAAGGTGATGAATACAGAGAAGTTGAAGTTGTGTTCAACTTTAGTTGGTCTTCATGCTTGAAGACATATTTTGAACACATCATTTATTCATAATATTGGTTAAGGAGGCGTCTCCGTCTCCAAGTGGGAGATTGTTGTGCTGGAGCCAGGAGACGCTGAGCTGGAGACGCGTTGCAAGCTGGAGCTATTATCCACCATTTAATTTAAATGAATGAAACTTCTCTTTTTTGATTTATTGTATTTAATTGTAATTGATTCCAAACCCTATAAATTGAGGAGCTGTGGAGAGTTGTAAGATGCACAAGAAAGGATACAAAAAAAAAGAAGAAAAAGAAGAAGAAGAGAGTGTGAGGAAGAGAGTGAGAGGAAGAAGAGAGTTGTATTTCTTTCCGACAAATTTTTAGTGAATTGTGGTGTGCTCCGTGGACGTAGGTCAATCTTGACCGAACCACGTAAATTTCTGGTGTTCTGTTTTTCTAGTTGCTCGCAGGATCCTAATAGATGTTGAACTTGATAGTAATGTTGTTGTTAGATTACCACTTTACCTAAATGTTTAAAGTAGCCCGATAGCACATGGAGAGATACACACACGTAAGATATTGTCGCAACCAACATGACTAGAACCTAGGACCTCCTCATTTTGATACCATGTTAGATTACCACTTTACCTAAAAGTTTAAGTTGTTAGGTTGTGGGCCAATAATGTATATCAAGTTTTAATGGTTGTAATGAAGTCTATTGTCAATTATGTTAATCTTAACAATCTTTTATTTTTTGTCCTGATTCTAAAGTTTTTCATATTTTCTAAATTTATAATTTTGTTTGAAGGGGTTCAGCTTACTATAAACTATTTTCTAGCTCTTGATAATATATGATGCTTGCTTCTTAGTTCTCACGAAAAAAGGATGAAAATGAGATGACATAAGATAAAACCACGCGAGCTTACTATAATAAAATTCATTTATTATATTTTAAAAAAAAATTTAAACTTGAATAAAACTTAAATTTATCCAAGCTTGTTAATTAATAAATTAGTAATTGAGTTGGGGCAAAGGTTTAGCTATGATTGAGTTTTAATTTTGTTTTGTTTCACAAGTTGGTTGTTGAAACTTTTGACAACTATATATAAATAATTATTTAATAAATATAAAATTTTTACATACATGTAAGTAACATCTAATAAACTCACATTGTTATGCAATACTAACAAAAAAAAAAAATAAGCTAACGATTTTAAGGATATTAAATTTTCCTATAGCCTTTTTAAATATAATATCTTGTATAACAATCCTAAGGCGACGGGTTTGATTAGAGAGTTTATCCTGGTGAATTATCGGGGGTGTGTCAATGGACGGGTGACTTTCACCTCTCCAAATTTAGTGTCGTATTATATACTGTCCAAAGTGGTGCGATGATGACTTAAAATCCCGAGTTATCAAAAAATTAAAAAAAAAAAAATTTCTTGTATAACAAAATCTATTAGAATGAATTTGCATCATGAGCATAATCAAACTAGCTATCGATACATTCATATAGTCTTAATAATAAGTCTCAAACCAGCAAACAATAATAATTAAATTTGTAAACAAATCTATTCACAAATATCTTCACAAAACCTTATTGGTGACTTGTAAACCTTATTAATTGATCTAATTAATTAAAATTTAGCATATATAGACTTGTTTTACTATTGTTTAATCAAACTTTTTTCTTTTTTACTAAAAAGGGCGATACCTCCATTTATTTATTAATGTACCCTCACTTTTGGTGGAAGAATACCGTGGTTACAAGATAAAACAAAAAGGAGAATACAGAAAAACCTTCCCAAAAAAAAAAACAACATCAGCAACCAACAAAATTAGGACAACAAAACTAAAATATAACTAACAAAGAAGATAGAAACATAAACACAACCAAAATCAAATCAAAACATACCAACCGAAACTTTAAAGTTGAACTAACGACCAACGGAAATGAGACCTCCCACCTATCCATCTGAAAAATACCTTTCAGATAACGTGATAGAAGCTGTTGTTCTTCGTAGATTACAATGTTTTCCATTTCTCATTCTTTAACAAGAAAATCAGTCGCACTATTGCTTAAGTAATTATGAATGATTTGATTTTATCAATTAATTACAACCCAACTTTTACTTAAGTAATGATTTAAAGTTTAAAAAACAAACATTTGAATTGTCAGCCCCCACGGGTATGACGTGGTGGAAAGGCATCAGCACTTAAGAAGGAGTATTAGGGGTTCAATTCAAGGTAGATACACTCATGGAACCAGCAGTACCTGTGGATGGTGAGAATTTACTCTGTGAGCCAGCGGGGACCGTGAGTGGTGAGAGTTCGCTCTGTGAGCCAGCGAGGACCGTGGATGGTGAGAGTTTTCTATGAGCCAGCGGGGACCATGGATGGTAATGGAAATGTGCCCTGAGAGTCTGGTTAGCCGAACGTCCAACTGATGCATGGAAGTCGTGTTTGCATTCCGGACTTTACCTGATTAGCGAGACCTAGGGGGAGGATGCTGATCCATAGGTTTGGTGTAGCACCAGGGGGTCCGAAAGGCTTGTTAGTGGCTGTAGTTCCTATGTAATAATAATAATAATAAGGTCTCAAATTAATTAATTCAACTCCAGTTAAAATTAAATTTGTTTTAAGCTTATATACTAAAATTTATTTATTCAACTTTAACCAAAGTTTAGCTTGAACGAAGCTTAAATTTTTTTTTTTTTAAAAAAAAAGGTTTAAATGTGTTTGAGATGAGGTGGATCTAGCTTAGAATGGAATTTAATTTACATGAATAAATTCTTGAAAAATTTAATAAACATATATGATGTTTTTTAATAAATGAATTGCTGGTTAGATAAAAATGAGTTATCAGGAATTAATTAATTCCACATGAGTGAATTAGACTTGTTTACATTTATTTTTTATTCATTAATTTTGTATATATAAACATGTGGATTCCTTTAATGAAGAAATATATAAATTTAGGATAATAACCTTTAAAGGAGTGTTAGATTACCACTTTACCTAAAAACTTAAGCACGTGAAGAGATAAACACACAATAAATTTTTAAATACCACAGAATAAATGCAAGTAATAAGACTAAAACCCAGAACCTCCTGACACCATGTTAGATTAACACTTTACCTAAAAACTTAAATTGTTAGATTGTGAACCAACAATGTATATCAAACTTTAATAAGGAACACGAAGCTTTCAAGGAAAAGAGAAAATGAGAACCTTTTTTTTTTTTTGGTGGTCTTTTATCAGAGTGGTGATTGTTAGCCCAAGGTTTTATGGTCTAAATTAGATGACAACAAACTATTTGAGAACTAATTATTTTAATCTTGAGTTGTGGTAAATAGGTTTTAAAGAATTCAAATTGGAAGAAATGGGCAAAGCTTGAAAACTTATTCAAGAATTTTTCATTATGTAGTCATTGTGTTTTTTGAGTTGTAATGTATGTATCTCTAAGAATATATTGATCATTATAGAGAAGTAAGAAAATAAAAAAAATAAAAAATAGGAGACTATTTCAGGCTACCAACTTGGGGTAATCGATTGGACCTATAGGAATGATTGACCGACTTTAGTAGAATGGCCAAGCTGTTGACAGCCTTCCTCGAGGTAGTCGACTAGCCTTGGTAGAAGGCTTGGGTGGTCGACCTGTCCAAGGGATAGATCATCCGGCTCTACTTTTCAAGACTCCAACGATCTACTTTTTACTTTAACAACAAATATCTTGATTTCAATGATCCTACCAAATATTTTAACTCAAAAATAGAAATTATTACTATTATTTAATCAATCTTAGAAATTTAAACAAGCTAAAAACATATTCATTATGAATGATTTGATATTATCAATTAATTACAACCCTACTTTTACTTAAGTAATGATTTAAGTTTAAAAAAGAGTCTCAAATAATTTAACTAATCCAACCTGAGTTATAATTAAACTTGTTTCGAAATTTATTCATTCAACTTTAACCAAAGTTTAGCTCAAACGAAGCTTAAATTTATATAAGCTTTTTTATTAAAATATTAAATGTGTTTGAGCAGAGGAGGATCTAGCTTAGAATAGAATTTAATTTGTTCAAATATATTCTTGAAAAATTTAGTAAACATATATGACATTTTTTTAATAAATAATTATCTTGCTAGATACAGATAATATCTAATAATCTCATGTCATTATCTTATAATAAAACAAAAAATTAAGAAGATTATTTTGAGAATATTAAGATTTTGCTCCACCATGTTTAGCCTTCTTAAGATGATCTAGTATGTTGTTTTAATAAATATAGTAAATTTATTTTATTTTATTTTTGCATCTTGAGCATAAACTAAAAGCTAATTAATTATATCTTGGTCACCAGGCAACTGTCATATGAACAAATAATAAATTTGTAGACAAAATCATTGACAAATATTTTCACATAGTTCCTTTTTTTTTTTTCCCCTTTCGTAAGCATGCATAATTAGGGTACGGTTT
The DNA here is from genome assembly GCF_029873635.1 of Malania oleifera. Taxonomy (NCBI): domain Eukaryota; kingdom Viridiplantae; phylum Streptophyta; class Magnoliopsida; order Santalales; family Ximeniaceae; genus Malania; species Malania oleifera. The sequence continues at coordinate 27,186,755 of NC_080422.1, forward strand.
AGCATGTCCAGCAATGACTCATTTAAATGTTAATCGAATTTAGAAAAATTTTTCTCTACGAATGGGTTGATTCAATTTATTAATTACAACCTTTTTCAATAATGAGTTAGCTGGAATTAATTAATCCAACATGAGCTCAAACTAAACTTGTTTTCATTTAATTTTTTATTTTTTCGTACTTTTCCTAATAATTAAATAGAAAAAAGTGGATTCTTTAATTTTTTTTCTTTATTTACTAAATGTTTTTCAAGTTTCAAATGGAGAGTCTAGAAAATTAAATTGGATTTGAATTACACAACAGGAGGTTAACCTATTTTTCATTCCATACTTCTCATCATTCCTCCCAAGTTTTGAATCTATTACATCGAATATGAGCTCTTTGATTGACAATTGCTGAGGGTAATGAGATTGAGATTGAAAAGGGCATTAATCAAGAAAATAGTCTGTCATATTTTAGAGAACTAAATATAACCTCAGATTTTAGAAAAAAACAAATTAGTGATTATAAAATTAAATCAATTTTTTTTTAAAAAAATACACAAAAGTCAATGATATGATTATTTGTCTAATTTTGTCTTCTGAAAAAAAGAAAAAAAAGAAAAAGAAAAGGAAATGTATAGAACTTTTAGGGTAAAACACACTAACCTCCTCTGATTTTTGCAAAAAGAGAAGGACCTCCTCTATAAACATAAAAGTTTTAGGATCTCATTTGAAATTTCAAATATTTTACTGATCTCTTCTGAGATTTGTCAAGAATATATAATCTCCCTTCATATTTGAAAAAAAAAAGAGACATTTTTTTCGGATTAAAAGTGTCCCAAATACCAAATGTCAAGAGAATTCTGTGACCTTTTTAAAATTTAAGAGGAGGTCTGTGACGTTTTTAAAACTACAGATAATGTTATTATTTTTTTACTAAATCTCAAGAAAGAATGGATGATCATGAGTGTACTAATTACTTCCTATATCATTATGATCAAAACTTAGTATCTCTAATAAAATATACATTGAATGAAAGGTGTGACAATCCTTTTGCAATTTCAAAAAACAAATAGAAAGGAAGAAAATTTGAATGAATCTACTTTGTAAAAAAAGAAATAAAATATATAATAAATTAATGAATAAATTTTAAAATTTACATATCATTAATATCATATCTTATTAATTCTTAATTATATTAAAATAAGTTTTTTTTTTTATAGTATTTAATATAAATAGATAATATATATAATAAAAAATAAGTTTCTTTATTTTATTCACTATCATTTTCTTTTCTCAAATAAAATCATTCTTAAAGAAAAAGTATATAAAGTTAGGATAATAACCTTTAAAGGAGGTGGAGTTTTAGAGGAAAAGAGAAATGAGAACCTTTTTTTGTAGCCTTTTATCAGGGTGATGATTGTTAATTCCAAGGTTTCATGATTTAATTTTGATAAGCTTGAATTGTTATAAACAAATTTTAATGAACTCAAGTAGGAAGAAGTGGACAGATCTTGAAAAATTATTCGATCAAGAACTTTATATTATGTAATTATTGTATCTTTTGAGTTGTAATATTTGTAAATTTCTAAAATTATATTCATCGTGACATGAAAGTAACAAAACTAGAAAAAAGAAGCAAATTGTAAACTATTTTAGGCTATCAACCTAAAGCGCTTGACTGGGCTTACCTTACTCTAATTGACCTGCCTTGACAAAATGACCATGCGATCCTTAGGCAAGTCGGCCAACTTTAGTAGAATGCCTAAGTGGTTGATCGCTAATCCAAGGGACAAGCTGGCTTACCTCACTTTTAGAGACTCCAATGGTTTGATTTTACTTTAACAGCCGGTATCAAGTCGATCAACTTTAGGAAGCAATCGATCGATCTGATTAAAAACAAATTCTAGTGGATAGAAATGACTAATTGAGTAAAGCCAAACGAACAATACATAAATTATCTATACTGATATTTGAGAGTCTCAAACACTCTAATCTCTCTCAAACTCTTTTATGTTCATATTCGCAATAAATTTTAATAACTCTTGAGTCATAATCTTATTTATTCTTTAACCCCATATTTAAAAAGATCTTAAATCTGAAGTTATATTAGATTTGAACAGGAGGTAGTATAAAATTGTATTGAAATTTATTCAAATTCACTAAAATCCGAATTTAAAACCTAAAATTTATGCTCCCAAATGCTATCTAAGAATTATTTGCTTTCACTTGTGTATACGCCTAGTAAGGTTTCTTGTTGTAATTTTCAAACTATTATATTCATCGTCGTCCTATCACTTTAGAGTAAGGAGATTTTAAGGAAAATTTACTTAGTAGAATATTAAGACCAATTGATCTTTAAGAAAATAGGCATAGAAAGGCTAAATTTATCTTAGTTGCCTGTGCATGTTTAATCCTCATTATTAAAGCTAAATTTTAAGTAGTTAAATTCATTATTCTTTGATTTTGTATAAGATGAAGATGTGAACATGCAAGATTTCTACAGCTAGTATTTTGAGTAAACGATGAATCTCTTAAAACAAAAGTGGGCATAAAACATTACTTGGATCGCAATATTATTCTTCATTATCTCAATATTTTTTTAAAACTGAAAAAATAAATACAAAAGGAGATCTCTAGAACTCCAGATGTCCAAAGTTTTGGTGGAGGTTTGAATCTGAAGAGGGTAATAAATAAAGTGGTGAAGAAATGAGCTGGCAGGAATGATGAACCACTCATGCGTGGAGTCAGCGGGGCATTGAAATTTTTTGATACCATAAACGAGGAGTCTCTGAATCCGTGTGGGTTCCTCTCTCTCTCTCTCTCTCTCTCTCTCTCTCTCTCTCTCTCGTAGTTTGCGTGAGGGAAATGCAGTTTGACAATAGGAAGAAAAGCTTTGGCTTGTAGCATTCCTCTTGGATGATGAGCCCACCCACCAGCTAACACCTTCATTCTCTTTGGTTATCATTTCAATATTTCTGGGGTCTTTCTCTTTGGCTTCGTCTCAAGTTTCTTTGCTTTACTCTTTTCTCTTCTTCCTTTGGGTTGCTTTCATTTGATGCCACGCTTTTGTTTTTGTACAAAAACTTATTTCTGCTTTCGTTTGTGTTATTTTATCTTTTTTTTTTTTGGATTACGCACTGAGTATCTATGCATCCTTTTTATGGTTTATGTAACTAATCTTGCGCCCTTTGAAGTTGACCTTCACAACTTCAAAGGGAGGGTAAATTCAGGAGTCCAGGGGTGGAAACGAGTCCGTGACTAATCTTTTTTCTTTTCCTTCATGCATAAGACTGCAGCTTCCTCCGTTTATTTATTTATTTATTTTTTTGAAGAAGGTAAGACAATATATTAAAACAAAGAAACATAACTTAGAAGGTTAAGTCTGAAGCTCGAGAAATGATACAGAGAACAAGCAATACAAAAGATACTAACAACCAAATAAAAACCCGATCAAACAAAGCAAACATGCCAGAAATGGCCGACCAACCAACCAAGAACAGCTCAACAAAGCGACAGACAAATTAACCTCCTAAATTAACTAAAATACAATAAAACTCTTCCTTGTCCAATTTTGAAACCCTCATCTCTGTTCCTTTTTGTCATTATGATGGAGGCACTCTCTCAAATGTTAATCCAAGTTTCGGATAAAAAATTGTTTAAGGAAATCAAGATACATCATAGGCCTCATTCTATAAAACTTTCTCATCTTCTATTTGCAGATGATACATTACTCTTCTACAGCAATTCTTATTCAGAGATTAGAAATCTCAGAGTAATTCTGCTTTGTTTTGAGGCAGTTACTAGTTTGAAAGTCAACTTGTCAAAAAGTCGTTTGTACCTGATAGGTGACATTACAGACGCAGAGTTTAAGGTAAAAGATTTGAGTTGTTTTCTAGATTCCTTCCCTTCCTTTTACTTAGGTATTCCATTGGAGCGAAGTATCCTTACAAGCATTGTTGGGACTCGGTTATTGAAAAAATGGAAAGGAGGCTAGCAATATGGAAGTCAATCTTGTTAATTAATGTGAGATAGATGGCAGAGTTTAATTAATTAAAAGATGTGAAAATTTCCCAATCCCAGAGTATATATTTCATTTATGTCAAAAATAAATAAATTGCATTAGTACTACAACCCTAGAACACCTCCATGCATCTTGTTAATTAGATGTAAAGTATACATTGAATCGGAGGAAAAAAGAAATTAAATTTAAAAAACACGTTTAGATATGTCCAAACTTGACCTAAATACTATTGTAATGGTACTAGGGGGTTGAGAATACAAATTAATTGAGAAAATTAGGTAGTTTGTGGAGTGATTAAATACTTAATTAATATCTTTGAAGTGATATTTATTCATCCTTAGATGAATTTTTATACCAGATGTGTGAATTTCTAATCATTTCCAAGATGATGCAAAACAAGAAGTTTCAAAAAGATAAAACAAACAATAAATTAAAATTTTTTACAACTTCTTTGAAATCAATGCATTAAACTAAAATATTAATTAAAGAAGATAGAAAATACATTTAATATAATTAGTTAAATGATAGAAAATACATTTAATATAATTAGTTAAATGAACTAAGAGTTCGGTCGACCGTACATGTATGGTTTAAGGGCGATTTTCCAAATCCGTACAGTTCGATCGACCGGGTCAATTTGAACTACGAGGTTCGGTCAATTGGGTGGTTGGCAATTCCCACGTGGGGGTTCGGTCGACTAGGTAGTTGGTTCACATTTTTGGTCAGTCGATCGAAGTGCCCTGTGTTTTTTGGTCGGTCAACCGAATAGTCAATTTGTTGACCTCCGTACAATTCCGTTGACTGAGTGATTTACACTGTGAAAGTTCGGTCGACTAAAACACTGTTCAATGCACAGTTTCGGTCCTATTCTTTATCAGAAGTCACCCCTGTTCATATAGGTATAAGTTTTAAGTTATGGGAGATTTTACATATGATGATTAGGGACCTAGGGTCAATCTAAGGTCAATGGCCAAGGCTTTTTAACTATGCCCAAAAATCCGGCGCCAGTCAACCTTCAGTCAACCGAAGGGTGATCCCTAAGGTCCAACTATGGTCATTGAGCTTATAAGTTCCTACATGCATGTTGCACACTAATTATTACGGACCATTCCTATTTTACTATTATAGACCCAATATTAAACTTAATATGAAATTAAAATAATGAATCTTCAGGGTCTTCTTTCTGCTTTTAGTTAACATGTTTCATCAAATGATCTTTACTAATATGAACCTGCACACAAACTTGATAGACATTAAATACCTGAGTATTTGTCATAATCAAAATAGGGTATGACCCATAAGGTCAACAAAAAGGTTTTTCATGCTACTTGGAGGTCTTATGGTCAATCTAAAATCATATTTGAGATTCAATTAAATCATATGTATTGCATGCACAATTAATCCCTAATTACTATTACAACCCAAAAATTAAAAAAGTCTTCAAGCTTTTGCTCCTCGAATACACCATGGAATATGCTGGGGTCTGCTCGTTTAGGTGCTCTTACGACTTCCATTAGGCATTCGCTACTTGTGCTTCCCTACATGTAAACCTATTCACACTTAATGCACAAATGAGATGCTTGTTGTTTGTCATAATTAAAACAGGGATAAGACTCAAAAAGTCAACAATTACATTCCTTGAAGAGGAAGGACGTGAAGTGTTTTAGGTGTGGTAAAATTGGGCACATAAGACCAGAATGTCTAGAGTGGAAGAATGAGAATGCTGAAAATTATAAGTGTATCAAAATCTGCAAATGTAGTGGAAGGAGACTCAGATTGCAATGACAGTGATATGCTATGTGTTTCAGCAGGTTCGAAGTGCCTCGCGGATGATTCTTGGATCTTAGATACCATATGCTTATATCACATAACAACAAATAGTAAATGGTTCGACACCTACATGTCAATTAATGCTAGTTGTTTTTTTATGGGAAATGATATTTCATGTAAAATATTTGGTATTAGAAATGTCAAAATCAAAATGTATGATGGTGCTGTGAAAACCACATATGATGTAAGGCATGTACCGGGTCTAAGGAAAAATGTTATTTCATTGGACACTTTAGACTGTAATGGGTATAGTTACAAATCTAAAAGTGGGGAAATGAAAGTGTGTAAAGGTGACTCGTTAGTGATGAAAGGAGAAAAGGTACTGGGAAATATTTATGCCTTGCAGGGTGTTACGATTTTAGGTAGAGCAATAGCAGTAGAATCAGAGTCAGATATTCTGTAGCATATGCAATTAAGGCATATGTGTGACTACATGTATTCAGATGTTTAGGGATTAGTGAGGATAGAATCACAAGAAATATATATTTTTTTCATGGATTTAACATGAGAGGTTGTGATTTCTCTCATATGGCACAAGCTTGACGCGTTTACCAGGTTTAGCTAGTGGTTGAGGTGGAGTACTAGACCGGGAGAGAGATCCTTGAGTTAGACATTGGGACTGAGTACGCTGGTTTTGTTCAAGAAGTTATTTGCAGGGCTTCCATGGTACTTCTTGGTGAAATCAATGAGTATGGTGCATTTGTTGTAACGACTTCAAAATTCATACCATTTTTTTTTCAAATATATATAGACTGATAATCATTTTATTATGTTATCATGATAATGATTACTAGAAAACACCTATACAGCGGAAAACATAAAACTGTATAACCATTGCTACAATACTAGAATTTAGTATTATCCCCCAAAACATATATATATATATATATATATATATATATATATATATAAATAACTACATATATTCCCAGCAACATCTACCAAAAACCCCTGAATGCAACTCAAAATACATCCCCCTGAAAACACCTACCCTACAGATAGGGCAGTGTCAATGACCTCTCTATCTCTGAGCCTGATCTGCTCGTCTACCTGGATCACCTGAAAAATGTTAAATTACTGGAATGAGACAACTTCTTAGTAAGAAAAAAATATGTTATTACCATTGTTTGGCAATTGAGTATACATGAATAATATACTGATAATTAACTAAAACTGAGATAGCGTGTAAAATAATGTGCAGTATAACTCACACCTATGTGGCTTAAAGATACAACTGTATTATCTGAACTTTCTATTTATTCATACTGCTAGTATTATAATATATCTCCTGTTATTCTGTAAAACTATATACATATAAATAATTGTGAAAAATTTCCCTAGAAAACTATATGTCATGATTTAACCCCTCATGACAGGGTTGTGCAGCCCATAAGTGGGACTTAACACTGGTTGGCCTACCTGGATAACTCAACTGAAACTCTATTATCATCAGACCGGCCTCCTCAACCTGGAATACAGGGGAACCTACAATCCCTCCAAAGGCACGGTTACTGACCTCCCCACTGTCAAACCGGCCACCTTAACCTAGATTTCTGGAGAGCCTGCAATCCCTCCAAGGCACAGTTGACTGAAATCCACATACTATCTGAGATATGTGGTTGCACTTTGATCTGAAATCGCTACGGTGTCGTGCTCTACTGACTGATCTGATTCATCAGGGATCTGATACTGTATAATACTATTATATATATATATATATATATATATATATATATCTTACTGTTTTACAATGATTCTGTAATAACAATAACATTTTATAAGCTGATCTAAATAATTGTAATATATGTATAGCTGAATATTTGAAATCTAAATGATTGAGTATCTGAATGTTGTGGTTCTAAAATTTCTAAATATCATGGTATTCTATAAATGCTATAAAATATATTTCTGAGCATATACTGTAAATCATATTATACTGAAAGCTGTGTAAAATCTATATTGATATGATATTAACTCATGCCACACAACTAAATAAATAAATATCCCATATTCTGATATTTGTATTTTCTAGTAATAAAATAATATATGAACTATATACTGATATGGAAAAATATATAATTCAATTCCTTTAAACATCTGTAAGTCACATTCCAAAATACATATACTTTACTGATAACAATTTCTAAAATTCCTAGCATAGCATATTTCCCTTAACTGACAAATTAAGCTCGTCTGCCAATTCCTAACTCAAGCCTAATGCATCATAACTCCAAAATCCTGAAATTGTACACACACACACACACACACACACACACACACACACACACACACACACACACACACACACACACACAGACACAGATATATATATTTCCCTGTCAATCAACTGAATCCCCAGAATAATTTCCACACTCACATTTTCCACACCCACTGGGATCCTTAACCCATGTTTGCGGTGTTTAGAAGCCCGAACCCTAAAATCGTAACACCCTAGTTTAATCATCCCAAACACCAATATATGAATATTTAATACAAAATATGGGCTCATAAAAGCTTACTAACCAAATAAACCTTAAATAACCAACTTACCTTGATTTTGGGATGGTGCCCAAACTTCTCAAATCAAAATTCTGCTCTGGCTAAGTTATAGAGAATCTCCCTATGATCATTGTGGTAGCTTCTAATCATCAAACTGGGAGAAACGAAGCCGAAAATCTAAAGAGAAGGTTGAGAATTCCAAAATATAAAGAGAGAAAAGAGGAAAAAAAACTAATATGCTCGTTGAAATCCCAATTTTGTATGTTTATAGGTGACTTGACACGTGGCTTCGTTCATGAGCCACGTGTACTCGTCGATGAACCAAATAAGGGAGTTCCTTGACGAAAGTAAAGAACTTGTCACCAATGGGTTTGAATTACCTCCTCTCGGTATCTCTTCGTCGACAAAACACCGAACTTTGTCCATGAATCCTTCAGGGAGTTCATCGATGAAATCAAGGCATTCTTCGACGAACCCTGTTTTGACCCCCTTTAAAATTTTCCCCTCTCACTATTATTTAATAATTATAATTTTCGAGTCTCTACATTCTCCCCTCCTTATTAAATTTCGTCCTCAAAATTTGCTATCTGTGTTATACACCACCCTATGAGGAAAACTTGCTACTTATTTTATTAATTACCCTCACTTGTGGCGGAGGAATACCGTGTTTACAGTTAGGGTTATGGGAGATTACAAACATATTCATAAAAGAAAATTCTCCCAAAACCAAAACACAACCTATCCTATGTTCTACTATACAATTTATACATCAATTACTCTGTACTATATAAACGATATTAAAATAAAACTTATTTGATTTGATCTGTTGCTGTTTCTTTTCTATCTAATCCTGATCCCCACTGAACAAATGTGGGTATTTATGTCGTATCTCTTCCTCTAGCTCCCACGAGGCCTCTTCTACTGTGTGATTTCTCCACAAGACCTTTACTAGTGGAATTTTTTTGGTACACAATTCTTGTTTCTTTATATCTAGAATTAGCATTGGTGTTTCCGCAAATGCTAATGTATCTCTAAGCTCTGTCTTCTTGTAGCTGATCACGTGGGAGGGATCTAGGATGTATTTCCTTAGCATGGAAACATGAAATATGTCATGAATTCTTGATAGAGCTGGTGGTAACGCTAGCCAATAGGTGACTGGATCCAATCTCTCAAGTATCTTGAATAGGCCAATAAATTTAGGGCTCAGCTTACCCTTCCTCCAAAATCTCATAATTCCTTTCAGTGGTGCTACTTTAAAAAACACCTGATCTCCTATATCAAACTCTAACTTCCTACGGTGAGTATTTGCGTAATTTTTTTGTCAACTCTGAGCTGCACTAATCCTGTCTTTAATTAGTTAGATTTTATCGTATGTCTGCTACACTAATTCTAGTCCCAGAATTCACCTCTCGCCCATTTCATCCCAGTATAGTGGAGAACAACACCTCATACCATACATTGCCTCGTAAGGTGTCATCCCAATGCTAAACTGATAACTGTTATTATAACGACCTCAAAAATCTTAATAGAAAATGAAATATAATAAATAGAAAAGTGAACCCGAACCCATGGGTAACGGGGACACCTATCAAACACAGCGGAAACTTAGGCAACAATAAGTATAAAGTCTCAATCATCCAATCATAAAACATAATACTAGAGTTTACTACATCATCAAAATACTGTATTTATATACAATCTCTAAAACATCAAAATAACCCTAGGATCATACAATAAAAATAATCCTGATCCTAGTACAAAAATCTTACCCTCCTAATGGGGTAACTTAATAAGCTCAATGGCGGCTATGACCCGTCGGTCTCTCAGGGTCTCTTGAAAAATTAATTAGGTTCAGGGGTGAGACACTTCTCAATAAGGGAAAATAAACTAACTACAGTTGTGTGGCAACATGAACATTTAAGGCAATTATATATATACAGTACATTTCATATTTCTGTAAACATTCGTCATATCGTACTAAATAATCATATATTTTCATATTTGCTAATAATTCATATCGTACATAAAATATATGTTATAACTGGTAATACTAAAAATATACCTAGGATGAATAGTTAGCTAATGTCATGTATTACCCCCCATGACGGGTTGTGCAGCCCAAAGGTGAGACCCGACAACGGCTGGCCGACCACTACCAAGTCAAAAATGTCTGTAAGTACGATGGGCCCGCCCCACCCTGGTCCGGACTACCAGGTGGACGTCTACAACTCTACACTGAAAGTCACATCGACTATCCATCTCCCACCCCCTCGTAGGGTGGTTAGCACAAGTTTGAACATAGATATCTGGTCTATATAGCTACGGTACCAAGTTTCTAAACTGAACTAAACTAACATCCGGGTTCTGATAACATATAATACATGATAATATAACATCTTTCATAATTTCATATATGCGACCTCGCGCCGAAATAATTTCAAAAATATAGCCTCGTGCCGAACATTTCATAAATACAGCCTTGCGCCGAAATCATACATAAACACGGCCTCACACCGAAATCATACATAAATACGGCCTCGCACCGAAATCATACATATATGCATATCATTCTGAAAATAATCATATTATCATGTATTTTCAACATCATAATGTACTGTATTCTTTCATAATTTCTCAAAGCATATTTCATTCATATCATTGTCATATCATGATATTTTTCCACTTAAAATAATATTTATGTCACACATTTGCTGTATAAAACCATACATTGTATTCTAAAATCATAGTTTTTGACATCTTATACGTACATATTCATTTCAACATATTAGCAGTATTTTTCCCAAATGTACAATTTCCTTCGAAAAATATAGATATAATACATGCCTTTCTGAAAGTAAATTTACTCATACATAATAATATTTTGCATGGAAAATAACTGCTTTAATTTATTCCTTTGCCTGACTACTGAGAAAAGCCCCTATAAACTCTGGTCTCACACCTGTAGGACTTCCTGCTCAAAACCCTGAAAATGAAAATTCCAAGTACTAAACTTCAGTATTTTCATGTGTATATCATTTCCTATAACTACCGTAAGATCAAATTTGGCCTAAAAAGCTTTATCTCAACTTAGGGATGATTTCCAACTTGCTTTCACCAACGATCTGCTCTGGCAGATTTGGAGAGAACTTTCTCAAGAGCGTCGTGGTGGCTTCAGATAGTCGAACCGGCGGAAATTCGGCCCGAAATCAAAGAGAGAAGAGAGAGAAACCATAGGAAGAGAGAGAGAGAGAGAGAGTGAAATTTTGCTAATTTTTTACTTTTAAATCCAGCTTTTTGATATTTATAGGACTGGATTCGTCGACGAGCCACGTCATCTCGTCGACGAGTCCTTTAATAATTTCATCGACAAAACCCACTCCTCGTCGACGAAATTCAGACTGCTCAAAACCTCTCTCGGTATCTTCTCATCGACGAGGCCCTTTTATACACTCATCGACGAATCCCCTGTGTTCGTCGATGAGGCCCTGATATTTTCCCTCGATTATTATTTCCAAAATGCATTGTCGTCGACGAACCCGAAGTCGACTTCCTCCTTCTGTTACTATTTCCATTTTCTGCCCTCTTAATCATTATTTAAATCCCATTATTATTCGAGTTGTCACAGTTATTATACGTGAACTCCACTAGCCGCATATACTGGGTCCAACTACCCCCAAAATTTAGTACACGCTTATAACATATCCTCAAGTATCTGAATCGTCTTCTTTATCTGCCCATTAGTCTGAGGATGAAAAACTATACTAAATGATAACCGAGACCCTACAGCCTCCTGTAAGCTCCTCCAAAACCACAATGTGAAACGTGAGTTTCGGTCTAAAACTATAGATACTGACACTGCATGAGGTCGAACTATCTCCTGAATGTATATCTCTATCAGTTTGTTCATACGGTAACTAACTTTAATAGGTAGGAAGTGAGCAGTCTGATCACAATCATCGGTCTATTTAAACCTCACATTTTTCCTCATGAATCATGTCAGTGGACTCGATAATCTGGAAAATTCATCTACAAAACGTTGGTAGTACCCTACCAGACCCAGAAAGCTCCTGACCTTCTGAACATTCACTGGTCTCACCGAACTCACTACTACCTCTATTTTACTCAAATCAACTGATATGTCATCTGTGGATATCACATGCCTGAGGAAGGTAACCTGCCTTAACCAGAATTTATGTTTCTTGAATTTAGCGAATAACTTCATCTCCTATAACACTTGCAATACCAGCCTCAGATGACCCTTGTGCTCCTCAAAACTCTTCAAGTAGACCAGTATATCATCAATAAATACCACAAAAAACTGGTCTAAGTACTGATAGAACACTCGATTCATTAAGTCCATAAACATTGTCGGTGCATTAGTCAATCCGAACGGCATTACCAAAAACTCATAGTGCCCATACCTTGTTCGAAAAGCTATCTTCAAAATGTCCTCTGCTCTAACTTTCACCTCGTGATAACCTGACCGAAGGTTAATCTTGGAGTAGGCCTGGGTTCCCTGGAGCTGATCAAATAAATCATCAATTCTGAGAAGAGGATATTTATTCTTGACTGTTAGTTTATTTATTTCTCTATAATCTACACACATCCTCATAGTCCCATCTTTCTTCTTTACGAATAGGACTGGCGCTCCCCAAGGCGACACACTAGGTCTAATAAATCCTTTGTCCATCAACTACTGCAATTGATCTTTCAATTCTTTCAGTTCAGTTGGAGCCATTCTATACAGTGCTTTAGATATCGATGCCAACCTTGGTAGTAAACCCACAACAAATTCTATTTCTCGGTTTGGTGGTAAATCAGGTAATTCCTCTAGAAAAACATTTGGAAATTCTCTAACTATTGCAATATCAGCCTGTTTCAATTCTTTCTTCGCAACTCCTTTATGTAAGCAACATACCCCTGGTAACCACCCTGAAGTAGTTTTCTCAACTGAATAGCCAACTGTGGGGAGGCGTGCACACGCGAACCCATAAATCTAAATTCTTGCTCACCTGGGGGCAATCTATGCTGGTGTAATTAGCTGCTAGCTAGTCCATACCTAATATCACATCGAACCCCTGCATATCCAATACCACAAAATCGATTGGTAGTACTTTCTCCTGAATGCCCACTAGAAAATTTTTAAGTATCCTCCTACACCTCATTATTGATCCAGTCACTGTGGCAACTAATAATTCAACATCTAACAATTGTGCCTCAATTCTAGATAACTTAACATATCCTGATGACAGGAAAGAATGGGTGGCACATCTGTCAAACAAAACAACATCTTTATATGGTAAAGTAGTAAGAATACCTGTCACGACATCTCTGGCAACCTCAGCATCTCCCAGGGTCAATGTATAAACTCTTGCCAAAGTTGTGTTCCTTTGTTGGCTACCACGAGACGTTTGGCAACCACCCCGGAATGGTCTGTGAGCTGGTGCGTAGGCCATCGGTCCCTAATATGACCAAGCCCTATGACTGGGTCTCCCATACTAATAGCAAACGTTTTCTCTCATTCTACATTCACCCAAATGTCTCTAGCCACATCTAGGGAAGATGGGATAAGCCTCCCTACCCTGAGAACCATTGTGCCCCATCATCTGCCTCTAACCTCCTCCATACCAGTCCCCTTTCCATGGGCCCCGGCTAGAACCCTCCTGAAAACCCAGAGGTGTGGGCCTTTTCCTCTAGCTCGGTACTCCCACGTCAGTCCATTCATTATCCTATGCTATTGTGGCTCTGTCAACTAGTTCAAAGAAGTCTTGTATTTTTAGAACCGCCACCTTCTTATATATATCTCGCTTCTAGTCCTTCTCAAACATCTTGACTTTCTTAGCTTCATCTGGCACAATGAATTGAGCAAATCGTGACAGCTTGATAATTTTTGGCGCATACTGTTGAATTGTCAATGGCCCCTGAGTCAAACTCAAAAACTCCTGCACTTTAGCCTCTCTGGTAGTAGCGGAAAAATATCTATCAAAGAATATGTCTCTGAACCGACTCTAGGTCATAGGCTCTAGTATGGGTCTCTGCTCCTCCAATAATTTCATGGTCGTCCACCATCTATCGGCCTTACTTAACAACTTATACGTGGCATAGAGGACCCTCTACTCATCGATGCAGTGAAGCACTATCAGTACTTTCTCCATCTCCTGTATCCAGTTCTCAACAACTGTAGGATCAGCGGATCCTAAAAACGTTGGAGGGTTCATTTTCATTAACTTTTCTATCGTACACCCCTGGGCTGCAATCGGGCCTCCCTGCTCTCTGGTGCTCCATGCAATCTTAGTTATGACATGTTGAGTTATGCTGCGCAAAACAAAATCAAAGTCCCTGCCGCCCATGCTAAAGGGCCCTATTCCATCATCGCCGCTAGTGTGAGCACTACTGCCTCTTGGGGCCATCCTACAATAACACCAAATTATTTCAGAGATTTTGAACCTCATAATACTATTCTTACATTAATCTAACTAAACTATCCTCACACCTTTTATTACTAGTTTAAGGTCAATCCCTACCATATAGAAAAAGAAATCGATGATAATTTACTATGGTTTTCCTGAAATCATCATCCCAGGAAAAACATTGAAAGCACCCTGAAGTTCCTGCTTTCAGACTGCAGAACAAAACCCTAAATTCTCATCCTAGTTTCCCAACATTAACTCACTGAAATTCTATTCTATCCCAATTTCTATCATTCTCTAAATTCCATTCCTATATTTTACTATTGTTTTTCATTGTACTCTAGAGTCTATAGAACCTAGCAACCTAGGCTCTGATACCAAACTGTAACGACCCCAAAATTCATACCATTTATATATATAGACTGATAATCATTTTATTCTGTTATCCCTATAATGACTACTGGAAAACACCTATACAGCAGAAAACATAAAATTGTATAACCATTGCTACAATACCAAAATTTAGTATTATCCCCCAAAACATATATACATAACTACACATATTCCTAGCAACGTCTACCAAAAACCCCTGAATGCAACTCAAAATACATCCCCTTAAAAACACCTACCCTATAGACAGGGTAGTGCAAATGACCTTTCTATCTTCGAGTCTAATCTGCTCATCTAGCTGGATCACCTGAAAAATGTTAAATTACTGAGATGAGACAACTCTTAGTAAGAAGAAATATACTATTACCAGTGTGTGGCAACTAAATTTACTTGAATAATATACTGATAATTAACTGAAACTGAGATAGCGTGTAAAATAATATACAGTATAACTCACACCTATGTGGCTTAAATACAACTGTATTATCTGAACTTTCTATTTATTCATACTTCTAGTATTATAATATATCTCTTGTTATTCTGTAAAACTATATACATATAAATAACTGTGAAAGCTTTTCCTAAAAAACTATATGTCATGATTTAACCCCTCATGACAGGGTTGTGCGGCCCATAGGTGGGACTTAACACTAGTTGGCCTACTAGGATAAGTCAATAAAACTCTGTCATCATCAGACCAACCTCCTTAACCCATAATACTAGGGAGCCTGAAATCCCTCTAAAGGCATGGTAACTGACCTCCCCACTGTTAAACTAGCCACCTCAAACCATATTTCTGGAGAGCTTGCAATCCCTCCAAGGCACGGTTGACTAAAATCCACACACTATCTAAGATATGTGGTTGCACTCTGATCTAAAATAGTTATGGTACTGTGCTCTACTGACTGATCTAATTCATCAGGGATCTAATACTGTATGATACTATTATATATATATATATCTTACTGTTTTACCATGATTCTGTAATAACAATAACATTTTATAAGCTGATCTGAATAACTGTAATATACGTATAACTGAATAACTGAATATCTGAATGACTGAGTATCTGAATGTTATGGTTCTGAAATATTCTGTAAATATCATGGTATTCTATAAATGCTATAAAATATATTTTTGAGCATACACTGTAAATCATATTATACTGAAAGTTGTGTAAAATTCTTATTGATCTGATATTAACTCATGCACACAGCTAAATAAATAAATATCCCATATTCTGAAATCTGTATTTTCTAGTAATAAAATAATTTATGAATTGTATACAGATCTGGAAAAATATATAATTCAATTCCTTTAAACATCTGTAAGTCACATTCCAAAATACATATACTTTACTGATAACAATTTCTAAAATTCCTAGCATAGCATATTTCCCTTACCTGGCAAACTAAGCTTATCTGCCAATTCCTAACTCACGCCCACTACATTCATAATTCCAAGATCCTAAAATTGTACATATATATATTTCCCTGTCAATCAACAAAGCAGGAAATCTAGAGAGAAGGCAGAGAATTTCAAAATCTAGAGAGAGAAAAGAGGAAAAAAAATTAATTTGCTCGCTGAAATCCTGATTTTGCATGTTTATAGGTGACTTGACACGTGGCTTCGTCAATCAGCCACGTGTACTCATCGACGAATTAAAGAAAGGAGTTTGTCAATGAAAGTAAAGAACTCGTCGATGAACCAATGGGTCTGAATTGCCCCATTTCAGTATCTCTTTATCGATAAAACACCAAACTCCGTCCATGAATCCTACAGGGAGTTCATTGACAAAACCAGGGCATTCGTCGACAAACCCTTTTTTGAACCCCTTTAAAGTTTTCTTCTCTCTCTATTATTTAATAATTATAATTTTCTAGTCTCTACATTTGTCGTGTGACCGATCTCCAAAGTTATCATTAAATGGGAGAGTTGTAGGTGAATTGTGGGCAAGTTTTGTGGTAGGCTACTTGGGTTTGAGTGGGTGTCCACTAATGCACTATTCTAGTGATGAAGGATCTAGTCTTGGTGTTATGTCCGGACAGTACATATTTTTGGAGTATAAAAAAGGTGGGTGAAAGCTGGGTGATCCTGTGGCAAACAAAGGGGTGATCGAGGACATGCCATTTTGTCATAAAGTCGTGGGGCAGCGTACTCAGGTAAAGGAAGAGAAACAAATGTCAGAAAACTACGGCAGCACCAAACATGTAATTTATATGAAGTTAGATACTTAGCGCAGAAACGTGGGGAGTTCTATCTCGGGTCAATAGTATCACAGTTTAAATTAGCTTGTGATAAAGGTGGAGCAACAAATTCAGGGCAAATATGACATTGTTCATATTGCAGGGAGTTTTGGCTCGGAAGACCATCTGGATCACGGTGGGCTTATGTGCACTCTCAGACTACCACTCAGGTATAAATTTGGTATTCTGGTGTTATATGCATTCATTACTACCTGCAACAAGGTTCTTACTATTTTTCAAGTTGCAATGCATGACGCAGGAAAAAAAATGGAAGTATTGTATATGTACTAGGTGTGTGAGTTGGTGAGGCTTCCAGTGTGGAAGAGGGTTATAGGATGTAGTGAAGTGATGTATCTATTGTGTGTGAATGACATGTTATTGGCTGGAAAGGCTTTGATTGAGGCTTATTAGTTGGGAACTCTGTTGAAATTTTTTGACATGAATGTTTTGGGTACTGCCAAGAAGGGTCTTGGTTTGAAGATTCACATAGACAAAGCTGCAAGGAGATTGATGTTATCTCAAGGTGGCTTTATGGATGGAATTGCAGGGATATTTAGTTTACAGTCTCAAGGGGTTTATGTGGAGAATCGATATGGAATGTCCACCACTCGGTTCCTAAGGATGGGTTGTGATGTCCGGGCTATGTCAAAGGTCCCTCATGATGGTGTAATAGGGTGTTTCGACGGGCAAAAGAGTGGACCGTTAGTTGTGAGATTTATTGAAGACTATGCAGGAGGCTTTAGTGATAAAAGGCTTGTAGCGGAATTTGTGTTTACTATTGTGGGAAGGCCTTGTTGGAAGCCTAGGGTGATTTTTTAGGGTGTAACATCTACAATTGAATCGGGGTTAATGGTAGAAGTCGAAGTTGTCATTGGCAAGTTCAAGCAGCATTACTTGGACTTGGTGTTTGTCTCTAATTGCTAGATAGGAGACAGTCCCAACCTAACATCCTAAGTTCAAGGTGGAGCAGCGGGTTCATGTTTTCAGTTTCTCCTAAGGAGCATATGTTCACCAAGGTGGAGATTTTTGTGAATGTGGCTCATATTCTACAGGAAAAGCAGAAAGGAAATCAGCGTGCAACAGAGCAATAGGGCAAACCGTTGATGGCAGCCTTGTAACCATCAATGGCTTGGGGCAGTGCTTGAATGAATATATATTTTGTCTAAAATTATCGACGGTTTGGCTCGGGACACTCAGCGCCAATTTCAAATTTCGAATGGGGAATGTTAATATGGTTGGGGTTTGGAGGGAAAACCTTCGGGAACTCTATATATATGTTATATCTTATGTATATGGAGAGTTGGTTGATAGTTGTTGAGAGAATTGAGAGGGTTCTTATATTATTCTTGTAATTTACACAAGAAGATTGTGAATCCTTGTCGTTTGCTCCCGTGGATATAGGCATTGTCGAATCACGTATTTCCTGGTGTCATTGTTACTGTTATTGCTTTCATTTACTTTTAGTGGTTGTGGAATTGTTCTATATATTCACCATTAGATTGCTGCATTGCTTGTTTGATCCATATACAAATATATATATCCCAATGTGCATATTTGGAGGTTTTACACAACATCTTGCGAAAAGGCTATAGTGACAAATGAGCGTTGTTGCTAGCTTCTTACTTTAGGTTCTAGCTTTTAGTGATGACCTAAAAAAGTCACTAGTATAGCTAATATTTATAAGGAAAAAGGTATTGCCACTAAAACCCTTACTGTCATACACAATGTAGCCCTTTCGTGATATTAATAGAGATGCATTAAAGACCTTACAATCATACACAAAGTAAACTTGTTTACTACTATTTATAGTTTGCTTGCTACTATTGTTGCCATGTTTAATCATGTTTTCTTAATTTAGGAAGGAATAAATCTAATTTGCAACAAAAATAAATATGAAATGCATTAAACATATCAAATTGAAAGTTTTACTAGAATCAAGTGTGTGACAAACATGTTCAAATGAAGATGTTAATATATAAAAAACCCCAAACCAAGTTCGATATTGTTTACAAATAAAACCCAAAATATATTCATTGTACCAAACATCCAAAAATAATTCACTTAACCAAAATTCCAAAATGACAAAAGATCAACATACAGTTGAAACTCCAAGCACAACCATGAACTACTCACATGCCCGTCCACTCACTACAACATTTGTAAAAACGTAACATATTTAGATCATACAAAATAAATTACGTGTCAAACTTATAAACAATGTAACAATTCGTGACAATGTAAAATATATATGTGAAAACTTTAGAAGCTTTTGAAGAACAATTCTTTAAACTAACACAATAACTTCAAGCCCCTAGCACAAAAACCTTAGGATACTTCATGCTTGGATACTCCAGATTTGGCAAAATAGCACAGCTTATCATATGTTGGTGGTTGCCTACAAACTAAAGGAAGTATTTTCATGCTTGGATAGTTTAGATTTAGATTACAAGGGAACTCCATCAATGCATGAATAGAACTTCAAATCTAAGAGCGGTAACATACCCTATAATGTAACCAATACATTCTTGCATAAAGCATGAAGAAGAGAAATTTAGAAGGTAAATTTACTTAGGCTACTCATATCTACCCATAATTAGATGTCTTCCAAGTAAGTTGGATAGAGAAAGCAAGACATAAACCATCTTTTATTTTGGTATGTGATTGCTTCAGAGAAATGGGTAGCAAACCTAAGAACACTAGCCATAACTGGTTCAGGAACTTATATCATCATGAAGGCAAAATGGACAGTAAACTCATGAATCATGAGCTCATGTAGCAGCAAGAGAGAGATGAAGAAGGGTCTGTAAGCCTATGCATTTGTTCTCTCTTGTCGCCAAAATGAGTCTATAATAGCTAGTCATATAGCTTCAAAGAAGTGGTTAGCAAACTCCAAAATCATGGGGTCACATAGCAATAGGAGGACCTGCGAGCCTATGCATTTGCTCTCTTGGTGCCAAATGAATCTATAATGAATGATGACAAGGTTGTGATGAATAGCACACACTTTTTTTGTTTTGTTTTTTGTTCTTTTATAAAAATTGTATGCAAACTAATCCAACCCAAACCTCATTAATTAGAAGAGTAGACATATATACAAACACATATGAAGAGGTTAGTTTATTGCTAAATTCTACATCAAATGGAAAATCCTACCATCTTGAACCAAATCAAGCCTTAGTAATTACAAAAGATTAGTTGCACGAACCATATGCTGCATTGATTGTTGGGCATGGAGATCCTAAGGATCATGGAGGTCCTAAAGAAAATGTTTTTTTTTTAAATAAAATTATAAAAATAAAGAAAATAAAATAAAGAAGTCAGAGAGAGAGATGGAATTGGAAGTTAGAAAGTAAGTAATTAAGGAAGGTATTATAGAGAGGGGGACATGGAAGAAGGTTGGTAGAGGCAGAAAAAAAAAAACAGAGGGATGAGTATCAATATTGTTTTAATGATATTGGAGAAGGATTTAATTAATCTCATTGCGAGGAACAACAACAACAACAACAACAACAATAACAACAACAAGAATAATAATAATAATAATAATAATAATAATAATAATAATAATAATAATAATAATAATAAATGTGAATTCTTTTTGTGGTGAGTACCAAAATATATAAGGCAACAAAAGTTTCTTTCCTTTACTAATTTGGAATAACAACCACTACCTTCCTCTTTTTTCCTTCATTAAAAATCGTAGAGAAAATTTATTTTGATAACTTTCAACCAAAAAAAATTGGGGGGAAAAAGATCAACTAGGCAATCTTACATTCAAATCTTACGTTTTAAAGTAAAGAACATGGATATCCCAATCTATACATGTTTTTGGTTGCAAACAAGAATTGATAATCAATGAAAGACATTAGAAAATGGGTATCCTTGTATGCCATCAGGTACCTCCGGAAAGGTACTATCATATGCCAAGCTTTTTGCTAGGAGAAAAGGGCAAAAAAGAAAAAAAAAAGAAAAAGAAAAAGATGCATAGTAATTATAATTTTCAATAAAATCCACGATTTCCAAATATTGCCTATAATAAACAACCACAAAATTTGTGTCTGTACCTTTGCATAAAGGAGAAGAAAAAGTTTTTTTGAAATCAAATCCTCAATCTATACTATCCATGAAAACTTCCCATAAGTTTTACATTTCACATGAAAAATAAACACTTAGTACTTTAGAATTGAGAGGGCTAAAAGAAAATGCATGTGTAATTGCACAAACATTTTATTGGAGGGCTAAAATATATATCTTGTTATGAACCAAAAAAAAACTCGCCTATATAGTTGCAAAAGGAGAGCTAACAGATGAATAGTGCTGATTGTGGAATATGAAACGTAATAACAAGGTAACCACACCATAATGAAATGAGTCTGAACCCAGAAGAGGTTGTTTATCAAAGTAAAAACTCAGTACTGTTGATAGATTAATCTTTTCAGCAATGTGTGTGAAATCCATTGAAAAAACTTTTCCAAAATAAGATCTTTACTATTTCAAAGCAATTCCTTGTTTTTATTTTTTGTTTCAATTTTCAAGGCCTTCTCTTTTTCTTTTTCTTTTTTTTGGCATTGGAATAAGATTTTCAATGTAAGTGTATACATTTTCAACATTGGGTTGCAAAATCATTATGTTGGAGTAAAAACTTAATAATGCTATGTAACTTGTCTATAAGAACAACATAGGATTTAGTTTATGTAAGAGTAATAACTAAATCCACTTAAGTTGCATTGAGGAGCATTTTACGAACCTTGGACTTGGATTTGTAAATACAATTTCACTTTACATCTTTATCGAAATCCAATAAAAATTCAAATCTAAGGCCTCTCTAAACATAATGTTAATGAAAACATAAGTAAATGAAAATTAAAATATTTTGTCCAAACTGAGCCTAAGTAAAGGAGAGGAATGTATACGTTTAGAAATGTCTCTTCATCCCCTTTGCATGGTTCTCATTATATATCAATTGTTGACTAAAATTTAATCAGAAAACAAACATAACATAGTAAAAATAGATTTTTTAGGCATGTCACTGACGTGATTAAGACTATGATTTATTTATACAAAAGAATAACCTTGAGACCTTAGTATCTTTATATGAAACTTTTTTTTAAAAAATAAAAAGAAAATGAATTTAGTTGCATCATCAATTGATAAAATGACTAAGGCAAAATAGGATATGGTCTATACAACATGATGTGCTTGCATTGAAAAATTCTCGTATGTAACCATGCATAGAATTAGCTGAGGAAAAAAAAAAAATGAAACATCAAACAAATTTGTACCAACATAACTATAGGATTCCATATGAACATTAATGTAGGTTTACCCATTATATAAAGGCTTTATAGTTCAAAGACATTGATTCATTGAAGTAACTAGGAACTCTTCAAAATAAGAAGCTAAGACACACCGTACCATCCACCAACCATTCGAAATGGAAAACAATTTGAGAATAAAGTTTTTGACATAAAGGAAAATGTCAAAGGAGACACAATAACCCTTGCAGAGAGAGAGAGAGAGAGAGAGAGAGAGAGAGAGAGGAATTCTAGATTTTTAGTTTATAAGTATTTTTTTCTCATTTATTTGTATTAAAATCCATGTAATTGAGATTTGTTAAAGTTCTAAATACTGCATTGTCTATGACTATAGATCAAATATCAAAGGAGGAAAGGCTATGGAAAACATCAATAATTTCTTTCATATTTAATAGTCTAACTTGAATTTTTCACCCAAGAATACTAAATGCCAAGGCAAGAGGGGAGAAAAATAAAGTCCCAATTCTTTCCAAATAATCAACAACAGCTTATATATACGCAATTAGAAAACATACATGATCTATGAACAACACAAATTGGAAAAAACGTCACAATTAAGATAAGCTATCTGTTCGCATAAAAACAAATTCATAGATAGTAGAAGAAGAGTTGGTTCCCCACTTTAAAAAGTTGTAATGGCATTCAACTTCAACAAACTGGACTCGACTCACAATTTCATTTCAAAAAGGGTGAATGTACCCAAGATTTAACTTAAACTAGCCAAAATATAGTTGCATAAGATTGATAAAATTGAAAATTTTAGGAGAAGCCCAAAATTTGCATAGTAAGTAATTAAAATATTACTAAAAATAATTGAATAAAAATAGAAGAAAGAAATAGATGAGAGTGCATAGGCAGCAAAAGCACAGAAGAGAGTAAAACTCACACTTCAATATTCCCTGTTGCACAAGAAAAAGATCCAAATGCTAAGAATAAGTATCGAACTCGTGAGAAGAAGAGTCGAATGTTGAGAAGAAGAGTTGAGAATAGTTGAGCTTTTAGGGTTTATAAAGAGGAAGAAGGATAAGGGCAAACAACCTTAGATCTAGGTGAGGAGCGAGGAATTGCAACTTTAAATGCGACAACTTCTATAGTTCCATCTTCTTCGTCGAAGTTGTAGAGTCCTCCGGGTAGTGTCATTCTCCTTTTTTTTTTCTTTTTTTTTCTTTGATGTCCGTGTGACCATAGCTAATTATATTCTTTCCTCTTTATTATCCGAAAATAAGAGAAAGTTTTCAAATTTTAGGACTCAAATGTGCAATCCTATAGAAGGATAGACCAATCCGGTGAATAATGATCAAGTTCTTCCTAGTGGAAAGTTCAAAACAAAAGTTCCAATTGAGAAGTAGTATAAATGTAGGAACTACAACAGATCCTTCTTCAATCCTAAGGCCTTGGGGGGGACATATAGCAAGCGACAGACGTGTTTATAATTCGTGTGCATCACTTCTTTGGTTAAACAACTATAAGGAATGAAGACAAATAGTACCCCTTTGTGCCCTACAAGTATATTTATAAAACTACCAAAGTTACATTGTTTTGAATGGAAGGTTATTGGTGTACACTTTTGGTGATAAAAAAATTATTGTCGTCAATTATACTAATTTGGTCTGCAAAAATTTCAATTGCCTATCAAAGAAAATTTTCATTTCCCACCCTTTCTTTAGCAATGACAAGCTATGCATTTACTAATGACAAAAACTTGTTGTCACTAAAAATCATGATTTGGGGACAAATGTTTTGGTTGTCAGAACGGGGCATACTTTTAGCAACAAAAAATTGAGGTCATTGCTACGTTTTGTCGCTAAAGGTCCATTTTGTTGTAGTGGCAGGCTGGCTACGTGTAGGTCACGTGGGATGTATACATGTGTAGATCACATTACATGAAGACTTGCTCTAGGTAAGTCGGTGACATGTAAGTCATGTTAGATGCATACCTACTCTAGGTAGGTCATTCATACGTAGGTCATATGTGGTGTACAGAGTTGTTCTAGTTAGGTTGGCCACGTGCAAATCACTTAAGGTACAAACTTACTATGGCTAGGTTGACTATACTCAAACCAAGGTAAGGAAAAACCACCTACTAGCCATGCCTAAGGTAGTTGTAGTTCCATATGGGTCTATGTATATAAAATCACCAAATAAAAGTGATTAACAACTCATGGATGACCCACATTAGGGGGTGGGAGGACCATGTTCATAGGACAAGTATATGTCCCCATAGGTGAAGACATCAAGAAACATATAGGTTATAAGAACAAGATAAATTTCCTCTCAAATGGGGAGGTACATATAATTGTACTTATAACTCTCTCTCTCTCTCTCTCTCTAAAGGAAAAATCCTTCTTTGTTTCAATTCTTTAAACCAATCCACTAACTTAGATGTCTAAGTGATCCACAAGAAGTTACCACGACTGCTCAGCAACCATTTAAATCATATATCTCACCAACCT
This sequence comes from Malania oleifera, assembly GCF_029873635.1. Taxonomy (NCBI): domain Eukaryota; kingdom Viridiplantae; phylum Streptophyta; class Magnoliopsida; order Santalales; family Ximeniaceae; genus Malania; species Malania oleifera. Next base: position 27,211,901 of record NC_080422.1, read on the forward strand.
TTGTAGAAGCAATCCATTATTTGACATTAACACTATTTAATTTAAATTTGAATTGAAATTTTTTTTAAAACAACCATATCTCAGTATTCATCTAATTATTTAAATTTCATTACACCAAAAATTACATTTAATTTAGTCATAAGATTTTAATTTCAAATATATGTTCAAGAATACACAGGACACACACTCACACACACATTATTTTTTAATGTGGAATAAAGGTTCTACTTACAACCACAAGCATTCACACTTATATTACACTTTATCTTAATTTACAATATTGGCATAGACTTTTTGTTCTCTCCCTCTTTCTTTACACACACACACACACATACAAATGGGCATGCGTGCACACATTTTAAGGTATGTCATGTCTCATATAAGATGTGTCATGGTAATTGATAATGGATATTAGATAATTGGATAGTTTACACATTATACCTTGAAAACTAGAGGAAGATATGATCCCTTGGCACCTAGGTGAGCTGAAATCCTTAGTGATCACCCTCAAAGGAGAATCCATAATTTTGTGGCAGTGTGATTTTGGGTAATCTTTCTATAAGTAGGAACAAGGCACCAAAAAGAAGGTAAGCATACTAAGCTATCTAAATTCCTTTACACTTCTTTACGTAATACCCTTCTAACTTAAGCATCAAAGGGTATTTCTTGATCCTTACTCTAGTTGCTCCTTTGTTTCCTATTGAAGGATCTATGCTCATGCACTAGGCAGTTTGCCATCTCGGAGGAGGCATCAGTTATGTGTGGAGGATTGATAGTTGGCGCAACTAGCTATTTTTCACTTTAACAATTTGTCTCCATTTTACAGGAAGAATACAAAGAAAGTAATGCGGCGTTCTCATACTCCTCATGGTGGGAGGAGGAGATCAATTTTTTAGATGGTTGAGAACATGACTATTGGTTCCCCCATATTAGTAGGTTGGTAGCCATTCCAAAATAGGAGCCAAACTAGCTCCACCAGAGCATGTGATCCTTATTGAACAACAGTACCAAGAAATGCAATATCAAACAAGAAATAATGAAAATATTTTGGGCCTTGGTAGCGGGAAGCAGTTTGTGGTCCTCAAAGACTCCCTCAGGAGTTAAGGAAAGGCCCTTGAGATGTAGGGTAGCTCAACATTGCCCAGATAGCCACCTCAAGAAACATGTTGTAGGTAGTTTTCTTAGAAGATGGAGCCCAGGGAGTGCAGTTGGACAGCCCTTGAGGGGCCCCAGTTAGTCCCAAGGGGCAATAGAGGAGGATGGATGAAATCCTATTCATCAAAAGATTATGAAAGGGCCCATGCTTATAAGGTTTCAAATGCCCACCATAGTCCTACAATTGAACCAAAATCACATGGAGCACCTCCAAATTTTCAAAGTCATCATAGTCTTATAAGAGGCATCAAATGCCACCATATTCAATGTATTCATAATCACCTAGAAGAAAGTAGTGTAGACTTGGTACCTTCACTTCAAATCTAGCTCCATGGAAACATTTAAGGAGTTTAGTGCCTAAATTTTAGGGAAATATTTTGCGCAATTGATGCATTAAGAGCACATCCTTACCCTTATGAAAATTTGTCAAAATCTTGACATGTCTCTCTAGAATTATTTAAAGTGTTTCAGTTTTGAAGTGTTAGAAGTACCAACCCTGGAACAATAGGTGGCATTTTTCACACTGATGTACAACTTGACGCCCTCCAAGTTCATCTTTGCATTGTCAAAAAATTCCATAAACCATGTTAAATTTTTTGAAGAAAGTAGAAACCTACTATAGCACTGAAGAAGTAGAGAAATCCCAAAGGGAGCTTAAGATTGACACAAGGAAGAAATTTCTAGGGAATCATAGAAATAGAATCAAAAATAGAAAGAGAGATAAAATAAAAGGTCCCTAGCCAAGTTTAGCCTAACCCACCCTCCCCCACCCCCCTACCTCCAAAAAAAGCTTTGAAATCTTCACTCCTCTTTACACCTACCTAGCTTAACTCTGGTAGATTTTAGATAACCCTAAAGTTTGCTAGCTAAGGCCTCTAAACCTGGAGCTCAATTATAATTCCCAAATTATTATTATTAATTCCTTCATAACTACAATCACAATACCGAAGACTATTGTCATATTCAAGATGATATCAAAGCCTTTTGTGCAATATGGAACACTCGTAGACTTTACTTGAGGTGCTGAACAACCTTAGGACTAAGCTAAAAACTAGGTGATCGAGTTGATTAACATCATCCATATGGAATTTGGGGGGGGGGGGGGACTTAAGCTCCTTTCAAAAGGTATTAGCTCGATGATCCTTGCATCATCCAAATAGTTAGAGGTTTAGAGCATATGATAGACAAGTCAGAACAATTATTGCTTTCTTTGAATAGGATATAAGGGATCCACATAGACCCTAAGATGATGCCTTTATAGTGATCACAACAATTGCCAACTATGGAGTGATGAAGATCCTTATCGATGATGGCAACCTAACAAACATATATATTAGAAGACATTCTAAGAGATGAAATTGGCTATACCATATAAAGTTGGTGAAAACATCAATAGTAAGTTTTACAAGGGACTTGTGTAACCCCAAGGAACCATCACCTTACATGTCCCCTTGGGAATCAATCCCCTAAAGATACTTTCCATAATTCACTCCATGCAGTGAAGGTACCATATTTGTACGAAATAATCCTAAGGAAGGTTGTCCTTTAACTAGGTCAAGGCCATTGCATCAACCTAGAACCAGATGAAGTTCTCGACCTTATTGGATAAGGGGTCCAAGCTTTCCAATAACTCTTTAGAGATCTAGTTTAAGCTTAAGGCCTACAAGGCCGCCCTATGGTAGACCCGCTTAAATTAGGCATTGGTGGACGTCCAAGGGTTGAAGCAGATGTTGGGGATGGCCTCCTTCTATACTTTGCTTACTGGCTACTTTTTCTTGGATAGGATGAATGCAAATTTTCCCTACTAGTTATGACTAGAAGAATGGACATTAACCATGAATTTTGGTTGAATCAGTACAGAACTACCAACACCCCTAAAAGTATGAGTGTGATGTTTGAAGGAGAAGAAATATCAAAAGTACTTGTTTACAGGAACAAATCGATTCTCTCAATTAAGAATAAAAAACCCTAAAAGAGTTTATCAACAATTCAAAATAAGGTGGGAGGAGGAAAGGTCATAGAAGTTACAAATGTCTACAATAAAGGGGTGGAGAGGTAATTGAATATTTGCCTTAGTCTTGAGTGCCTCTTCATAAACACTAGTTCCTCTATTTTGAGCTCTCTTCTCAAATTTAGTGTGGTGCAAAAGAAAGTTAGAAGGAATGTGAAATTCCGTAGATTCAAGGATAATTAAGAGGCTTCTTGAATCCTTGTAGAACTCTTCATTTGCCACTGAATCAAGTTTATAAGGGGTGTCCTTGGAAGGATCCAAGCATCTAGCCCCCTTGTTTGAAGTAGTAGGAAAACCGCCTTTGATATTTGATGCCAAAGGTACAAAAAAGGATGATAAATAGAAATAACAAGAATGACACTCTTAAAAGATGCAGATTAAACACTTGGAGATCCTAAAGCCTATTGTCAATGGCTGTTTTGTTTGAGTGATCATGGTACAATTTTCCACACCCCTAAAGCTTAATCCCTTCCTTTATTTCCTATTTGTGCTAGTCGGAGTTCTTTACAAGTTTTTCCCTTTTTATTGTCAAAGATATGCAATAATAAATAAAGATATCAAAATCACATTGCTTAGGATAAACTCTTCTCTTGTAGAGGTTTGCACTCGATGTCTCTCTTTTATATCTCATCAAAGGCCAAATAAAGGGTTTCTTGCCATCAAGGGTGTCTTTTTCCCAACTTAGGTCATTTCAATCCTTCCACATTCAACTCAATTATCATCTGAAACCCAAAAAAATACAATTGAAACCCAAAACCACCATTTCCAACCACATTGAACCCTAAACTACCCATTGAACTCACAGACTGTTAATTGTCATATCAAAACCATTAAAACCATAAATTGCCATGTTAAACCCACAAAATCCCAAAATAGTCACACTAAGCCAAGTTTGAACCTTATAGAGACCTCAAACCATGACATTAATGATCCAAATTAAAGCCCTAACCTAAAAAATAGTCCAATTAGAACCCCAACATTCATACCAAACACAACCAAAACCCTAGTAGGAGCTCTCCAATCCAAAATTTCTTTTTTTTGGGGGGGGGGGGGGGGAGTTGATCCCCCTCAATTGCTTTATCTGCTCTACAAATTGAAGGATCCCCCTCATGTGGATCTATTCTTTTGTTGTTGACGTTCTTGCTTGGCAATAACTTATATTTCTAGGTTTATTTGCCTTGGCATTGCATTGACCACTTTCAATTTGGTTATTACTATAGTGGTTTCTACTTTCTACTTCATAATCAATTCTTAACATTCTTTACTATGATGAATTTGTACATTGTAACATGTTATTAGTAATTTCATTGGTACGAGTTAACACAAAACATTTTTTTGATCTATTTCTCATAATCATTTGAATTAACATAGTAAAGATATGCAATTGATTATTTTCCTTATATCTTTTTTGTTGGTACTTGGTGAGAGGTCAAAATTTGAGAAGTACAAATTGACATTCCCATTATGCACTTCTGCTTATTTACCTCAGGATTCATATATTCTTAATCATTTGGTTATTTGAGGACAAATACTATTGCCTTGTATAAGGTAAGGTTTTTGCGTTTTATATTCAAAGGAGACTCACTAAATGTGAATCATTAAGATTTATGCTTCTATTTTTAATAAATACATCTTATATTACATGCTATACATATATATTACTAAACATTATTCTTTTGTAGTATGTGCCACATCAAATGACATAGACACAAAGAATTTGTATATATATGCAGGTGTATACACACATACACTATATAATGGAGAAAATTGACCATAAATAAATTGACAAAACTATTGACGATTGAGACAAACTTCAAAATCTTTACTAGTTAGAGTGGCATGGTCTTGTTGAAATTTAGTTTGATATTATTGAAAATAGGTCTTATAGTAATTCTATGAAGTATTGCATGTAATGCTGGCTTGTCATTTTTAGAACCATTAATGATTGGTGAACCAATAGATCAATTTGCAGGTTCTTTAGAAATATTATAGGCATGGTGCTTTTTCCAATATTTCAGATACTCCATACAATACATAATAAATTATTGGCTTTTCTTTTAATGGTTTCAGTACCGAGAGAATTATTAATAGCATTTTTTTTATTTATCATTATTTGTTTGGTTTACTTTGAAAAGGACTAAAGAACTTTTAATCCTTTTATATATTCATTGACTAACAATTAAACGTGGCAATCTAATGATAAAAAATTTCAAATATGAGAAAAACATGTCCAATGGAAAAATGTCATGCGTCGCGCCCTTTTACTTTATGAATGAGCATAATATATATGGATGGGTACTTGGGTTTTCGAAGCAAGGGTTCACATGATACACAATATATATGGAAAGTCGTGATACTTCACCTTTTTTATTCTTTCAAAAGAAGTATTTTTTTAGAAGAATGTGATAATTTTTTCTTTTACTTTCAGAAGTAAAAATGGTACCTTTAAAAATCAAGTCAAATTACATTTTAGTAAACACTTTTCACTCTTTGGAAAAAAAGAAACAAAAGCTATCTCGTGACAAACTAATGGAAAAGAAAGAGGAATTATTATTTGGCCTATTATGGTTCTCCATAATACATTTCTTCAAGAAACAAATTTTGCTTTAATTCCATAGAATTTGATACGTTGTAAAGTTAAACTAAGTAATACACAAATACAATTTTTGTCACAGTTATGAAATACTTTACAAATTTAAATGATAATTTTTTATTTTAATTTTTAGGGATACTTTGCCCCTTCCTTGTCAAAGGATAAGGTTTATAATTTAATTAATCACTTTAATTAAATCTATAAGAAAGTGTGAATGAACTATTTGTTAAAATCTTTAAGAATTGATTCGAGCGTGTAGAAACTTTATATTAAACAAGTCCTACATTTAATTTTTAGAAATGGGATGAATTTTTAAGGAAAAAGTTAACCTTTCTCATACAACTTAATCTTTAGCCCAAAACGGGAAGAGAACCTAGCTATATGGGGCAAATTGGACCCAATCAAAATTTAATTTTATGCAAATAGCTTCTTATAAATCAATCCAACACCGCACAAACTAATAAGGTACTTTGACTTCCAGAGAATCTATAAAGGAGGAAAGACCTCCTTTAAATAGGCACAACTTATGGAAGAGCCTATAATGAAAGAAGTTAAGAGTCAAGAAATTGAGGACGGAGAAGGGTCTAGAATGACGGGAAATAATAATACTAAAAGTTTGATAGAGTTACCACTAACCTGTTATTTTCCTAAGTGTTGTTAGCTCACCTAATTTTTACTTGTTGATTGGTCTCTAGACTATACCTAAGTCAAGGAATCAGTAGTCTCGGTTTTTATTTACTAGTATTGAGATCGTGAGTTCAGTTATACGAAAGGAAGGTTATAACACCCCTACACACTCGTTCTATGTACGGTACCTAATTAACCATGAATTATCCCTAAACTGAATCTAATGGTTTTTAATTAACTCCTTAAAAAATTAAAAATATATATATTTAAAGAAAATATAAAATAAGGTGTGGTTCAGGAATGTCTAATAAAACCTCCAAAGGACGGGATTTTATTAAATAAACTCCCTTTAGAACTAATATTATAATAATCAAACAAATTCCTCAAAATTTGAGCAAAATGAGTCTTTAAAACAATCCTAGGCTTTCCAAAAAAAAAAATTTAGAGTTTTTTGAAAATTTTCCAATTTTGTTTCCAATTTTATGGGATTTTTAAAGACTTTTTCTCCAATTTTGGTTTTTTTTTTTTTTTTATTATCTAAGTCAAAATAACTCAAATATTTATATTTATTTATTCTAGTTTTTTAATTATCAATTTTTTAAAAATTTAAAATCAATTTTTAAATGAAAAAAAAAATGAAGCAGTGGTTCGGCATGGGTTAGACCTGTACAACCGGTCTGAACCAGGTCAAAGGGTCAACATAGGTTGACCCAGCTAGGAAAGGGTGGCTGGCCATGTGTCAGTTAGGGATGACGACATGTGACACTACTTTTCCTTTTTATTATATATATTTTTTAATTTTCTGCAGCAAGGTGACGTCATCATGATGTCCCTCTGCCACATAGCAAATTGTGGTTGGTTCTAGGATTTTGGCATGGATCACTGATTTGGTAACAATCTGGCTGTCCAATGGCCATCGAAACAAAATACAAATTGGACGGCTAGGATAGTGCCACGTCACCCTCTAAACACGCAGTCCTGATCTTGCCACGTGTCACCGCCTGTACAGTGACGTGTGTCCCACTAGCATATATAAAAACCTATTCTCTCTATCTCTCTCTCTCTCTCTCTCTCTCTCTCTTGCACAAATCTTTCTATGTCTCCCACTCTCTCTTTCTCCTCTCCATTTTCTCTTTCTCTCTCTCCTTTGATTTTTTTTTCTTTGTTTTCTCTTTCTTTCTCCTCTGGTTTCTTTCTTTGTTTTCTCTTTCCTTCTCCTCCAATCTTTCTTTCTTCTTTCTCATGAATCTCTCTCACTATCTCTCACTCTCTTTTTCTCTTTTTCACTCTCTCTTTCTTTCTCCGATTTTTCTTTCCCTTCTCTATTTTCTTATTTTTGTTTTGTTGTTTTTTTCCTTCTCATATCTCACCCCTCTCTTCCACATTTTGTAGGTCTAGATCGAAAGGGAAGCACGAGCAAAAAGCTTTTGACTCTCTACTTTCAAATTCAACCTCGAGAGAGGATATATATGTTCTCTAATTCCCTCGGTAACATGAGTGTTTTCGTGTTATACATAATATCTGTACATGCATCATATATGGTAAAAACTGTTGATATCATATTTGAATAAAACATTGATTCCTTATAACATAATATAACTTACTAAATTACTAACATTAAAATCATCTTATATAACTGTACAATACTGAAATAATACCCAAGATGGATAGTTAACTGATATTATGTCTTACCCCCATACGACTAGGTTGTGCAGCCCAAAGGCGAGACCTAGCAATGGCTGGCTGACCATGCTAGATCAAACATAAGTCTGTAAGTACGATGGACCTGTCCCACCTGCTCCCAGACTGCCAGGGGAACAACTCCACTCTACATTAAAGCCACATCCCACAATACTAGTCGTGTGGTAGCACTATCATATTCTGAACATGTAGCTACGGTACTGTGCTCCTGAAACTGAACTAAACCATATCATTCGAGTTCAGATATCATATAATAAGTTTCATATACTAAACATAGTTGTTTTGTATTTCATAATAATATCTGACATGATAATATTTAATGAATTTTGTATTGTCATACATGATTATGGCATCTGCGCTAACATGAATCGCGACATCTGCGCCGGCATAACATAACATGAATCACGACATCTGTGCCGACATATCATAACATACTGAACATAATTTTCCTATATTGTTTAATATAATAATCATAAAATCATGGTTCCTATATTGTTTTATAATTGCTTTGAAAACTATCATATCATGCTTGATTTGGGAAAACATAATATTCTGACATACATATTTATATGGAAACTTAAACTCATGCCACACAGAAATGGGTAACCTCTTGAGGGTAAAATCTCTCCCCAAAACCATATTTTCTGATAAAACACGTTTAAATCATATCTCTATTCATAACAGTATTTTCCAAACATAATTATATAATATACTTATTTTCCTAAAATTTAGTGCTATAAAATAATGAATAATTTCATGAAAAATTCTGACTTAATTTATCCCCTTACCTAACTTGCCGAGAAACCCACAAAACACCCAATCCTACACTCGCAGTGTTCCGAGCACAATACCCTGAAAATAACATTTTACCTAACAAAACTTCAGTATGAACTCATCTAATACCTTTCCTTAGCCAAAAAATATCAAATACCTTAATAAATATTAATATATAAATCAACTTATCCAAATTTTGGAATGGTTCCCAAGTTAGCCTAACCAACGATCCACTCCTGTAAGAATGAAGAGAAACTTCCTATAAGTAGCGTGGTAGCTTTAGATCATTGATCTGGCGAAGAACCAGGCTGAAATCAAAAAGAGAAGAAGTGAAGGATGATTTTAGTGAGAGAGAGGAAGGTTGCATGCAGAAAACTCGCCGAAAACCCGAGTTTGAGCTATTTAAACACTTGGCTTTGTCGACAAGACACGTCACTTCATTGATGAGGCCAAGAAGAGAGTTCGTCGACGCACACTGATTTATCGTCGATGAATTTTAGACCCTGCAATAGCCCTCCCGGTAATTTCTCGTCAACGAGACACATGGCATGCGACGAATTTAATAGGGTGTTCATCGACGAAATTGGAGGGTGGTTCGTCGATGAATCTTGCTTTTTCCTTTTTTTTTTGAATTTAACTTTTTCTCCCTTTTTTATTATTTAAATACTATAATTCTTCAGGTCTCTACATTCTCCCCTCCTTATAAAATCCCGTTCTCAAAATTTACTATCTTTATTGAATGTCATCCTTTGAGGAAAAATGGGCTACTTATTTTATTACTTACCCTTACTTATGGCGGAGGAATACTGTGGTTACATTCAAGGTTCTAGGAGATTACAAGTGCATGAAATAAAATTCTCCCAAAAACAAAACACTGCCTAAAACTGAAAATTTTTACATGTACTGACTAACATGCATAAAAGAAACATTACACATCTACTTGTTTCTCTTCCTGATTATTGCTATTCCCCGCTGAACAAATTCAGGTATTGCGGTTGTATCTCTTCCTCGAGCTCCCAAGAAGCTTCTTCCACTACGTGATTCTCCACATGACTTTTGCTAATGAAATCCTCTTATTGCGCAATTCATGTTCCTTCCTATCCAAAATCTGCACTGGAGTTTCTTCATAAGCTAAAGTATCATTGAGTTCTAACTCGGCATAACTGATGACATGGGAGGGATTTGGGACGTATTTTCTTAACAAGGAAACATGAAATACATCATGAATTATAAATAAAACTGGTGGTAAATTCAACCGGTAGGCAACTGACCCTACTCTTTCAAGAATCTCGAAAGGTCCAATGAACCTAAGGCTCAACTTATCTTTCCTCCCAAATCTCATAACTCCCTTCAATGGCATTATCTTCAAAACGCACATGGTTTCCAATTTCAAATTCCAACTACTGGCGGCACGTATCGGTGTAGCTTTTCTGCTGACTCTAAGTTGCACTAATTCTTTCTTTAATGAGCTGGACTTTTTTGTAGGCTTGCTACACTATTTCTGGTCCCAGCACTAACCTCTCACCCATCTCATCCTACTATAAAGGAGAACGACACCTTTTACCATAGAGCGCCTCATAAGGTGTCATGCCAATGTTAGCCTAATAACTGTTATTGTATGCAAACTCTACCAGCGGCATATATTGGATCCAACTACCCCCAAAATACAGCACGCACACCCACAACATATCTCATAATATCTGAATCACCCTCTCAGTCTGGCCGTCCGTATGAGGTTGAAATGTTGTGTTGAAAGATAATCGAGACCCCAGAGCCTCCTGAAAGCTCCTCCGAAACCGCGACGTGAAACGTGGGTCTCGATCTGACACTATAGACACTGGCACACCATGAGAATGGACTATCTTCTGAACATAAATCTCTATCAGTCTGTCCATGGAGTAGTTGACTTTAACAGGAATAAAGTGAGCGATCTTTGTCAATCTATCAACGACCACTCAAATACCACCCAAATAGCATTCTGACCATGCGGTGCCAATGGCAAACCTGTTACAAAGTCCATAGTTACATGATCCCACTTCCACTTTGGGATGTAAAGCAGTTGCAACTAGCCATTCGGCCTCTAGTGCTCAGCCTTTACTTGCTGGCACGTCAAAATATGTTGCACAAACTCAACAATTTCCCTCTTCATACCGCTCCACCAGTAATACTCTCGTAGATCCCTATACATTTTAGTACTACATGGATGAACCGTGTATTAGTACCTATGAACCTCCTCTAAAATCGTCCTTCTGATATCAACATCTACAGGCATACATAACCTGGAACGAAACCTCAATATCATCAGAAATTCTGAATTACTCTTCCTGTCTGTCCTACACCCTAACTATCAACTCTACTAATTTTGTGTCATCTCCCTGAGCTATCTTAATCCTTCCCTGTAGAGTAGGCTGCACTACCAGACTGGCCATAAATGTCTGAGGATCACTCTCTACCAACTCTACATTTAGTCTCTCTAGATCCATTTGGATCGGATGCTGAACCTCCATTACTGCCAGTGCTGGTCCCATTAATTTCCTGCTTGGAGCATCAGCTACCACGTTTGCTTTCCCTAGGTGGTAATCGATAGTGTAATCATAACCTTTAATAAGTTCCAACCACCTCCTCTGTCTCATGTTTAGCTCATTTTGAGTGAAAAAGTACTTCAAACTTTATTGATCGGAGAATATCTCACATCTCTTATCGTACAAGTAATGCCTCCAAATCTTTAATGTGTGTACCATCACAGCCAATTCCATATCGTGGGTAGGGTAGTTCTTTTCATACTCTTTCAACTGTCGGGGGGCATAAGCTACAACCCTACCATGCTGCATCAATACACAACCCAACCCTTTCAAAAACGCGTTACTATGAATTACATAACCATCATCCCTTAATAGAATGATCAACACTGGTGTAGTAACAAGCCTCTGTTTTAGTTTCTGAAAACTCTGTTCACAACTATCATCCCATTCAAACTTGACATTCTTTCTGGTTAGACATGTTTGAGGCCCCAATAATGCTAAGAATCCCTAAAAAAACCAACGGTAATAACTTGCCAGCCCCAAGAAACTTGCGATTTCCTGAACATTCTTCGGCCTCGCCCAATTCATTATTGCTTCAATCTTTTTGGGATCCATAGAAATTCCATCCCCTAATACAACATGCCCCAGAAATACCACTTTCTCCAACCAAAATTCACGTTTATTGAACTTGGCATACAATCTATTTTCCCTAAGAGTCTGAAGTACCAGTTGTAAGTATGCCTTATGCTCCTCGAAATTCCTTGAATAGACCAGTATATCATCAATGAAAACCACAACAAATCGGTCTAAATGCTGATGAAAGATTCTATTCATCGAATCCATGACTACAGCAGGAGCATTCGTCAGACCAAAAGGTATAACGAGGAAATCATAATGCCTATATTTGGTTCTGAATGTTGTTTTCAAGATGTCTTCTGCTTTTACTTTCACCTGGTGGTAGCCTGATCTGAGGTTAATCTTGGAATAGAATCGCGTACCCTGAAGCTATCAAATAGATCGTCTATACAGGGTAGAGGATACCTTTTCTTGATTGTCACCTTATTAATTTCCCTGTAATCTATACACATCCTCATAGTCCCATCCTTTTTCTTTACAAATAACACTAGAGCTCCCCATAGGGATACACTGGGCCGAATAAATCCTTTATTCAATAGGCCTTACAGATGGTCCTTTAATTCCCCCAATTCTGCTAGAGCCAGCCGAAAAGGAGCTTTAAAGATCGGTGTCGTCCTGGGAAATAGATCAATAAGGAAATCTACCTTACGATCAGGAGGCAATCCTAACAATTCTTCTGGAAGAACATCTGGAAACTCCTTAACCACTAGTGTATTGCTAAGCTTCAACTCATTTCCTAACACCTCCTTTACAAAATCCATAAACCTCTAACAACGATCCAGGAGTAACCTTCTGACTTGCATAGCTAACACTAACTAAGACAGGGATTGCACACGCGGCCCCATGAGCTTGAATTCTTACTTGCTTGGTGGTTTGAAGATCACCTCTTGCAAATGACAGTCAATATTAGCATAGTTAGCTGCCAACCAATCCATACCTAGTATTACATCAAACTCATGCATGTCCAGTATAATTAAATCAGTAGATAGTACTCTTCCTTGAATTTCTACTGGATAACCACTGAGCACCCTACGAAACTTTACCACTGAGCCAGTCGGTGAAGCTACTAACATTTCTACATCTATTAATTGGGTCTCACTTCCAGACAATTTAATGAAATTTGCATACACAAAAGAATAAGTAGCACCTGAATCAAATGAAACAATAACATGGCATGAAAAAATAGTAAGGGTACCTATCATGACGTCTGCAGCCATCTTAGCATCTCCTGGCATCAGAGCATAAACCCTCGCTGGGGCTACATTCCTCTGCTTACCTCCTCGAGGTGCCTAGTAGCCTTCCCTAAATTGCGTGGGAGCAGGATCAGTACCAATATGTGTAGGACAATCTTGTGCCAAATGCCCTGACCCTCCACAATGATAACATACACCTTTCCCTGCTTGGCACTCCCCCAGATGCCTCTTTCCACACATCTGACATACAGGGTAGGTCTGAGCACCCTGAACCTCATGGCCCCTAGTCTCTAGCCTCTGACCTTTGCCCTAGCTTCCTCTCCTCCACTAACCACGACTAAAGCCCTGCTGAAAGCTTGAAGGTGTGGACCTTTTGTCCTATCCCTATTCCTCTGCACCCAACCGCTCACCGACTTTAGTCAAAGATGCTCTATCAACTAACTCAAAAAAATCCTATATTTTCAACACCATAACTTGCTTGTAGATCTCACACTTCAAACTCCTTTCAAACTATCTTGCTTTCTTTACTTCGTCAGGTATGATAAATGGGGTAAAGCGGGACAACTCAATAAACCTCGCGGCATACTTCTAGACCGACTACTATCCCTGGTTCAAGTTCAGGAACACTTCCACTTTAACTTCCCTAAAAATGGCTGGGAAATATATGTCAAAGAATAATTCTTCAAATCGGTCTCATGTCATAACTATCGGCATCGTCCTCTGCTGCTCCAGAAGTCTCACAATGCTCCACCACCTCTTAGCCTCCCCTGTCAGTTTATAGGTGGCAAAGAGGACCCTTTGCTCCTCTGTACACTGTAATACCGCCAAAACTTTCTCGATCTCCTGCATCCAATTCGTGGAGGCTGCAGGATCAACTCCTCCTGAAAATTTCGGAGGATTCATCTTGGTAAATTTCTCTATCATGCACCCATGGCTTGCAGACAGGCCTCCCTGCTCTCTTAAGCTCCTAGCAATCTCAGCCATAACCTGCTGAGCCACACTGCGTAATACCGCAACAAAATCAGCCCCACCTACACTCAAAGGCCCTGCACCGTCACTACCGCTCGCATAGGCACTACCTCCACCAAGGTCCATCATGAAAAGATAGTAAACATGACTTAGGGATCCTATCCTTCTAACTTATGCATTTAACCAAAATCCCCTTATCTTGACATCTTTATCTTATTTCAAGATCCAGTCTTACACTATAGAAACACAACCCGGCAATAGTTTACTATGACTTTCCTAAAATTGTCACCCTAGTAAAGGCACAGAAACCACCACGGAAGTCTCACCTCTAAACTATAGAACAAAATCTTAAATTATTTCCCTAACTCTGGTATCGTTTATGCTGCATTCTAAAGTTTACAGAACCTTACAACCTAGGCTCCGATACCAAATTGTAACGACCTGCCTAATTTACCATATATTTTTTTAATATAATAATCCTAATATCTTGTTCAACTGAATAACATAATCAACCTAGACCCATGGGTACCAGGGATATACCCAAAATACAACTCTGTTACCTAAGCAGCAAAAAACATAATTTACAACATACCATAAAACCAATCATAATACCAGAGTCCTACTAAAAATGTTGTATATATATACAATCATCCACAAAAGATCAAAAGAAGCCTAGGGTCACTTCCCAAAAATAAATCCAACCCTGACTTTACAACTCACCCTTCTAATAGGGTAGTTCAGTCAGACTCTACTGTCGCGGAGCTCTTCCTGCTCCTCTGCCTGGATTTTCTGAAATGTTTATATAACTGGGGTGAGACACCTCTCAGTAAAGGAAATAAACTAATATCAGTGTGTGGCAACATGAGTATTTTAGTGTTATACATAATATCAGTACATACATCATATCTGGAAAAAACTGTTGATATCATATCTGAATAAAACATGATTCCTCATAACATAATATAACTTACTAAATTATTAACACGAAAATCATCTTATATAACTATACAATACTGAAATAACACTTAGGATGGATAGCTAGCTGATGTCTTGTATTACCCCCACATGACTAGGCTGTGTAGCCCGAGGGCGGGACCTAGCAATGGTTGGCCGACCATGCTAGATCAAACATAAGTTTGTAAGAACGATGGGCCTGTCCCACCTATTCTTGGACTGCCAGGGGAAAAACTCCACTCTACACTGAAGCCACATCGACTTTCATCTCCCACACTACTAGTCGTGTGGTAGCACTATCATAATTCTGAACATATAGTTACGGTACCATGCTCCTGAAACTGAACTAAACCATGTCATTTGAGTTCTAATATCATATAATAAGTTTCATATACTGAACATAGTTGTTTCGTATTTCATAATAATATCTGACATGATAATATTTCATGAATTATGTCTTGTCATACATGATTATGGCATCTGCGCTAACATGAATCGTGACATCTGCGCCGACATAATATAACATGAATTACAACATCTGCGTCAGCATAACATAACATGAATTACGACATCTGCGCCATCATATCATAACATACTAAGCTTAATTTCTCTGTATTGTTTAATATAATAATCATAAAATCATGGTTTCTGTATTGTTTTATAATTGCTCTGAAAACTATCATATCATGCTTGATTTGGGAAAACATAATATTCTGACATACATATTTATATGGAAATTTAAACTCATGCCACATAGAAATGGGTAACCTCCTGAGGGTAAAATCTGTCCCCAAAACCATAATTTTTGATAAAACACATTTAAATTATATCTCTATTCATAACAGTATTTCTCAAACATAATTATATAATATACGTATTTTCATAAAATTTAGTGCTATAAAATAATGAATAATTTCATGGAAAATTCTGACTTAGTTTATCCCCTTACCTAGCTTACCGAGAAGCCCACAAAACACCCAATCCTACACCCGTAGTGTTCCGAGCACAACACCTTGAAATTAACATTTTCTCTAACAAAACTTTATAATGAACTCATCTAATACCTTTCCTCAGCCCAAAAATACCAAATACCTTAAAAAATATTAAAATAATCAACTTACCCAAATTTTGGGATGGTTCCCAAGTTAGCCTAACCAATGATCCACTCTTGCAAAAATGAAAAGAAACTTCCCACGAGTAGCATGGTGGCTTTAGATCGTTGATTTGGTGAAGAACCAGGTTGAAATCAAAAAAAGAAGAAGTGAAAGCCGATTCTAGTGAGAGAGAGGAAGGTTGCATGCAGAAAACTCGCTGAAAACCCGAGTTTGAGCTATTTAAACACTTGACTTCGTCTACAGGACACATCACTTCATTGACGAGGCCAAGAAGAGAGTTCATCGAATGAACACTTATTTATCGTCGACAAATTTCAGACCCTGCAATAGCCCTCTCTATAATTTCACATTGACGAGACACGTGGCATGCGACAAATTTAATAGGTTGTTTGTCGACGAACCCTGTTTTTTCCTCTTTTTTTTGAATTTTCCTTTTTCTTCCTCTTTTATTATTTAAATACTATAATTCTTTAGATCTTTACACTACAATCCATTTCATGCAATCAAAAATAAATAAATAAATCCCACTCTCTCTCTCTCTCTAAAGACCTACGGAAACCACCTTTTTTCTCTCTTTGATTTCTCTCCAATTACATCTTGATTTAACGATCAGACATCACCACAACGTTCTAGGGGCGATTCTCTGTAAGTTAATCAGAGCGAATTCGTGTTTTGGGGTTCCTGGGCACCACTCCAAAGTTGAGGTAAGAGAGATGGATTGTGTTAATTGTTTAGAATTTTACTGGTTAAATGGAATGCATGGGCCTAGAGATGTTTAAATGATTATTATTCTGGGGTCAAACTGATTAATCTAGGGTTTATGAATACAGGGTTTTGTACGAACGCTGCAGGCATCTTGTTAGGATCCTTGCGGGCATATTCTCAGTAAGTAGGTAAGGAGAATAGATTATGTAAAGGGTTTTTACAAAGTTAACTGCTAAAATTATAGTATGTGATTTAAGAAATGATATCTGAATTTTCCTAGGTACATAGACATATGAGATGAGAGTTTTGAAATGTATACACTTAGTGTAAGTTGGGCTGGGTTGAGTAAAACCCTAGTGATAATTAAATCAATTTTTTATGAAGTATATTAAAGTACAAATTATTAGAGAAAATGTGTGGCATGAGTTGAATATTGTGCATAAATAACTTCAATTGTTTATGGAAAAGTATATACTTACAAACAAAGATTTTATTTTTATACAGTACCATAGTATGATAGTGCTTTTTATAAAGTTACAATGTAACCAAGTTTGTACAGAGTTTTATACATATTTTATACAAAGATATAGTGTTCTATATAGAATTACAATACAGAGTTTCATACAGATATTTTATACAGTAATATAGTGTTCTATATAGAACTATAGCATTCCTCAAGGAATTACAGTACATATATTTATATAGAGATATAGTGTTCCTTATGGAACTATTGCGTTCCCTAAGTGGAACTACGACACAGATATTTTATATAGAGATACAACGTTCCTTATGGAACTATAGTATAGTATTTTATACAGAGATACAGTATTACAGAAATTTGAAATACAGTTTTACAGTATGATAGTTTTATGCAGAAATGTGTTTATTATACCATGATATATATATATATATATATATATATATATATATATATTGGATTATATGGCTTAAGAACTCCAATATACCATAGCTAGGCATGATACCGTTGCCCTATAGTTGTCCGTGCATCCACACTTCTTTGATAGGGTGTTGGTGGCATAGTCGATTCTGTCATTGAAGTGTAGAGTTACTCCTTGGAGTCTAGACTAGGATTGTGTAGGCGAATCGAACTCATTGTTGCAAATACAGTTACAGTTACCCGCATAGTTGATCTAGTCTGGTAGGCCAACCATGGCTAGGTCCAGCCTTTGAGCCGCGCAACCCGAATCATGCAGGGTTAATTCATGATGTTGTAGTATTATCCATCCAGGGTAGTTCTTTTATACATATATGCGCATTTACTTATATAAAAATGTTTATTTTATACAGAGTACGTGTTAGAATTGGTGTATTCCCAAGAGGGGGAGTGAATTGGAATTTTAAACTTTTCTCTTAGGTTGAACTAGATGTCAGCTGAGTATAACAACCTAGGGTCTTTCTATCTAATTCCAAATACGCCGATAAATATAATATGCTAAAATTTAAATCAAGCGCATCATTCACATAATAACATACACGTGCGGTAAATATAAAGTGCGACAATATACACAAACACACGATATGTTATCGGGGTTCGACCAACTGTGCCTACGTCCCCGCCTCTAGCTCGCAAGCTCGAGGATTCCACTAATAGCTCACTTAAGGGTGGAGCGGCACCGATTACAACTAGGTCAAATTAACACAGGACTGACCTCAACCTTAACCGGGTCAATTAGCGAGGCTGACCTCAACCTACACGCTTTAACAGGATGGCGCACCTAGCTTTCCTAACCGGGTCTAAGTCAATCCGAGACTATTCCAGGGCTAGTCTCCCTCTCCAAGCCCATGCCTAGAAATACAACAGATGTGTATTACAATCAAATGGGACAATATAAAAGTGCTTTCATGTAAAGCACATTTGTACCCAAATGCGTTCAATCACATACACCATAGATGATTTAATATGTAAGCTCAATGTGGTTCAAGATGTCTACTCTCAAATAGATTTACTATCGTTGTAATCAGTGCATGAGAGTGCGAACACTACAATCTTTGTATCACAAGATGTATTCAATCTAAGTGCTCAAACAAAGATATTAACCAAACAGTACATATATGAAGCTCTAGCAATGTATAAGTTTGGTTTGCAAAAAGAATTTAATCTTTGTATTCAACTAAAGATATAAATCAATGAATATTGTAACAAAGATTTTTCTCACACAAACAAATATCTCTTCAAAGATTTATCAAGATAAAACACACTAGATATTTGAGAGCATTTTGAAAATATTTTGCAACCAAAAAGAAATACAATCTTCTCAAGATGTTGCAATGAAGGTGCAATCTTATAAGATCAAATGAAAGTCTTCTTAGGATAGATTTATTAACAAAGTCTCCTAAGAATACTTAGGTTTAACTCTCAATGAAAATAAATCAATCAAATATGAATGGGAGAGCAAACCTATTAAATATAAACACTCAATCAACTTACAGAGGATTTAAGAGATCGAAGAAGGTAAACATAAGTAAATGGAGATTGGATATGAGTATTATAGGTTTTGAGATTTTTAGAGAATTTCTCTTAATCAATATTTTTAATCTCATACTAATTATTCCAATTGAGAGGGTATTTATAGACACCCCTTGAAGTATAACCGTTAGGGACCTATTGGGAATAATTAGGAAAGTTTAATGACCTTTTAAATATTTTAACCCTGTTTAAAAAATATTTAACCGCGGTAAAAATCAGGGCAACCCGAGAGGTTCGGTCAACCAAAAAGGTTTCGGTCGACTAGATCTCATATGGTTCGGTCGACTAGGGCATTTTTGAATTGAATAATCAGTTGACCGAAAGTGCCTTTCCAAAGGCGATTTTCCATTTTACCGAGGTTCGATCGACCGAGCCATTTTGAACTGGCTGGTTCGGTCGACCAGACCGTTGGAATTTTTCCTGAGGACCCTCGGTTTACCAGGTAGTTGGAGTACAAAATTGGTTCGGTCGACCAGATGGTCAAAATGTTGACCCTGGGAGGTTTCGATCAACCGGGGCTTTTTGAACTACCTAGTTCGGTTGACCAAGGCCTTGGTCAATTGTTGACCTATGCCTGTTTCAGTCGACCAGGGCAAAATGAACTACCTTGACCGGTCGACTGAAAGTGCACAAAGTGTGCATTTCGGTCCAGTCTTGAAACACACAAACCCTATTTAAGTGTCTAACAATCATAGGTGCAATGGTGTCTGTCCTATGGTCATTTTTGTCCAAAATAAAGACACTGAAAAAGTCTGGTGTCGGTCAATCGAAGGAAAAACCCTAAGGTCTTTCTATGGTCAATTTTAGTTCGTATTTGGTTTGAGCTTACAAATAATCATGCATGTGATGTATATGAGCTTATTACAAACCAAATACCTGTTTACTATTACAGACCCTTGGCATATGAATTAAATACAATACAATTGATAAATGGGTCTTTTAGTTCCTCTTTGTGCACATCTCGATCTTTAACAACTTTAGCTCCTACACAAAACCTCGAACACACATTAGATTCAATGAGTATTTGTCATAATCAAAACCGGGCGAGACCTATGAAGTCAACAGTACGAATTGAGATTCTTATTTTATATAGAGTATGAATTGAAATACTTGTTATATACAAAGTATGAATTATGATACAGATTTTTACACAGAGTATGATTTAAGATATTATTTTACTCATAACATGATTTGAAAGAAATGTATGTAATATGAAAAGTATTTTTATGGGCATATATATAGTTCTATATGAGTTCACATAGTAAGAAAAAGACAGACTATGAAAGTATATTTGAAATATTAAAACTCATGTGCTACACGCTGATAATAATTTATTCTATCTTACTGAGAGGTGTCTCACTTTTATAATTTCATCATTTCAGGCAACCCAGGTAGATAGGGCCAGCATTCCACAAAGCAGAGATTAAGAATACTGTTCAGGGTAAGTAATAGTGAGACACCATGTTGTATAGGACAATATTGTGTATTTTGAGATGTATATAGATGGATAGTTTTGGGAACTTATGTATAAACAAGATGATGGACAGAACTCCGATATTGCTATTGGATGTGTATGTATATAAATGCTTCCGTTGAGTTTTATAACCACTTGAGAACTGTTATACGTGGTGCCACTTTAGGCAACATAAGTGACTATAGTGCATCTGCTATAGGAATTATGTATTGAATTTTACACAGATTATTATAGTATAGTATTGAAGTTGTCATGATGATAGTATTATTCTTGTATTAGAGCAGGTTTATTATACAGAAATATATACAAATGGAAAAAAAAAATGGTAGAAAAATCGGGTCGTTACAGTATTGGTATTAGAGCCTAAGTTGCTAGGTTCTACAAACTTTAGTAAACAACGGATAGCAATACCAGAGTATTGGAAAGAATTTTGATGAAGATAAGAGATGGGTAGACTATGATTATAGTAAGTCATTGTTGGAGGTTAAACTTAGTATTTAGGATTCTGTCTCGCAGCCTGGAGACAAGAATTTTCGTGGTAGTTTTATGTTTTTTTCCTGGGGTGACGATTTCAGGAAAACCATAGTAAACTATCGCCAGTTCTTGTTTTTAAGTGGTAAAACTAAATCTTAAATTGGAAATAAGGATGTTGAGTTAATCCGGTGTAAGGAGAATATCTTATGGATCTTAGTTAGATAAGTGTATTAGTTGTGTTATGATGATAGAGTTCTAAGACTATTTTGTTCCATTTTTAGGATGAACCCTGGGAACAACAATACGAATGCTAGAGGCGTTGATGCAAGGCCTTTTAATATGGGTGATGGAGATTCTGGTGCGGTACTACGTAGTGTCAACTAGCAAGTGATGGCAAAAACGGCTAGGAGTTTAGGAGAATGGGGCTGCACGATTGAACAGTTTACACGTATGAATCCCACATCATTCTCTAGAGGGGCTGACCCTTTCGTGGCTGAGGATTGGGTTCAAAAGATTAAGGAGATGTTGGCGGTTCTCCCCTATACAGATGAATGGAAAGTACAATTTTCTACCTTTAAGTTGACAAGAGAGGCTAAACACTAGTGGAGATCAGTGAGATTGCTGGAGGAGCAGAGGCTTATGCTTATAGCCATGACCTCAAGTCGCTTCAGAGAATTATTCTTTGTGTGGTATTTCCCCGCTACCACCAGAAATACAAAAGCGGCAGAATTCTTGAATTTGACCCAGGGACATATAACGGCACAGCAATATGCTGCTAGATTCATCGAGTTGTCCCGTTTTTCCCCATACTTGGTGCTAGCCGAGGAAAAGAAGGTGAAAAAATTTGAGAGTGGCCTGAGGCAAGGAATTTATGAACAGGTGGTGGCATTCTAGGTCCAAACTTTTTTGGAATTGGTGGATAAGGCTACAGGAATAGAGACCAGGTTACAAAGAGGTGCTGGGATATAGAGTCAGAGGAAAAGGCCTATACCTCCTAGGTTCCAGGTGAGCACCAGTCAGAGTCAGTGGAGGAGGCATAATGTGGGTCCATAGCAGGCGGCGGGACACTAAGTCCCTTAGAGAAATCCAGCACCCCTATTTGTGCTAGGTGTGATCGGAGGCACTCAAGGGAGTGCCGAGTTGGGATTAATGCCTACTACCGGTGTGGTCGACCCGAGAATATTGCAAGAGACACCAGAGCACGGCCATCTAATCCTCCGCTCCTAGACCATTTTGGGGAAACAATCAAGCACCCCGAGGTAATCAGGAGAGGAACATTGCCCCGACGCGGGTTTATGCACTAACACCGGGAGACGCAGAGGCGGCCGGCGATGTAGTGACAGGTATGATTTCAATTTTTTCATATAGAGCTATTGTTTTATTTTATTTAGGTGCTACTCACTCCTTCATAGCCCAAGAATTCATCAAATTATATGATATAGAATCTCAGCCACTAGATGTCAATTTATTAGTGGCTACACTGATCAGGACCGTAGTGTTGTGTAGGAAGGTACTCAAAGATTGTCTAATTAGTATTCAGGGGAGGTCTTTTCCAGCTAACTTGGTAGTTCTAGATATGCATGGTTTCGAAGTAATTTTGGGAATGGACTGGCTAACTGCCCACTATGCCAGTATTGATTGCTATTAGAAAGAGGTATTATTTAGACCTCCGGGAAAGAAGTAGTACAGATTTGTGGGGACATGTGTGCGCACTGCACCGCAGATATTATTAGCCATTAAGGCTAGGAGGTTGCTTATGAAGAGATGTCAGGGGTACCTAACCTATGTAAATGAAGCATTAGAAGAGGACTAAAAATTGAAAGATATTCCAATAGTAGAAATTTTCTTGATGTATTTCCAGAGGAATTGTTAGGACTACCTCTTGATCGTGAGGTAGAGTTTACTATTGAACTACCACCAAGAACAGCGCTGATTTCTAAAGTTTCGTACAAAATGGCACCAGCGAAATTAGCTACAGGAATTGTTAGACAAGGAGTTTATCAGGCCTAGTGTGTCACCCTGGGGAGCACCAATATTGTTCGTGAAAAAGAAAGATGGGTCGATGAGAATGTGCATTGACTACAAAGAAATCAATAAAGTGACTATTAAGAATAAATACCTGCTTCCCTGCATTGACAATTTGTTGGACCAGTTTCAAGGGACACAGAATTTCTCGAAGAATGATCCACGATCTGGGTATCATCAAGTAAAATTCAGGGCGAAGGATGTTCCAAAGACAGTGTTCCAGACTCAGTATAGCCATTATGAGTTCTTGGTTATGCCGTTCGAACTAACAAATGCCCCTACTATGTTCATGGACTTCATGAATAGAGTTTTCCATCAATACCAAGATCAGTTTATTATGGATTTTATTGATGATATTCTAGTGTATTCAAAAATCCCTGAGGAGTACGAGGACCATTTGAGGATAGTTCTTCAAGTGCTGAGAAAAAGAAGGTTGTATGCAAAGTTCAAGAAGTGTGAGTTCTTGTTGAAGCAAGTCACTTTCCTTTGACACGTGATATCCAAGGGTGGCATTTATGTGGATCCGAGCAAGATTGAGGTGGTATTGAACTAGGAAAGACAAAAAAATGTGTAGGAAGTCTGGAGTTTCTTAGGATTGGCAGGATACTATCATCGATTTGTAAAAGGATTCTCTAAATTGTTTGGCCCATTGACAAAATTGACAGGGAAGGGTGTGAAGTTTGAATGGACAAGTGAATGTGATTGGAGTTTTCAAGAGTTAAAGCAGCGACTCATCTCTGCACTGATTCTGACAATTCCTTAGGGACAAGAGGATTTTGTAATCTACAGTGATGCGTCACACAGAGGGTTCAGATGTGTTTTATGCAGCAAGGGAGAGTTATAGCTTATGCTTCACAAAAGCTCAAAGAATATGAAAATAATTATCCTACCCATGATCAGGAGTTAGCAGTGGTGGTTTATGCCTTAAAAATTTGGAGACATTATTTGTATGGGGGTAGGTATGAGATCTTCACAGACCACAAAAGTTTGAAGCATTTCTTCACACAAAAAGAATTAAACATGAGATAGAGAAGGTGGCTAGAGCTGATTAAAGATTTTGAATGCACCATCAGTTATCACCCAAGAAAAACTAATGTGATAGCTGATGCTTTGAGTAGGAAATCGGTGGGTTCATCAGTATCAACAATGGTGACTCAACATCCAATCTAGATGGATTTAGAAAGGCTTGGTGTGGAATTAGCAAAGGGAAATCACCAAGCCCACATTGCTAATCTAGTACTTCAGCCCACCTTATAGGATAGAATTAAAGCTGCCTAGATGAAAGATGCAGAATTATTAAAGATTGTAGATAAAATGCATAATGGTCAATGAGCAGAGTTTAATATCTCTAAGGATGGAGCTTTAAGGTTCCGTACCGGACTTTGTGTACCTACTGATGCTAAGATTAAGATGATTATCTTGGAGGAAGCACATCGATCCCTTTATACAATGCACCCTGGAAGCACTAAGATGTACATGGATTTACGGGAGTCTTTTTGGTGGAGTAATATGAAGAAAGAAATCGCTGAATATGCAGAGCATCAGAGACCAGTAGGATCATTACAACCATGTCACATCTCTGAATGGAAGTGGGAGCACATTTCGATGGATTTTGTCACAAGGAAACCACCGGCACTTCATGGACCAGCGGGATCGTTGTAACCACTTCACATCCCCGAATGGAAGTGGGAGCACATTTTGATGGATTTTGTCACAAGGTTACCGCCAGCACTTCATGGACAAGATGCCATCTGGGTAGTCGTTGACCAATTAACGAAGATAGCCCATTTCCTTTTAATCAGAGTTAACTACTTTATGAGTAGACTGGTAGAGTTATACATACAGGAGATAGTTAGACTGCATGGCATGCCAGTGTCCATTGTATAGGACCGAGACCCACGGTTCACATCTCAGTTTTGGAAGAGTTTGCAAAGAGCCATGGGTTCACAATTGACATTCAACAAAACATTTTATCCCCAAACCGGTGGACAAATAGAGAAAAGTATACAGATACTAGAGGATATGCTGAGAGCTAGTGTGCTGGATTTTGGAGGTAGGTGGATTCAGTATTTACCATTGGTTGAATTTGCTTATAATAACAACTACCAGGCCAGCATCGGGATGGCACCATATGAAGCATTGTATGGTCGGAGATGCCAATCTTCGTTATATTGGGATGAAACTGGTGAAAGGTAGGTTTTGCGGCCGGAAATGGTTCAACAGACTTGAGAGAAGATCAGACTCATCCGAGATAGAATCAAAACGGCTCAAAGTCAATAGAAAAGTTATGCTGACACCCGCCAACGAGAGCTAAAGTTTGGTGCAGGGGATCATGTATTTATGAAAGTTGCACCGATGAGAGGAGATTTGGGAAAAGGGTTAGCTGAGCCCTAGGTTTATTGAACCATTTGAGATATTGGAAATAGGTGGGTCCAGTTGCCTATAGGTTAGCATTACCACCGATTCTATTTAGAATCCATAACGTATTCCACGTATCTATGTTGAGGAAATACATCCCAAATCCATCACATGTAATCAGTTGTGAGGCACTGGAACTTAGAGATACCTTGTCATATGAAGAAGTTCCTGCGTAGATTCTAGATCGGAAGGAGCAGGAACTATATACTAAAAGGATTCCACTAGTAAAAGTGCTCTAGCGCAATCATGCAGGAAAAGAATTTTAATAGGAATTAGAGGAAAAGATACACCAGAGATATGCACACCTATTTAGCGGGACCTAGAGTTAGACTCGTAAAAGTAAAAGTAAATGACAGTGTGTGTTTATTGACTTGTATAGTGTAGGGTAGTTAGTGTTTTGGTTTTAGCTATAAATGGTTTTGGGAGAGTTTTCTTTTATGTGAATGATTGTAATCTCCTAGAACCCTCCTTTGTAACCACGGTATTCCTTTGCCATAAGTGAGGGTAATTAATAAAATTATAGTGAATTTTTCCTCAAAAATTGATACATGAGATAGATAGCAAATTTTGAGGATGAAATTTTTATGCGGGGGGATGTAGAGATCCAAAAAATAGAAATAATGAGAAAAACAGTAAAAAGGAGGAAAATGATTTGGTACAGACCAAACCATCGACGGTTTCATGGAGACCTAGAAAATTGTCGACAATTTTGTTTAACCGCAGCCCAGTAATGGTAAAACAGTGAAAAATAGAAGGGTTAAATATCCAAACCGTCGACGGTTTCTTCTGGTAGTGCTTAATAAAGGAGATCTTGCAAGCCATTTCATGTAATAAAAAAATAAATCCTCTCTTTCTCTCTCTCTCTCTCTCTCTCTCTCTCTCTCTCTCTCTCTAAAGACCTATGGAGACCCTCTCCCTTCTCTCTTCGCTTTCTCTCTGTGTATAGCCCAATTTGACGATCAAAAACCACCACGAGGTTCTAAGGGCAATTCTCTATAAGTTAATCGGAGCGAATTCGTGTTTCGGGGTTCTTGGCCACCACTCCAAAGTTGAGGTAAAGGAGATGGATTGTGTTAATTTTTTATAATTTTACTAGTTAAATGGAGTGTATAGGCCTAGGGATGACTAAATGATTATTATTCTGAGGTCAAGCTGATTAAGCTAGGGTTTATGTAACGG
Source organism: Malania oleifera (assembly GCF_029873635.1). Classification (NCBI taxonomy): domain Eukaryota; kingdom Viridiplantae; phylum Streptophyta; class Magnoliopsida; order Santalales; family Ximeniaceae; genus Malania; species Malania oleifera. The sequence continues at coordinate 27,238,914 of NC_080422.1, forward strand.
CCCAAAAATTCATACAATTTTTTTTATATAGACTGTGAAATTATATTACTCTAATACCCTTATAAAATCTACTATAATGTCTTGGTCCCCAAAGTGGACACCAAGAATTCTTGTTTATAGGAACAAAACACCAATGCAGCAAAAAACATAAATTACATCACCATAATTCCAATACCAAAGTTTCAGTAGTTTCCAAACATATATACACATCTCTCCAAAATTATCCAATACATCCCCTAGGAACTACTCAAAAATACATCTCCCAAAATCACTTACTCTGCAGACAGGGTAGTACAAGGGTCTCCTCTATCTCCGAGCCTGATCTGCTAATCTAACTAGATCACTTGAAATGTTTATAAATATGGGGATGAGACAACTCTCAGTAAGACAAAATATGTTATTACAAGTGTGTGGCAAATGAATCTATGTGAGCAATATATTTATTAATCCGACTGTAACTAAGAAAACATATAAAGATAAGATACATCACAACTCACACTTATGTCACTTAAAGTACAAGTGTTATTAGCTTTCTACTTAATCATACTTTTAGCTACTATATATATACTTTTTGTTTTTCTGAAATTCTATGTACATATATATAACTGTGAAAACTTCCCTGGATGGATGATTGTATGTCATAATTTAACCTCTCATGATAGGGTTGTGGCCCGTGGCCTGGACTTAACACTGGCTGGCCTACTAGGATAAGTCAATTAAAAACCTTTATCGTCAGATTGGCCGCCTCAACTTGGACTACTAGGAAGTCTTCGTCTCTCCCAAGGCATAATCAACTACTTATAAATTCCACACTCTATCTAAGATGTGTGGTTGCACTCTTAACTGTACTAGCTACGGTACCATGCTATGTAATCTGATCTGGTCCATTAAGGTTTGATACTATATGATATTATCATATATATATATATATATATTGTTATTTTACCATGATTCTAAAATAAATTGTGTTAACCATAACGCGATAATAAACTGATCTGTGTAAATTGTAATATATGTATGTTATAGTTCTGAAATATCTATATATCATGGTACTATGAAAACTGAATATCACAATTCTGTAAATAAAATTGTATAATTTGTGCGTCATGATTCTGTAAAAACTATATAATTGTAGTTCTGTAAAAGCTGTGTAGAATTCTGTACTATACCAATATTCTCATGCCACACAATAATTAAAACTCAATAAATATAATCTATAATACTATATAATTTCTTACTCTGAATTATTTAAAATCTTACTCTAAAAACCTATAATCATATACTATATTTTACTATTAAAATCTCTAATGTAACTGGCATAACATATTTCCCTTACCTGTTTCCTAATAACCCTGCTAAAACTCTAAATACGCCCCATGGCGTTCGAAGCTCAAAATCCTAAAATTTATATTTCCTATATTTAATCAACTCAACCCCCCAATATATTTATCCTTCAATATTTCCTAGGCTCTATATACTCTAAATTAACAATAAAACTCTAAATTACCTCATTTACCCTAGTTTTGGAGTGGTGCCCCGAAACCCCAAATTGAAAATCTGTTCCGGTGAAGTTGTAGAGAACCTTCCTATAAACCTTGTGATGGTTCTTGATTGTCAAAATAGGGTTTAACGGAGCGAGAATTGAAGGAAGGAGGGGGTAGGGTCGTAGGCTTAAGAGAGAGTATGAGAGAGAGTGATTTTTGTTGAATGAAAAATGAAGCTTGCGGGATCTTCTTATCATTCACACTGCAGGGAAAACCATCGACAGTTTACCATGACCCTCAGAAAACTGTCACATGTTTTCTATTTAACGAGCTCAAAATTACCATTTACCCGTTACCAACCCGCGGTAAATCCCCATAACCGTCGACGATTTTCCATGACTCTCAGAAAACCATCGCCAATTTTCTCGTCCCCTAGCCAAAAATCCACTTTTTTCCAATTTCTTTTATTATTATATTTTTCGGGTCTCTATAGTTTATGAATATAGGGTTTTGTACGAATGTCGTAGGTATCGTGTTAGGATCCTTGCAGGCATATTCTTAGTAAGCAGGTAAGGAGAATAGATTATGTCAGGCGTTTTTACAAAGTTAACTGCTAAAATTATAGTATGTGATTTCAGAAATGATATTTGAGTTTTCGTGGGTACACAGAGATATGAGATGGGAGTATTGAAATGATGTACACTTTGTGTAAGTTGGGTTGGGTTGAGTAAAACACTAGAGATAATTAAATCAATATTTTCAGCAGTATATTGAAGTACAGATTATCAAAGAAAATGTGTGGCTTGAGTTGATTATTGTGAATAAATAACTTCAATAGTTTATGGAAAAGTATATATATATATACATAGACAGAGATTTGATTTTTATACAGTTCATAGTATGACAGTGCTTTTTATAAAGCTACAATGTAACCAAGTTTATACAGATTATATAGATTTTATACAAAGATATAGTATTCTATATAGAACTATAGTACAGAGTTTCATACAGATATTTTATACAGTAATATAGTGTTCTATATAGAACTATAGCGTTCCTTAAGGAACTATAGTACTAGTATTTATACAGAGATATAGAGTTCCTTATGGAACTATAGCATTCCCTAAGTGGAACTATAGTGTTCCTTATGGAACTATAGCATTCCCTAAGTGGAACTACAACGTTCTTTATGGAACTATAATGTTCCCTAAGTGGAACTACAGTACAAATATTTTATATAGAGATACAACATTCCTTATGGAACTACAGTATATTATTTTATACTAAGATACAGTATTACAGTGATTTGAAATGCATTTTATGTTTTAAGAACCCTAATGGACCATAGTTAGGCATGGTACCGTAGTCCCATAGTTGCTAGTGCAGCCACACTTCTTTGATAGGGTGTTGGTGGCATAGTCGATTCTACCATTGAAGTGTAGAGTTACCCCCTGGAGTCCGGACCAAGATTGGGTAGGCAAATCGTACTCATTCTTACAGATACAATTACAGTTACAAACATAGTTGATCTAGTTGGTAGGCCAACCATGGCTAAGTCTAGCCTTTGGGCCACACAACCTGAATCATGTGAGGTTAATTCATGTTGTTACTGTCTAATCCATCCATGATAGTTCTTCTATACACATATGCACATTTACTTGTACAAAGATGCTTATTTTATACAGAGTATGAATTGAGATTCGTATTTTATACAGAGTATGAATTGAAATACTTGTTATATACAGAGTATGAATTATGATACAGGTTTTTACACAGAGTATGATTTGAGATATTATTTTACTCATAACATGATTTAAAAGAAAGGTATGTAATATGAAAAGTACTTTTATGGGCATGTGTACAGTTCTATATGAGTTCACAGAGTAAGGAAAAGACAAACTATGAAAGTATATTTGAAACATTAAAACTCTTGTACCACACACTGATAATAATCTATTTTGTCTTACTAAGAGGTGTCTCACTCTTATAATTTCATCATTTTAGGAAACCCAAGTAGACAGGCTTAGAGTTCCATAGAGCAGAGATTAAGAATACTGTTCAGGGTAAGTAATAGTGAGACACCATGTTTTATAGGACAGTATTGTGTATTTTGGGATGTATATGGATGGATAGTTTTGGGAACTTATGTATAAACAGGATGATGGACAGAACTCCAGTATTGCTATTGGATGTGTATGTATATCAATGCTTCCGCTGAGTTTTATGACTGTTTGAGGACTGTTATACCTGGTGCCACTTTAGGCAACACAGGTTACTATAATGCATCTGCTATAGGAATTATGTATAGAACTTTACATAAATTTTTGCAGTTTGGTATTTGAGTTGTCATGATGACAGTATTACTCTTGTATCAAAGCAGGTTTATTTTACAGAAATATATACAGATGGAAAAAAATGGTAGAAAAATTGAGTCATTACAAAGAGAGTAAAGATAAAAATAACGACACCAGGAATTACATGGTACGGCAAAGCCTGCATCCAGAGGAGCAATCGGCAAAAGATTTCACTATGAAAATCAACGATACATACTCAATGATTTTCTCTGCTTCTCTAACCCCTCTCTTGCTCTCTTCCATGTCAAAATATGCCCAAAATAACATATATAACAACCCCTCGAAGGCTTCCCTCCGAATCCCTAACCATTACACCATTCAAATTCAAAATTCAAATAAATTCTCGCAGCCTAGACACACTCGTCGATGAGTACAGGGGATTCATTGATGAGACAAAGAAGCCCACTCGTCGATGAGTCTATCTTTTTATCGACAAGTCCTCTGCTCTGAGATTATTTTACTGTCGATATCTACTCGTAGATAAGCACAGTGTTCTCGTTGATGAGTCATTGCTGCTGCACCAACATATGTTTTTCTCCCTTTGTTTAGAAGCCCCCACAAAGTATAAGAGCCACACCATAAACAATAATCTTCACCTTGGCGATTATATACCCCTTAGGAGAACCTGAAAAACATATCTAACTGCTTCACCTTGAATTCCATAACGTTCGATTTGGACCGTCTCCCTTCTAACACTTGGAGACATGTACCAAATCTAAGCTAGGCCGGTTAAACTTGCCAATGGCAGCTTCAGCTTCTACCATCAACCCCGATACAGTTGTAGATGCAATATCTGAAGACTTCGCCCTAGGCTTCGAATAAGACCTTCCCACAACAGCAAACACAAAAGCTACTGCAAGTCTTATATCACCAAAGCCCTCTGCATAGTCCTCAACAAAAACAAACAACTGACGGTCCACTATGTTGCCTGCTGAAAAACTCCATTACACAATCATAGAGGACCTTTGACATATTCCAGACATCACAACCCGTCCTTGGGTACCAAGTAGTAGACATTTTATATTGATTCTCTATAGAACCCCCCTGAGACAGCAAAAGAAGTCTCCTTGCGGTTCCATTCATAAAGCCACCCTAAGATAATGTATATCTACCTATAGCCTTGTCCACAAAACCACCCTGAGATAATACCAATCTTCCTGCAATTTTGTCTATGCGAATCAGCAAACAAAGACCCATCTTGGTCGTACCCAACACATTCATCTCAAAACCTTTTAACAGAGTATCCAATTGATCAGCCTCAATCAAAGCCTTTCCAACCAATGATATTTTATTCACACATAACAAATACACCAATCCATGACATCCTATCGCCCTCTTCCAAACTGGAAGTCTCACCAACTCACTTGAGTAGTGGTCTGATAATGCACATGGGCCCACCGTGATTATGCTGGTCTCCCAAGCTGAAACTACCTGCAATATGAACTACGTCATCTTTTCCCTGAGTCTGTTGCTTCACCTGCATCACATATACCCATTTATACCGTGTTACTGTTGACCCGAGATAGAACTCCCTACATTTCTGCCCTGATTCCCTAACTCTACCTGAATAACATAATTGCTGCTATTGTAGTTTTTTGGCATTTGTTTCTTTTCCTTTACCTGAGTACGCTGCCCTATGACTTTATCACCAAAAGCCATGTCCTCGTTCACCCCTTTGTTTGCCATAAGATCACCTAACTTGCAACTAGAAAAGTGTACCGTCCGAACATAATATCAAGCCTAGATCCTTCATCACTAGAATAGTGCACCAAAGGGCATCCACTCACAACCGAGTAGTCTACTACAAAGTCTGCCCACAATTCACCTACAACTTTCTCATCTAGTGATACTTTTAGCAATCGATCACACGAGAAATGTGTCATACTCACTGACTTCACAAAAAGTATCCTACAAGCCTTGCACATAACCTACCCTGCTCAAAAAAACTTCTTGAAGTTTCAAAGTCAGAATGGGTTCAGTCGCCTAGACTCACAGATTCAGTCGATTGGGCCTACTCTATTTTCCAAATTATTTCATCATAAAAAGTTCAGTCGCCTGAGCGTGCAACAAAACATGCTTTTACAATTTTGTTTCCAAAAACTTTTGATTGTTTTTATACTTACTATATTGCTTTGAGACTTTTGAAAATATTTTTTAGGATTTTCAAAACTTGGTCTCTAAGTCTATAATAAAACCTAAGAGCTTCATTTATTCATAATGAAATGTTTGAAGTACTTACATGAGACTTTCTTAAATACTTAAAGACATTCTAAGCACTAAGTCTTCATGCTTGTCTTTCCTTAAGTTCATCTTGTCTTCAAGCTTCAATAAACTTTTAAGCTTCATTTGATCATTTTTCTTTGGAGTATAATCTTTCAATAAAGCTTGTGAACACTTGTTCTTGAATTTCTATACTTTATTCCTGAAACATTATCACTTCACCAAAACATGTTAAGTATCCTTTATTTGTTATTATCAAAATAAGATCCGTAAGTCTTGTTAGTCCAACAGCCTAAAAGACCAACTTGATAATTTGGGCAGTATAACCAAGCCTATACAACTTGAACTACAAATCCAAGAGGGAAAACTTGGCATAATGGTGAGAATGAACATCGAGGAGGACAAACTTGGCATAATGGTCGAGAATGAACATGTTAAGTGAACCTAAAATATCAATTTGATAGAACTTAGTGAATAGATTTGTTTGGCCCCAACTTGATGAACTTTCATCATGGGCAATAACAAAAAAAAAAAAAAAAAAGAATAGAAAAAAAAAAAAAAAAATACTAGAGCTTCCTTTTTAGGCCTCAAGTAGAAATTTGGAATCTAGATAGCAGATTCCAATACAACCCTCCTCATAATGTAGGGGTATTAACTAGTAATTGCTATAAGAAAGGGCCAGGGTGAAATAAAGATAAGACATCTAATTATTTGGCATCATTATTATTTTATGTTTTTATTTTTATTTTTTATACAATAAAAAATAGATTATGTCAAGGCATTTGTTAAGCATTTTCTTTCTGTTGTCCATTTGTAGTTATTTAAAAAATAATAATTTTTTATATAATTTTTAATTGTTTTGGTAACATATTGTTAAAGTACTTAAACGTGCAAAATTAACTTTTTTAAATAAAATAATTCATTTTATACATAATTTTTAAAAATAAAATGACTGAATTTAAAATATAATTAAAATAAAAATACTTATTAATTTGGAAAAAATAGATTATTTAAAAAATTATCTATTTTTTAATTTCCATGTGAATGTTCCTGTTGTATTAAAAAGTGAATTTTGAAATAAAATAATTAAGTTAAATAATTATAATAATTTTTTTATTATAAAAATGATTCTTACCTGATTTATAGTTTAAATTTTTTACTTCATTCAAGGACCAAAATGAACATGCATTGAATCAAATTTATAATTTATATTCATATTTAAATATTAATCAAGCATGCTGTTACTTTTGTATTATTAATTTAATTTTTTAAAATTTTACAATTTATAATTAATAATATTAAACTGGCCCCTGAGTTGACTCATTGCCCAGTACACGGCCCTCCCGTTTGAGTACTTTGTGAGGCATATTATTGAAGAGGGTCTACACGTTGAAGGTCAACTTCCACATTCAAGATTTGTGAGTTCATCATTATGAAAATTTTGTACAAACGTCAAACCAATGACCCATCTCTTTCTCAATCAAAAGAATTCAAATTTTATTTTTTCAATTTTTTTAAAATTTTTTAATTTTTTTTAATTTTATATATTTATTTATATTTTTGCCTCCACGAACATGGAGCAGTGGTAAAGCACAAAGGTTTCTACAAGAGCATCGGAAGTTCGAATCCTGACGAAGGCAAAGTTGTGGTGTGCTTTGTCGCCCCTCCAGGGTTCCCATCCACACATCATCAAGGGGGATCCTCTGGACGAGAGCCGCTTCCCGAATGTTCGGCTCGAGTGTGTATAAGTTGTAAACCGTATTTGGATTTAACTTGGGTGGTGCGCCCAGGGGGGAAGCCGCCACGTACTCTAAGGGTTTGGTATCGCACAAGGGCTCTAAAGGGTTCGTCGATGGCTGATGTTCCCACGTCATTAAAAAAACAAAAGAAAAAATTGAAAAGATCTAGAGAGAGAGAGAGAGAGAGAGAGAGAGAGAGAGAGAGAGAGAGAGAGAGAGAGAGAGATGATTGGGGGAAGGGAACAGTGGGAACCATCTAATACGCGTAAGTCATGCATTGGGTGGAGGACAACATGATTGCAAAGTTGACAATCTTTAACCTAGCAATTGCACCTATGTACGTACATTAATTTATTTGTATATTTTAATTAATTAATTTGGGATTTTAACAGAACCACTAATTTCAAACTCGAATAGCTGCGTGCCATTAATTAGTTAATTAATTAATATACCTATGACTTTGGGAATAACTTAATCCCTCCCTTCACGTATAGCTTAATTAATTAGTTAAAGTAATAGGTAGGTTGGTAAAGCTAGAGCCAATAGGTAGGTTTATGTGTATACAAATGTATATGACTTTTGCATTTGATCATGTGCAAGCTTGTGTGATTAATTAGCATAAATCATGGGCGTACCCATTAATGAATGGTTTGATTTTAAGTTGACCTCTATGGAAACTTGGCTCCATTCATTGACCCCTCCTCCAACATAATTAATTTGCCTACCTACTTATTTTATATTCATGACTTTTTTTTAATAAAAGTATGGAAAGGTCACTAGCAATAATGCGAGTTCAACGTTTGGATTATTGGACAATCTTTTTACGAGACAAAGCTATATTAAATTTATTATTTTATGAGACCATCGTTAAAAAAATTTAAATATGGATTAAAGTTTGGACTTATGTGCTATTGGTACGAGCACATACATTTCATGTTGAAAATTTTACTTAAGTTTCCATATGGTGAAAACTATGGATTGTATAAAAATTAGGGTCATTGAAAATTTGTGAATTTTGAGAGACGTTTAAGAAGTTTTAATTTTACAATGCAGACACTGATGCATAATGTTAAACTAGAATATGAAAACTAATAATCGAGCAAGTTTCATATAATGTCCCATCTCTCAATGCTAATTGTATATAGCAAACTACTAAATTGTTAAATGAAACTTAATTGTATATAAAGTATTCTATTGGCCGGTATCACTAAAGTTTTTCTTTTGCATTGTTCTCATTGTTAAAATTATTTGTTTAGGATTAGATGTTAAGGATGACACCTTGAAATTCTGATATTATCAGATAGATTGCATTATCGCTATTTGTTTAGGGATTAGATGTTAAGAATGATATGTTTTGATAATTATTAGATAGATTGCATTATCGCTATGACAAATTCAAATTTTTAAGTATTGTTGAAAAAGTTATTGTCCCAAAAAGATTTGTTATTATTTTATTTTTGGATACATCGGGTTTTCTAAGCTTACGCGCCAAACTAATCTCACGCTTATGCCAGTCATGCCCTCAGCCAACACGTAGGAGGTAAATCGCGGATGTGTGTTGCAAGCGGCAAAATTTGAACCCCAAACTTCACCTTTGTCCAAGGCCGTTTAGTGAACTTACTTACTACTTGAGCTTATACCCGGAGGCAAAGATTTGTTATTATTGTTGCTGTTGTTATCTTTAAAAGTAGCATGTTTTGAGTCCAACAGAAACCTCAGCAAGAAAGAAAACAAAATTTTCTTAGGATCCATTTGAATCAAGAATTTTATTTAGGAAAAAGAAGGGAAAGGAAAATAAGGAGAAAAATTATTTTCCCTTGTATTTTCCTTCCATATAAAATAATATCAAAAATAAAAGTTTATTTTAATATATCTTAAAATTAGAAAAAATTAAATATTAATTATGTGTAATGGGTACCCATTACCATACCATACCTCTCTGGCCTAGGTTGGTGTTTGATTTTAAGTTGACCTCTATAGAAACTTGGCTCCATTCATTGACCCTACCTCCAACATAATTAATTTGCCTACATACTTATTTTATATTCATGACTTTTGAGGCAAAACTATATTAAATTTATTATTTTATCAGACCATTCCTAAAAAAGATATTTATATATGGATTAAAGTTTGGACTTATGTGCTACCAGTAGGAGCGCATACATTTCATGTTGAAAATTTTACTTAATTTTTATTTCAAGTATAATCTTGAAGTATAGACGTCACATAACATGGGATCAGTGCACTATTTTTTACATTTAATTAGAGAATTGTGGAGAAGATGAGTCTTATATTACATAGTGAAAATTATGGATTGGATAGGATCAGGGTCATTGAAAATTTGCGAATTTTGAGGATGTTCAAGAAATTTTAATTTTACAATGCAAGCACTGATGCATAATGTAAAACAAAAATATGGAAACCAACCACTGAGTGAGTTTGACTCTAATACTCTTATCTCTCAATGCTAATTGTATATAGCAAACTACTAAACCATTAAATGAAACTTTATTGTATATAAATTATCCTATTGATATCACTAAAGTTTTTCTTTTGCATTGTTCTCATTGGTCAAATTAATTTGTTTAGGATTAGATGTTAAGGATGACACCTTGAAGTTTTGATAATTATTAGATACATTTGCATTCTCACTATTTGTTTAGGGATTAGATGTTAAGAACGACTCCTTGAAGTTTTGATAATTATTAGATACATTGCATTATCGTTATGACAATTACAAATTTATAAGTATTGTTGAAAAAGTTATTGCCTCAAGAAAATTTGTTATTGTTGTTATTGTTGTTGTTGTTATCTTCAAAAGTAGCATGTGTTGAGTCAAATAGAAACCTCATCAAGAAGGAAAAACCAAATTTTCTAAGGATCTGTTTGGATTGAGGATTTTATTTGAGAAAAGGAAAGGAAAGAAAGATACGGAAAAAACTTATTTTCCCTTGTATTTTTCTTCTATATAGAATACCATCAAAAGTGAATTTTTTTTAATATGACTAAAAATTAGAAAAAATAAAATATTAATGATGTGTAAAATCAAATTTTTGTTTATAGATTTAGTGTATTTTTTATTTTTATTTTCTCATTTTCCTTGACAACTAAACATAAAAATATGGATTTCTTTTTATTTTCCTAATTTTTTTGAGTTTCAAAGGTAGCCTTATTGGCTAGACCATATATTTTATGGACATGAATTCTTAAATTTGCAATAAGAGCACAATGTATTTTTGAAAGGTTCCAAAAATATAATTCATCATAAATAGAACTCCAACACCCCGCCATGACGAGCAATCCAAAAAAATAACATACCTTTTTGGTATCATTGAAAACCTTGAGCATATAAGAATCAATCTAAATGCCTCACTTTCTAACAAAGGATAATTTATGAATAAAAAATTCAGTTACTTTTAATCCATATTGAGTAAATAAATCTCTTATAAATCTATATTTTTGCAAATTAAATGAACTTCATCTTTACTTATGCACCAAGGGCTCTAAACATGTTTGCTAAGTTAAAATCTTAGTCACTTTCTTTCCAACAAGTCTTTTGTGTAGAATCTTCATCAAATCCTAGACAAAAGATGAGAATAAGTAAATCAACAAAACCAAATTTTACATCTAACTTGTATATTCTTCATTAGCATAAGAACACTTTATGTGGAGATGCACCATAAGATGGTGCATTTTGATGTAGATATTGGAAAACATTGTAATAACCAGAAGATGTTATGACAATATTTAGATTTTTTTTTTTTTTTTCTATTGACTCATTGACAAGTTCTTACAAATAGGTTATTGGATTACATTGCTAATTTGTTCAACTCTTCTAAAGTATGTCAATTTTGCATTAGGCTAAAATTATTGTTTTAGAAAACCATAAGATAGATTGAAAGAGAACTTATAAAATTATTTGGAACAACACTTAAGTTGTGTTGTATTGCATCATTGTTTGTAGTTAGTTTGAGTAAATAACTAAACAATATTCATCCAAGTGAAAAGTATATCTTCATTTGTTTCAAGAATGAATGATGAAGAAGAAATATTGCTTTTAGCACCATCTTTTAAGTGATTGGAAACAAGGATCCTCAATCCCTTAACAAATTTTCTCTTAAAATTGATATATCCAAAATTAATAGGCACATTCATGAGGGACTACGGTTATAAAACCATCATTAACACCTCTCCATAACTAACATACCGAAAGTCAAATAGGAATATTAATGAAGGGCTATGGTTATCAAACCACCATTAACACTCCTATGTAAATGTCCTTAAATTATCCATAACCCCTTATAATTATAATAACATGCCCATAAATATTGAATTGAAGGATGACATGCATACACCACTATAAAAAGTATTTCGAGAGGAGGTAAGCATCTCATTTCTGATTCACTTCTCTCTTATTGTTGCAATCTAGAACCTCCCATAGTCCCCAACTTAGGCATCGGAGTAATCCCCTAGAGTACACCTTGTGCCTTTCAAGTTATTTTTGTTTGATTTCTTTTAGGTGGTTACGGTCATAGGACGATCTACAAAAGCCATTCAATTTTTGGCAGCAATAGTTGGCACCGTCTGTGGGAAACCTTGGGAGGTTTTCTATCAATGACCATGACCACATCACATAATTCAAACTTAGAACCCGTTGTAGGAAACCAATCACCCCAACAAATTCATTCGGCTCTGAAAGACAACCCAAGTATACCAATGAATGAATTTATAGCCTTTCAGAAAAGGGTGGAAGACATGTTTACCATGATCTTGCGCCAAAAATAATGGGGAACATTGTCCAAATGCTAACCAGATAGAAGCAGTGCCTGGTGGGAAGGCAGTAGCCTCACAAGAAGTTGCTGTGAAGGCTACAAATCCAACAAAAATGGTAGAGGATGCAAATAGTGTGGGAATCTATGAGCAGCGGTCCTATGAGCTGGAGGAAAAGTTTTAAAAAATTGACCAGTTGGAAAAATTGGTAAAGGAAGTGCGCAATTATCCCTTTTGCGGGGGAATCATCGACCAAATATTTGAACCCTCCTTTTACCAAAGAGGTCATGGAGATTCCTTTGTCGAACAAGTTTAAAATGCTAAGTATTGAAAGGTATGATGGTTTGTCTAATCCTTTGGATCACTTGGACACCTTTAGAGTGTTGATGCAATTGCAAGGCGCACCCGATGCAATCGTGTACCCAGCATTTGCAGCCACCCTAAAGGGGAATGCTAGGTCATGGTATTGAACTTTAAAGCTCAGCTCCATTGGATCTTTTTTTGAAATGGAGCAGCAGCTTATAGAAAATTTTGTTAGCAATCAAAAAAAGGCAAAAGTCTCAGCTCATTTTATGAGTCTTCTCCAAGGGGAAACGGAGACACTCAAGGAGTTCATGCGTCACTTTGTTAATGCTACTTTAGAGATTTGAAACTTGGATTATAGGGTGGCGATAGTAGCTTTGACAATAGTTCTTTAGCAGTTCAAGGGAGGCGGAACTCACACCTAATTTCTAGTCCTACACCTCATTGAATGTCTCTCGAACCCATGTGCTAATGCACATCAAGGAGAAAAGCTACATCTCCTAGCTAGAACCCATGCACACTCTACCATACAAGAGGAGCACTTCAAAAAAATTTCAAATTCCATAGGGATCACGGGAATGACACGGAAAAGTGTGTCCACTTGAAAAATGAATTTGTTGACTTTTTGAGTCTGATCCCTAGTTTTGATAATGATAAACCGCAAGTTTCTTATGTGTGTATCCAGTGTTTGAGCAGGTTTGACATGTTAGCGCACACATAAAGAGACTGAAAATGAAAGTCAAAAGAAACTCAAAGGACATGTACATCAGTTGGCGTATTCCAAGGAAGTCATAAGAGTAAAGAAGATTGAAGACATTTAAATTTCACTTGTATTACATTTACTTTTTCTATTTGGTCAATAATATCTGCATCTGCACGCATGATATGAACAAAGCTTAACATGACCATAGACTAACCATAAGGAGCCACAGGACCTTAAGGATCACCCTTCGGTTGACCGACGCCAAATTTTTTCAATGTCCTCAAAGAGACCTAGAATGACCTTAGCACACGCATGCTTAAACAAACATGGTATATGAATAGGCACTACAAAAAAATTGGTTTTTAGTGAAAAATTTATTTGTGATGGATTCAATTTCGTCACTAATAGTAGGGTATTAGTTCGTCACTAATAGTTCGTCACAAAAAACCCAAAAAAATGAGCGAAAATATTTTTGGCACAGAATTTATCCCAGAAAAATATTAGTAACGATTTTTGTGGTATTAGTGACGAATTAAATCCGTCACTAAAAGGTTAACTTTAGTGACGGTTGAATAACCGTGACTACTATTTTATTTTTTTTAAAAAAAAATTTACTTCAGAGTAGTAGTGACAAATTTATAAATCCGTCACTACTAGCCCATTATTAGTGACGAATTGTGTAACCATCACTAATACTTCTACTTTGTTTAAAATAAATAAATAATTTCACTTCGCAGTATTAGTGACAAATGTTTGAATTCGTCACTATTCCCCTCTTATTAGTGACAAATTTCACAACCGTCACTAATACTTCAATTTAAAAAAAAAAATTGAGAAATGTTTACGTTATAGTATTAGTGATGAATTTACATATTCGTCACTATTGGCCGGTTATTAGTGACGGATTTGGACCGTCACTAATGCTTTTTTATTTATATTAAAAAAAACGGAGAGTAGTAGTGACGGTTTTTAAACCGTCACTAATGCCCAAAAACCCTCTTATGTCCACGCACGGGATCTTTTCCCTCCCTCCTACTTCTTCCCCTTCCCTGCCGCCTGCTTCCACCTGATCTCCCCCTTCCCCACCGCCTGCTACCACCTGATCTCCCTCTGCTCTCGGCCGCTAGCCACCGCGCCAGCTCCTCTTGCTCCTTCCCCTTCCTCGCTGCCTGCTCCCACCTGATCTTCCTTTGCTCTCCGCGCCAGCCACTGCACCAGCTTCTCCTGCTTCTTCCCCTTCCCTGCCACCTGCTCCCACCTGATCTCCCTTTACTATCCGCCGCCAGCTAGCGTGCGAGCTCCTCCTCTCTCCCAGTCTCCCCCTCTCTCGGTCGGAAGCCCAGGTAGTATTTCTTTCCCGTTATCTTTTTATTTATGTTTTTTTTTCTTTGCCTTGGATTTGTATAAGCACCCATGATATATATGTGTTTTGATAGAATATTTGTAAACATTTCTAATGGTTTTGTGTCATCTTGACACAATATATTGTTCTTGGTGTATTTTGTGACTTAGTCTTATATTTGGCATGAAGTACTTGTTTATGGTAGTTTTTGGATTTTGGACTAAATGACATTATGATGATATTTTGGATGTCTAAAATTTGTGCTAAACATGGTGATTATGAAATTTACTAGATGGATATCTTGTGCAAATGGATTATTATTTATGGTAGTGGATTCATGATGGTTGCTTGTCCTTGGACTAAATTGAGATATTGATATGGACTTATGGTTGTGTTTGGAAAATGAATTAATGTTTTGCAAAAATGAATTCATGTTTGTGGAATATGATTTTGGACTTTTTCTTGTGTAGTTATTGATAATCATATTTTACCAAATAAATCTTAGCCCAAGTGAAGATATTAATATTTGAGACAAAAATAAAAGAAAATAAATTTTCCAAATGGCAGTCGACCAAACACTTATATAGGTGGTTGACTGCTCCCTTTCTTCCTTATTTTTTTTTTAAATAGATATGCAAATTACTTTTGGTGCCAACTGTAGGTGGTTGTCCAATCCCCTAGGGCATTCAACTAACCTAATAGAAATTTAAAATTTGAATTTTTTTATTTTCATTGGTTGATCATTTTGGAAGGGCCACGTAAGTGTTGCCATGTATTAGGTTGTGAATAAGGATGTCAGTAGGTGGTTGTTGGTCGGTTTGTTTGTTTGAATTATGAATTTTCAAAATTCAAAGATATTTCTCTCCATTTTGCATGATCTAATAAAGTCTCATTCATTTTTTAAATTTGAGACATTAATATCGTTTGTCATAACCTCCCAAATAAGAGTATAGGGCAGACGAAGTTAGGAGTAGTGTAGGTTTGGAACGCTTATTCTGATATAATAAACATGGTTATATGGAATTAAATCATATTTAATTTGAATAAATGAATTTTTATTTGTTTTCCTAGGTCAAAATTTGCAGTATAGACACATGGACCTAGGTTTGCAAAAGGTTGGTTGAATATTTGAGTGAGCCCAATTAGGAGAGAGTGGGCCTGAATAGTAGCATGGATAATACATGGGCTTCAAACTTGGGTTTTTGAAAGGAGACAAATTTACCTTTAGACAGTGGCATGATACATGCAAGTTGAATTCTTTTCTTCTTTATTTTTTTGTTTATTTTATACATTATTATTAACTATACAAACTAAACTATGTTGCTTCCAATAATCTAAGGACAAAATAAAGATTATGCAAAAGAAAATAATTTATTCTTTAAAAATTTGAACTATAACTTCATTCTCATACTAAAATAAACACCACTTAAAGAAAGGAAAAACAAACATAAATTTAGGATCAAACACTTGTGTGAAAAAATTACAAATTACACAAATATGCATTTAGATTGTTGGAAAATAGTATGGATTATTTTATATAATAAATAAAGCATAAAATAGTCAAAAAAAGAGAAAAAAAGGACAAAAATTGTTTAACTATTTCCAAATTTTACCACGGGAATACCTCATGTAGTTGAAATGATAAAGAATAAACAAGTAACTATTAACTTTATTTCTAAATTTTCACTGTATTCCATCTCATTTCTAAGAATTAACTAGTTTGCAAACCCAAAAATAACCTCAAAAGTCAGTCCTAGCCAAAAGACCAATGAGGCATCCATAAGTTTCGAAGGCAGAGATTTGTTAGCTCCACCCCACCTGTCTAAAATGTCATGTGAATATTTTCTCGTAATTTTTTTGTTAAGCATGCCCCTCTAAAAAAAAAAATTTTTGAACTTAAATCGTAGGATTTCCTCTTTATTGGCTAATGCCTCTGCGAATGGAGCCTTGGGCAACCTCAAAGCGACTGAGGGTTCAAGACCCGTGAAGGGGAGAGGCTTCTTCCAAGGGTCGAGCTATACTAAGTGAGCACGAAAGGATTTCAGATGAGACGAGAGCACCAAGGGTGACTCTTGAGGATGTGCAGTTGCCCCCAGTACGTTCTGCTGCGGCACCCATTAAAGAGTAGTCCTCGAATGTTACCTCAAGGATTACAGAGGACATGGCCACTCATCCGGTGTTGTTTCGTACGATTAGGCTGACCATGTCGTATGATTACGATAATCCACTTCCGGTGGACATTCCTGACCTATTGCTGCCTCGGGCCCTCAGGCCACGCCCATATAGAGAACCACCACCCTCCCCTTGTACCCTTAAAATGCATCGTCTTCTGAAGGAAATGGAACGGGACCGAGATGCCGCTAGAGCAGTAGCCTCATCTTATTGCTCGTGCAATTCCGATTTTGATTCAGGGTCTGATTAGGATAGACTAGATGCTTGGGATATTTTTATGCGCTTTCTCTTTTTCTTATGTATTGTGCTCGTGCACCCTTATGCTATTATTTTATTTCTTTCTATGTTATTTGCTTTTTATTGCATTCTGTTTTACCATGCTTTTGAATGGCTGTATGCGTGCTTCGATGTGTCTATCTACATTGTCTTGTCTCTAAAACTAATGAAAATACATGGAGTTTTTGATTTCTACTTGTCTTTTGGGAGATACTAGAACTGTATTACTTTTGTTGTTAGGACTTGATTTATCTTTTCTGCAATTTCATAAATACATAGACATTAAGGTAAGAACAACAATCTGAAGTCTACAGTGAAAGGTCAAGAAGTAAATGTCATATGAAGTAAAATGCCAAATTAATTACTACCATTTCATGTATTCATTGAAGCTTAGACCCATCCAAGAACGGTTACTATACATTCATTCATAATCGTACATGTGAGACAAATCAATTGTTATATTTCAATTGATTATTAATCATACTATGTTGACTAATAATCACTTGAACATGTTAATTATTTGTTTCACTTACAATTAGTAATGTGAGTATTTCAACCATTCTTGGATTGTCCAATGTGGATAGTTCAAGAAGTTGTAATTACATTGCTGTCATTGTTCACGCTTTGTCAATTTTCATGATATATTTCGAGCGTGTCTCTACTTGTGTTCTCTAGGTGCATAGTGGGGTGTCGTGACAATTTGTTAGTGATGGAAGACTAGCCAAATTTTCACTTCCCCCATATCGTGTACTTGGAAAGCCATGGGGAGATGTTGCCACAATTTATAACAACTACGAAGAAGGAATTTGAGTGATTGATCGCAATGTAAATGCAACATTCCTAAATGGGATAGGATCCGTACCCTTTAGAGTATGATAGTTGATTATAGGATTCACGATCCATGCATAATAAATAGTATGAGAATATAATGAACACCATTTACTTGAACATATTATAGGGTAATTAATGAACATGGATAAGAGTTGGATGAACACTCAGGGTAGGCTTTTTCCAGGATACGTGAAAGGAGTACATGATTTCATAGAGTTCGCGCGTCCTCGTTCAGATAGATCCAGTAGAATAAGGTGTCTTTACAAGATATGCTAAAACATAACATTCAAACACATTGAGCTAGTCCATTCACATTTGTTAGACTTTGGAATAGAGAAAAGGTACACAAGATGGGTGTTCCACGGTGAAGATTACACAGTTCAGAGCGATAATTTAAATAATGCTGAAGATGAGGGGGCAAATATAGTAGGTGGTGATACACGTTCTGAAGGTTTAATCTAAATGTTAGGTGAATTGCAAAGGGGGATTGTAGTGGATACAGGTGATGTCAGTGTGTCGCGTACTGGTGATGAAACTACTTCATCGGGTACCATACCTTGCGATCCTAGTATGTTGAATCGACTCGGCAAACCATTTGCTAATCTCATGAGGGATGCATGAGTGCCCCTATATCCAAACTGTAAAAAGTTCTCAAAATTAGAGTTTTTGATAAAGTTGATTCATGCAAGGACAATGCATGGGTTATCTCAGAGCGCATTCAACATGTATTTAAGCCTCATTAAGGCAGCACTTCTAGAGGGTGAAACACTTCCCAAGTCTTTTTATGAGACGAAGACATACATGCATGAATTGGGTCTCGGTTACACTCTAATACATGCGTGTAGATGTGATTGTGCACTCTTTTATGGTGAACATGAAAATGCGAACGAGTGCCCAGAATGTGGTGAACCGAAGTACAGAACTAATCAGAAGAAGGGTAAAAAGATTCCCAAAATTTTTTTTCAATATTGTCCATTAATCCCGCGGCTGCAATGATTGTATATATGCAAAAAGACTACTACAAATATGAGATGATATCAAAAGAAAAGTCTTCAAGATGAAAACATCCTTAGCCATCCAGTGGACTCCGAAGCTTGGGCCGAATTTGATAAAATGCATCCACGGTTTGCTAGTGATCCTCGCAACATCAGACTTGGCCTTGCTTCAGATGGATTCGATCCTTTCGATAACATGACCAACCCATATAGCATATGGCCAGTTATGATGATGCCATACAATATGCCTCCATGGCAATGTACGAAAGAACCTTTCATTTATATGTCTCTGCTAATTCCCCGACCGAGAGCACCTGGTAATGATATTGATGTTTACCTGCGTCCATTAATTGATGAGTTAAAAGAATTATGGGAAAAAGGAGTGGAGACATTCGATGTCATAATTGGGACAACATTTCGAATGCATGCTGCAGTCTTATGGACAATTAATGATTTCCCCACATACGGTAACTTGTCAGGTTGGAGCACAAAAGGTTACTTAGCATGCCTAGTATGTAATAAGGATGTTGGGTCCTTATCCTTGAAGTATGGCCGCAAGTTATGCTTTATGTGTCATTGTCGTTTTCTACAAATTGGACATCCTTGGAGGAATCGTGGCGTTAGAAGCTTCAATGGAAAACCTGAATGAAGGCCGCCGCCAAAGCAGCTAAGTGGAAAGAGATATTAAACCAGTTAAGGTTGATCGGAGATGAAAAATTTGGGAAACCACCGACCAGTGGAAAAAGAAAACGCGCTGAGTGGGAGTTGAATTGGACAAAGAGAAGCATCTTCTTCAAGTTGCCATATTGGAAAGATCTTCTACTACGTCACAACTTGGATGTCATGCACATCGAAAAGAACATTTGTGAGAATGTCATTGGCACATTGCTTGATATAAATGGAAAGACAAAGGACACCGCAAATGCTCGCCGAGATATGGAAGACATGGGAATACGACCTGAGCTGCACCTGTTTCGTGATGGGGACAAAATTCAGATGTTATCAGCTTGTTACGCATTCTCGAAGGATGAGAAGAATAAATTCTTCGACTAGTTGAAATCAGTGAAGTTCCCTGATGGATATGCATCAAACATAGCTCAATGCATAAACACGAAGGAAGGGAAGATGTTAGGAATGAAAATTCATGACTGTCACGTCCTTCTACAACGGGTTCGACCTGTTTTCCTTCGTGGACACTTGACTAAAGATGTTCACTCGGTGCTAATTGAGCTGAGAATCTTTTTTTGGCAGTTGTGCTAAAAAAAATTGAGTGTAAACGTACTTGAACAATTAGAGGATGACATCGTGATTATACTATGCAAGCTGGAGAAAAATTTTTCGCCAGAATTCTTCGATGTGATGTCCACCTAACTGTCCATTTACCAAGGGAGGCCATAATTGGAGGACCCGTTCAATATCGTTGGATGTGTCCTATTGAGAGGTAAAGTATAAAGTCCTTGTTTAATGGTCACGTGATTTCCCTGTTTGAATTTTGCTTTCTTCATTGTGTCTACAAGTCTATAATGGTACATAAAATGCACAAGTTCTTGTCGACTTTGAAGGGGTACATGCACAATAAGGCACGACCGGAAGGTTCAATCATTGAGACGTACATTGACAATGAATGTCTTGCATTTTGCTCAATGTTTCTACATGATATTGACACAATGTTCACTCGTGATGAGCGAAATGTAGACGTTCATACTATTAATGCTGAAGATGAAGAACCCAGGAGCTCTATATTTTGAGAAAATGTTCGGCCTCTCGGTGCATGAGTTTACGATTTCATTGACATGGACGACCTAGAAAAGGCTCATTTTTACGTCCTCAACAATTGTGATGAAATTGTTCCATATATCGAGTACGTTGTTCCAAACTCCTTACTTTGCATTGTATTTACATATGCATAATTATATACTTTCTTGACATTAACATGTACTACTGTTGCATATAGCGAACATAAAGCTGAACTCCTAGCCCAAAATGAATGGAATGTTGACAAAAGACATAAGAAAGAGTTTATCAATTAGTTTGGGAGTCGTGTAAGTAACAAAAATTGCTTCAGTTAGAAGCAATGTATGGTTTCACTATTGACGGTATTCTTCTAAACTCCTGTTTATTTTATATATGAAAGTCATGTTTTACAATAAGGAACCAACGGCAAGTAAAGATTTGTACGCGTTGGCATGTGGCCTCGATCAACGAGTTAACCACTACAGCGATTGCATTGTTAACGGGTTACGATTTCATACAAAGTCCCTCGAACTGCATAGAAGAACCCAAAATTGTGGGGTTGCGGTTCTAGGCACAGAAGGAGATGAAGATATTGACTACTTTGGTGTGTTGGATGACATTATAGAGCTTAGCTATGGAACAAACAGAGTCATCCACCTGTTCAAGTGTACCTGGTGGGACATCGGCAATAAAAAGACTGGGATAAACACTGATGCCTACTTCACCAGTGTCAATTTTAGCAAGACTTGGTATCAAAATGACCTTTTCGTGCTTGCGACGCAGGCAGAACAAGTGTTTTACCTTAAAGACACCAAATTGAAGGGTGAATGGCATGTGGCCGAAAAGATTCCTCCCCGAAGTTTGTATGCAATTGCAAAAGTGGCAGATGGTGAGATGAGTGCCAGTGAGGTTGCATTCCAAGAAGATGAGCCATCTATCAACACAGCAGCACAATCTGAAACAGATGTTGTCGAAGAAGGCACTGATCCTATACCATTGCATAGGGATGGTGTTAAGGCAAAACACGTAGGAGCTGCTGATATTACAATTGAATCTTCTGTAGACGTTCACTTTATTGACGATGAGGAAACTGATGGGGAAGATGAAACAGGGATCGAGTACTGTAGTGAAGAGGAAGACACTTTAGAAAGTGAGGATGATACGGATATTGAGGACGTATAGGGGGGGTAAGCATGTTATTTTTGTCACTATGTATCTGACATGTGTAAATAACTTAAAAATTCATGTCTACTGCATCCATCTAATATTCGTACTTCATATATGTACTTGTCTATTTTTGTCACTATGTATCTAACATGTGTAAAAAATTCATTTTTCTTATATTGACTTGTATAATTATTTGCAGATATGGCACCAGGAGGTCAATGTTGGAGACTTCCTTTCAGGCCCACTACTACATCGCATAAGGATGATTTGACATCCTCAAGACCGGTAGAACCCATCGGTACTGATACGGAGGCACCATTGTCTGACCCATCGGCACCTCGGCCAGACATGGATACCACTGATGCGACTGACACGCAGGGTGAGTTGTTGACCGTCATGAGCAATGTTGGTATGGATACGATTCATTTATTTACATGTCAACTGTTGATGATAGTTATTCACGTGTAGGAATATAATGTTGTTTTTAATTTAACTCTACTTTTAGCATCTACGTCCATGGTCAGGTCAGGCCGTGGTGCAGCAAAGAACATGTCGCTGAAGAAGCACCTGGATAGGACTAAACAACAGATTCGGATCGACATTCCTCCAGGATACACCGCTCCACTAAACGATTGGTGCACCACGTGGACGAGGGAGCTCGGCATTATATGCCGACAGTATGCTCCAGTCACTGCATTCAACTAGCCCTAGGTGACTCAAGAGCAGCACATGGTCCTTTACATGGGCATTTCAGTAAGTTACCTAACCCTATATAGTTGTTTTTAATTTCAATGTCTTTTTACTTTTAATATACTAGTCAATTAACAACTGTCTAACATTGTAATTGTATTACTTATATATGCAGGAGGAGTTTGATATGGACATCCTCAAGGATGACCATGTGAGGAGGGCGGTCGACATCCAATTGTGTAATAAATTTAAGAGCTATCGCTCCAAAATACGCTCCCATTTTCGAGCGATGGGAGATGAAGTAGAAGCGCGGCTACACAATAAGATATCCTAAGAAGATTGGGACGTGGTGTGTCGCCATTTCCGCGACCCGCGCTATCAGGTGATGTGTTTGTATTCTAATCACTAATTTTTCAGAATGATGTCCCTAATATGTCGGCATGACATCTTCCTTGCAGGCCATATGTGAAACAAATGCTGCGAACCGCAGCAAACTCCCTACGACGCATTGCGGTGGATCGAGGCTATTTGTAAATCATCGCCAGGTAATTACTATATATAAGATTATCTTACCATTACATGACATAATAGTAATGATGACTTATATGATAATGTAGCGTGATCCCGAGACTGGCACAGAGGAGCCGCTGCTAGATCTGTATCAGAGAACACACCAACAGGGATCGGGGGAGTGGTGCGAGGGTGCGTAGGATCGACATGTAAGTGAAGCGAAAGATTTAGTTTATTACTTTATTCAAAACATCAAATTCGTAGTCTTACTTATTCCTTTTTATCATTTTCATGATTGAAATTAGGCACGGATGGTCGAGCTGAGGGATGCACCTGTTTCAGAGGGGAGTCTGCACATGACAGATTTCGAGATCACTTCCCAGGTGCTTGGGCAACGAGGGGGGGGGGGCTGGATGAAAGGTCTTGGAGGTAGATACATCACCCCAACAACATCATCATCCATGGGTGCGGCGGCTTGTGCAGAGATGGAACAACAGCGTTGAGAGGTCGAGTCTGATAAACAGGAGATGGCTCGACAGATGCAAAGGATCGCTATGGAGAACGGAAACTGAAATCGGACCTCTCCACCGTTCGAGCCCAGATGCAAGCCATGGTGGATAAGCAGGTGCGGTTAGAGGAAAGGATGCGCTGATCTGGACAAGATGATGCAGGTGGCTGCTCTGATTGATTATAAGGTATTATGATCACAAATTGAGTTTCATGTTAAATCATGCTAGTCTAGAATGCCTCCTGCATGGCAGATGCAATTGATGTGTATTGCATGCTGGTAGTTGATATAGGTTCTCATGTGCCTTCAACTTCTTATAAAAGCTCTATTTGAACTTATCAACTCATTATATGCTATGCTCATTTGTCAGGCACTCAGGTGTGGGAATATGTGAAGTTTGAAGATGCTTAAGTTTCAATTTGTTGGACGAGGAGAAGATAAGGCAGTGTAATCGATGGGGAAGGAGAGAATGAAGTGGAATTAGACTTGTGGGTTAATGGGTATTTCTGAAAATGTGACATGTTTGAACTTCGCTTATGTAAAAACATCTATTTTTGTCAACTCGTGATAATGTATGGTCATTTTGCTGCCATTCAGGTGGGACAATTCATGAAGTTTGAAGAAGCATCTGAAACACCTTCGAGACATGGTGGGATGACAACTGCAGGGGCAGTTCCTGTCCCTCAGTTGCCAAAATTTCAAGAAAATGTGTGCAACTTCATGTTCTTCTGTTGAATGGCTTGGACAAGCTTCTTCTTTTTTGGAGGGGTGGGGGGTTAAAATAACTTAGCACAGGATGTATGGCTTCTGTATAGTTTCTGGATTTTGTTTTGTGTGTTGGAAAATTTGAATATTTAGAAGTGATAGTCGAGGTAGTAGTGGCGATAAGCAGTAAAAAATTTAGTTACAGTCAGTTGTTTTGGAAAAACTGAACATAATTAAGATTTTACTGCTTATCACCACTACTACCTCGACTATTACTTCTAAATATTCAAATCGTCCAACACGCGGAACAAAATCCAGAAACTATACAGAAGCCATGCATCCTGTGCTTAGTCATTTTAACCCCCCACCCCCCAAAAAAAAGAAGAAGCTTGTCTAAGCCATTCAACAAAAGAACATAAAGTTGCACATAGTTTCTTGTAATTTTGGCAACTGAGGGTTAGGAACTGCCCCTGCAGTTGTCATCCCACCATGTCTCAAAGATGTTTCAGATGCTTCTTCAAACTTTATGAATTGTCCCACCGGAGTGGCTGCCAAATGACCATAGCATATCATGAGTTGACAAAAACAGACGTTTTTACATAAGCGAAGTTCAAATATGTCACATTTTCAGAAATACCCATTAATCCACAAGTCCAATTCCACTTTATTCTCCCCTTCCCCATTGATTACACTACCTTATCTTATCCTCATCCAACAAATTGAAACTTAAGCATCTTCTCTGCCATTTATATTCTGAATTTAAGATATGGTTAACATGTATTACTATCGTGAATATGCTACATGATTGCATGGTAGTCTAGAATGCCTCCTGCATGGCGGATGCAGTTGATGTGTATTGCATGCTGGTGGTGGATATAGGTTCTCGTGTGCCTTCAACTTCTTATGAATGCTCTATTTGAACCTACCAGGTGCAGGTTATATGGGAAAACGTCCAATTTACAGACGGCATGCTGTCGAAAATTGTGTTAAAATTTGACCAAACAAAAAGAAAAGATAGGCTTAGTCGTTTAATGTTAAATATTTTTGAAAGGATGAGTGAATCTTAGGAATCATAATAAATAAGGCAATGTAGACTTAGTTAATTTAGAACGGACATTCATTTATATGTTTCCAATCCATATTGGTGGTTCACAAAAGCATTAGATAAACAGACCCCTGTCCAATTCCTCCACGTAACACCTGACCCCTTCCTCAAAGGCACTCTATCCAAGAACTCACAACTAGCTCAATCACACGCCTTCTCAAAATCAGAAAATCTAATTTGAACACAATGCCCTTTTTCTCAGTACGACGAACATCCTACCACTTAAATGTCTACTAAAAATAACATACACAATCTGCCTCTCTCCCACAAAAAACACTTTGTGCAAAAGAAATAGTATTACTAAGGAGGAGGTTAGACTTCACGTTCAAAGTCCAATACTCCAAACTTCAAGGTAATATGAACAATATAGGAATAATTGGGAGTTATATCATAAAACTTAAAGTAATATGAACTTTGCAATTTTATAGAGTATATTTATTTTTTACATTGGATTTATAATTATGTAGATTTTTCCTTAGATTTTGCCATCATTGAGAAGGGTTTGTTAATTAACTTTTACATCTACTTTTGATAACTTCTATTTTTGATAGTGGGCATATCATTCGCAATGTTTATACAATGAATGGAGGGGCTTTATCTAGTTTACCCGGAGTTTCTTTTTAAAATTGATTTGAAATGCGATAAGCCTGCCCATGTAGACAAAATGAATTTTAGCCTTTCATCTGATAGGTTGTCGCTTATAGTTAAGGTATGATTTAAATATTAATTTTTTTTCACTTGAATCTTGATGCCCTTCTTGTAGTCATTGCATCCACAAGGCAAGATTCAAGAGAAATAAAATTAATATTTAAATCATACCTTAACTATAAGCGACAACCTATCAGATGAAAGGCTAAAATTCATTTTTTCTACATGGGCAGGCTTATCGCATTTCAAATCAATTTTGAAAAGAAACTCTGGGTAAACTAGATAAAGAATCATTGATACAACCACCACCATCCACGGCCTCGTTGTTCTCTGTCATCCATAACCTCATTGTAGTTAGAGATGGTTATATATCTAACTTCAGTTTAATACATGATTTAACTTTTGGATTGCATGCTTGGATTGGCATATCTTGTGAATTGCATGCTGGTAGTGGACATTAGGACTACATGCTTGATTGGAACGCCACACATATCCTGACTGATGCAATGATGTGTATTGCCTGCTGGTAGATACTTTTAGGTAGTTGCATGTACGTCTTAATTTAAATGACATCTGTATGATACAAAAATATTGTGAATTGCATGCTTTTATGACTTTTAGGTCTGGGAAATGTTCTATTTATCAACGGCATGTTGTTGAAAATTTTAGGGAAAGGAAAGAAAATTCATGAGACCAATTTTGGACTATATGATATAATTTTTCGTTGATTTCTTGCTTGCTTGGTGGTTATGCCAATTTTGGTTAGAGTCTGTTATTTATGTTTCAAGGTTTAAGTTTAATTTATGTACAACCAAAAATTAATTGTTAATTGCCAAAAAAGGAGATTAAAAGTAATATAGGGTCGATCAGAATGGATGGAACACTAGAGGAAATGGCATTGTTTCCCATGCAAGTCTGTAGAAATTTGTTTCCCATTTTGCTTGTTCGTTCCTTCCTCCCATTCATTTTAGAGTAGCTAATGGCAATAGGGTTTGATTTTGGGAGGATGCTTGGCCTAGTTATTACAGTCATTCGAGTAGATTATACTTCATCTTCTTAAGATTTTCACTCTTCACAATGCATGTATCATCTCTTTCTTTTATTTGGAGAGGAGCTCTCTTTCTTGGGATTTTCATTTTATAGTGAATCTTATACCAACTGTGTCTACTCTCTATGAAATATTGTTATGGGGATAATCCACTATATTCTGATATATATATATATATATATATATATATATATATATATATATATGTGTGTGTGTGTGTGTGTGTGTGTGTGTGTGTGTGTGTGTGTTTTATGGGATGCATGAACACGTTACATTATTTAATACTTATTATATGAAACTTTTGTGCACTCACAAAATTAATTACTAGTTGGATTATTGTGAACTGTTGATCGTAAACACCTAGGTTTGGAGTATCTCTATGGAAAATGTCATATTTACAGGAGAAATGCTGCCAAAATTTTTCAAAAAGCATATACTACTTTTTTTAACTTTCTTAATTAATTTGTAGGGTTTGCAACTGTAACAACGTCAGGATAATGTCATGTACTATGGACGCAGCTGAAAACTTTCTTTGTTATCTGAACAGATTAAATATATTTGAATTTGAATTTATATAATGTATTTGTATTTAAATTTGAATTTGCATAACATATTTGTAATTTAATTTGAATTAGAATTTTTAATAATTTATGAATTTTATTGCTATTATGAATGTATAAGAAAATTTAATTTAATTACAGAAATTAATAATTGGAAAAAAAATTAATTTCACTAATAATTATTCAATTTAAGTATTAGTGACTGTTTCAAAATCATCACTAATACCCCTTTTAAAAAGTTTTAGTGAAGGAATTCAAACCGTCACTAATAATAGCTCTGCAAAGCAATAGTGACGATTCTAAAACCGTCACTAATATTAGAGCATTACTGACGGCTTAACAATTGTCACTGATAGAGTAATAGTCACGGTTTTAAAATTGTTACTAATAATAGAGCAATAGTGAAAATTCTAAAACCGTCACTAATAATAAAGCATTAGTGACGATTTCATGACGCCCACTAATAATGGAGCAATAGTGACGATTTTGAAATCGTCACTAATACTATGGCTTTAGTGACGATTCTTGGTCGACCTGGTGTAGAAACTATAGTGACAGGCTTAGATTTTTAGTGACGATTTTTATCCGTCACTAATACTTTACTATGAGTGACGGTTTGGAATATTCGTCACTCATAATTATTAGTAATGACTAATATAGCGACTACTATAAATCTGTCACTAATAATCGTAAAACCATCACTAATACTATTAGTGACGATTTTGTGAGTATTAGTGATGGTTTAAATCCGTCACTAATAATCTTCTTTTTTGTAGTGAGGGTGAATGTATAAGGGGATTAGAACTAAAATGCATTAAAAATGCATGTTTAGTCGACCGAATTGGAATGTATAAAATCATTCGGTCGACCGAATTGGTCAGAGGCCAACAGTTTGACCATAGCTTGATCGACCGTACCTTGCCAAGTTCACAGAACTTGGTCGACCAAACTCCCACACAGGTCAACGTTTTGACTCCTCGATCGACCAACCAGATTTATACGGGCAACATTCTAGTCGACCAAACCCCCACGTGGGAGAATCCAATTGCCCGGTCGACCAAACTACCTAGTTCAAAATCACCTGGTTGACTAAACTGTGTAGATTTGGGAAAATCACCTATAAGACCCTTAGTCCGGTTGACCGAACTCTTAGTTCATTTTTTCAATGATCGACTGAACTTTATCACTTGGTCAACCATACCTTAAGTTCGGTTGACCGGTGCTCTTGGGTTGGCGAGAATTACTGAGGTTAAAACACAATTAAAATTTTATTAACCTCATTTAAATTTTTTTAAAAATCCCTAATATGTCCCTAACGGTTAGATTTTCTAAGAATTTTATATATACTCCCTCATAACTCAAAATTAGTAAGATAATTAGTTAGAAAATCCTCTCAAATTTTTATATCATATTTTCATCTTCCTAAGCTTATTCTTCATCCTCTCTTTGTTATATATTTGAAAAATCATTTTCAAGAGAATATTCTTTTATCTTGGGCATTTTATTTTTACAAATCATATTAACTCTCTTTTGTTCTTCATTTGAAAAACCTATTTTGGAAGAGATGTTTTGTTTAGCACATTTTTATTCAAAGCATTTACTCTCAATATTCATACCTTGAATATCATTCTTTTTTAGAGTAAGCCTCTTGAATCTCCTATATATTTTATTGATAAATATTATTGGGAGACAATTTATATTTGTTACTTTGAAAGACTTGAGTAAATATATTTGTGTTGGGAAAGTCTTCTTGCATTTGTGCTTGCATTGAAGAATATTATTTTGCAAGATCATTAGATAGCAAAAACCCTTGCTTCCTTTGAACAAGTTTTTGAAAATCTTTTGGGAAGAGTTCTTCTGGGGTTGAATTTTTGAAATACTCATTGAATACATTTTACTTAAAGATTCCAAAAAGTTATTTTGAGGAAAATACACATTCTCACATTGAGCTTTAATTCATATCGTATGTGAGTGCATTATTAATTTGGTTGAGCATATTGGTGCAAATTTCCTTAGTGTAAGAAGCATTTATTTGTACGCAAAATTTCATATTTGTTGTATTCCAGGCGTAGGCCTGAAGAGGGAGACTAGCCCTGGTAAATAGTCTCAGATTAGCTTAGCCCTGGTTAGGAAAGTTAGGTGCACCATCCTAGTAAGGTGTAGGTTAAAGTTAGCCCCGCTAATTAATCTAATTGTAATCGATGCCGCTCCACCCATTACGTGAGCATTAGTTTAATCCTTCGGCTTGCGAGTTATAGGCAGGGACATATGAACAGTTGGCCGAACCCCGATAACATATCGTGTATGTACTTTATATTTCTGCAATTTGTTTTTCGCACTTTCATTTTCAGCACATGCATGTTGTATGTCTGATTCATTATATGTTTTACATGTGTTGATTAGGTTTATGATTATTTAGATACTGCTACTAGTTTAGTTGGACCTAGGAGATAAAATTTTAAATACCCAATTCATCCCTCTCTTGGGAATACACCAATTCTAACAGAATTGAAGCTTTAATAAGAAGGGGGTACTTGCCAAAGTTTATAAAAAGAAGTGATCGCTGAGCTGAAGCATACGTTTTCCTATCTAGATTTCATCCATTTTGATAATGATAAACCTAGACATCTAATTGTGCTACTAAGTGTATTCACACGAATTAAGGTATTAAGTAGAATAACAAGATGCAAATTGAAAAACCATGAAGCATACAAGATGATGTTATTTGGCTATGAACATGAAGCTTATAAAGACTAAGCTTGAAGACTATGACTATGATTATGGGGCTCATGAAGTCCAAACTTGAAGAATTAAATGAACTTTTTTTTATGTATATGGCAAGTATGACTTATGTGAGTACAATATCATTGGTTATGTGAAGAAACTCATAGGTGACCTTAGTTGGACCCTAGGTACTCTATAATTTCATGAAAATCATTTTATAAATGTGCAAAAATTATTTCAAAGTGTTAAAATCATTTTTAGAATGAAAAACTAAAAGTCTTGAGGTATAGGAAGTTCGATCAGGCGACTGAAGCAGAGCATTAAGTCGACGGAATTACCACTGGAAGTGCACAATATGAGTTCTAGGTAGCTCGGACGACCGAACCACAAAGGTTGGGCAACCAAGTTTCAACTGAATTTTGAAAATTTCAGCTCCAGAAACTCGGGCAACTGAATGCAGAGTTCGGGCGACCGAATCCAGAAGTCAGTCGATCATAAATCGCTACTAACTTTTGTGATTTTCATATCTAAGGAATTCGAGCAACCAAATCCCAATTCGGGTGGCTGAGTCGGCGAGATTCAAATCGCAACGGCCATAAAACAACTAATTTTGAAAAGGGCAAATCATTTATTAAAGGCCCAACGGTCATAAAACGAGTAGTTCATTATCTTGCCTATAAATATAAGTTTGAAAACTTATTTTAGATGATGAGAAAAGATTAAATTTTATTTATATTATTATTGGTATCACTCATACTTGAATCCAAGCTTTTGAACTTTGTTGAAAATCTTTTCAAGCACTTAACAAATTCTTTGTTCATTTTTCAAGTACTCACCTTCTAGTTACTCCTTGAGTTTGATTCATAATCATATTGAGAGCGTATTAGTGTGATATTTTATTGTACTTATCCACTCAAGTTTGGAGCATTCCTTGCGCATCTATTTCTATTGATTCCACATTAAAAAGGCATCTCCGTCTATTCAAGGCCGGAGAGAGGCGACTCTGCCTAGTGAAGGAGAGAGGCGACTTTGCCTAGTGAAGGAGAGAGGTGACTTTGCCTAGTGAAGGAGAGAGGCATCTCCACCTTGTGAAGGAGAGAGACAACTCTGCCTATTGAAGGATGGATTGTAAAGGCATCTCTGCCTACTAAACGAGAGGTTTCTTCGCCTATTGAAGGAGTACATAATGGAATCCTCAAATGGGTTACTTGAGGCAAGGACGTAGGCAAGGATTGTTGAACCTTGTAAAAACACGAGTTTTATTCTCTCTTCCCTATTCTATTTAATTTGTGAACATTTATATTTGTTCATATTTTCTATGAATATTGATTGCATTTGCATAGTTAGATCACTTGCTTGAAATTGTAGCAAACATCGTTTAAATTATGCAAAGCTGGTTTCTTTAGTTGAGGATTAAAGGAAAAATTAGAAAAGGCAGAGGCAAAAGGATATCATCACCTTCACAAAGGAAGATGATGAAGGTGTACAACAACCAAACAATAATGCTTTGGTGGTATCGCTACTCATTGCCTATTATCAGGTAAGAAGGGTATTGATAGACAATGGAAGTTCAGCTGACATAATCTTCTGGTCAATTCTACAAGAAATGAAGATATGAAAGGAGCGTCTGAAGCCTATCTTAATGCCCTTAGTCTGATTTGAAGGAGATGTGGTTTATCCCTTGGGTACAATCACACTCATGCTAACTATGGGGACACCCCTGCAACAGGTTACCTTCATGACGGACTTCTTGGTAGTAGACCATCCTTCCATCTATAATATAATATTAGGATACCCTACACTCAACACAACTTGGACTGTAACTTCTACATATCATTTGAAGGTTAAATTTCCCACCCCAAATGGAGTGGGAGAAATAAAAGGAGATCAGATGGTGGCTCACAACTACTACGTAATGGCTATAAAGGAAATAGAAGAGCGAAGGGCTTTGACCATAAAGGACCTGGAGATGAGGGGTGAGTACTCTTATATCAGCACACTAGACAAGGAGCTAGTCAGCATTCCAATAAAGAAATACAATGAGGAAAAGTGCATCTAGATCAGGACCCAATTTCCAAAATCATTATAAACAAAACTTGTGAGATTGTTAAGTGAGTATGCAAACATCTTCGTTTGGTCTATAGATGATATGTGGAAAATCGATCCCACAATTATCGAGCACAAACTACAAGTGGACCCTAGCCACTGTCCATTAAAATAGAAGAAGAGGAGCTTTGCTCTTGAACGAATCAAAATTATCGATGAGGAAGTAACCAAGATCTTGAAAGCTAACTTTATCAGGGAAGCTAACTACTCAGAATGGCTCAACAATGTAGTACTAGTAAAGAAGTCAGACGGTAAATCGCGAACCTGTTTGAAATGGTGTAGTCCTAAAAAGAGAGGTGAATTGGGTGTTTAAAAAATTTAAGCAAATGCTTAAGTAATTTTAATCACAATGTAAGCATGTGATCAAACTACGCAAATGCAATCAATATTCACAATAAATATGAACAAATGTAAATGTTATTAATTTAAAGAGATTAGGGAAGAGAGAATGAAACCTATATTTGCAATCAATATTCACAATAAATATGCCAGTGAGTCCTCATCCATGACGTGATACAACACGTCATCGTCCAGACATAATCTGATAGTGGAAGCAACCTTCGCTTCCAGCTCTTTCCAACTTGCTTCGTCCATGCTTCATGGCTTCTTTTCGTATAGACCCTTCATCATCCCTTGCTACACCAACAAGTCCTTCACACTCCTCTTCCAAAGCCTAAAGCCCCTTGTTCCATCGAACTTACCAACCTCGAACCTTGTAGAAAAAATCTCAGTCATTAAGAACCAATAGCTCTTATACCAATTGTTGTGATTTGATTCCCACCAACAAGCATCCGGTTCAAATACTAATTGTTGTGACAAACAACTAGAACCTGAAACCACTTGTTGATGTTCGCGGATGCGCAATGGAAACACACTCTCACTCACTCACAAATCAAATAAACAACTAATGGAACAAGCAAAGCAAGTACTCGATAATGAACTATATGAACCTAACAATCACTCAACAATAAGAATCAATTGAAAGCAACAATTAAAACACAAGAATTTACATGATTCGGCAATTTGTCTATGCCCACGGGAGCAGCAGCTTTGTTTTCCACTATGAATAATGAAGCTTACAAGCTCAATCTCTTCTAGGGTTACATAATCAACATTATATAACTATCTAATGCATACAAAAGACCTATAGTTGATCTAAAACACTTCTATAGCAATCTTGGCCTCCGACGGAAATCCCTCATATTAGCCCAAACTACTAATCTTGGATTCAAAAATTCATAACATGCTCCGACTGAAATCGTGGACGATTTGGAGCAGAATGAAATACCTTGCAACTACTGCCTGAAACCATTGATAGTTACACCCCAACTGTTGACGACTTTCCCTCCATGGCAACATCTTGCTTCTCTCCCTTGGTCCCTCGCGGTAGGTGCTTTCTTTCAGTACATGCGTTCCACTTAGAATATGAGCCACATTCCCAATAGCCAGCATCTTAAGCTCCCAATTTAAACTTGCAAAAACAAGTCAGCAAATTAAACATGTGAAAAATATGTAAAATTAGAGTTAATGGTGATTAGTAAAGTTTTGTGTTAATTGTCATAATCAGCATTAAACTAATTGAGTCCCAAAGCCTATAAATAAAGACTCTCATGGGTGAGTAGGACACACAAATAGTCACACAAAGAAGCATACAGGCAATTGTGAGAAAAAATCTAAGAGTTTTGATCAAGAGTCAGGAAATCGGGGGTTTGAAATAGAGAGGGTTTTCTAAAAAATGAGTGAGAATTGATGAGAGATTAAGCAACTAAAATTGAAGAAGTCGGGGAAGGTTGAGGTTTGAAGGGTTCGAATTACAATAAGGGCTTAGAGATCTCGGAGGGTCATAATCAAAAAGAAGAATTGAAGGCTGGCAAGATTGAAGATAGAAGGAGTTTGAAGTTAAGGTCAGGTTTTCTTTTCATTGTTTTTTTTTTTTTTTATTTATTAAATTTTGTTTAATTATGCTTTTAAGTGTAAAAATTTAAAGTTCTTTGATTTAAACGTAGTATTAAGGTCAAGATCCGAATCTGAACCATTGATCCAGATGCAACCCATTGGATTGAATCTGACTCGTTGACCTAAAGACCCGAAAGCCCATAACCCATGATCTATGGGTGCAAACCCAAGTCCAATTTGGACCTAGGCCCATTGACACTTGACCCTGCGCTTGGCCCAAAATCCAATTAGGCCAATTTTTTATTTAAAAAAATGAGCTTATTGGGCTTAGCCTAGTTGGCTAAGGCCCATCCCAAGCCCATTTGAATCAAGCCCATTCAATTGGGTTGGCCTAAGCCTAATCAAGACCAATTCATTTAGGCCCAACCAAACTGGTTAATCCAAAACACAACCTTGGTCAAGTTTATCCTGGGATTAGCCATGTTTGTTTCATAAGAAAATTTGGGAAAATTTTCCTGGGGGAATCCAAGAAAACAAGGAAAAAAAAAATGAAAAAAAAAAACAAAGATATGTCAAGAAGAGTTATCTCTATAGTTGAATGTAGATCTCTACCCATTTTTCTCCTCGAGCAAAATCTGCAAGAAAATGAAAAAAAAAAATGTGAAAATGTAAGAGAAATAGAGAGAAATATGGGGGTGAGGTCTAAAATACTCATTGTCCTTTTTATAATCATAGGGACACACCCATACAAAAATCAATAAAATCATCAAAAGTATTTTTATAAAACATTCCCGGATTTTTCAAAATCTTTGTAGAGTTTTTTTTTTACTATTTCAACATTTTTCAAAATAACTTCCGGGATTTTTTCAAAATAATACAAATAGACCATATGATAATATAAACATAATAATAGACTAAAATACTAAAATACCACAATACGTAGTACTAAATATATATAATATAAACTAAAATACTAAAAATACCACAATACTCATAATAATAATAAACATATGATATAAACTAAAATACTAAAAATACCACAATACTCATAATAATAATAATAATAATAATAATAATAATAATAATAATAATATACCATAATAAGTAATACCATATATACTAAAAACACTAAAAATACCACAATAAGTTATACCATATATATTAAAATTCTAAAAATACCATAATAAGTAATTCTAAATATACTAAAAATACCATAATAAGTAACACCATATATACTTAAATACTAAAAATACCATAATAAGTAATATCATATATACTAAAATATTAAAAATACCAAAATAAGTAATAATAATAATAATAATAATAATAATATTAATAATAATGAGCTTGGAGGATGGAGGTGCAGGCCGCGAGGGGGCTGTGCGGCTGTTGCTGCTATGCGTGTGGGGGTGTATTGGAGAGGAAGCTGCGGCTGGCAGGGAGAGGGTGTGGCTGCGTAGGGAAGGAGAGGCTGCGGCTGTGGGTACTGCTACTGTGAGGAGGAGCTGTGCGCAGGGCTCTTGGGCACGGCTGGGATGCTCTGGCTGCTGTGCTCTTCCCTTTTTGTAGGCTTTAAAACCCTAAAACCCTTCCCCCCTTTTTTTTTTTCTCAAGGCTGCCGCTTCCTTCTCCTTTTTGCATGGGCCATGCAGGCCTCCACATGCTAGCCCATTCCAATTACAATTTCAAAAACCAATGGACTCAATCAAGCATGCATCCTCACGGCTGGCCCATTCCAATCTGCATGCATGTCTCCTGCTGCTCTAGCCCATGCATCTTTTTTTTGAGCTTCCAATTTTATTATCACTCTAGAGGAGGTAGGAAAAAGAAAGATCCGATTACAAAAAAGGGGTGAACTTAATTCCCGAAAATAAAAAGACCCAATTTTAAAAGGGCTCAATTTTTAAAATATCAGTTCAGTGGCTTAATTTTAAAATAACAAGAACTCCATTTTAAAATAATAATGACTCAATTTTAAAATAAAAGGATCCCAATTTTAAATCACAACGAATTTAATAACAAGACTCAATAAAAAATAAAAAATAAAAGCTTTCAAAATCACTAAATTGGATTTTTCAAAAAGATCTTCAAATTTTTGGAATATAAAATTAACCTCTTGTCATGTAAATTACCTTTCTGTTACATCGGGTCGACAAAAAGGAAGACCTGATTAAAATATTGAGGTGTCTATCATCTACCAATGGCTGTTGGCAATGGCGGGCGTACGATTGGGATTCCGACGATGTAACTCCGGCGAAGAGACAATCTACACGAACGGCAGTCGAAGAGATGAATCACCAAACAGAGCAAAATGCCTATCCACTTCTTGCTTTTGGGACGTAGATGTCATATTTTAATTTTGTATGCATATCAGATGAAAAGGTGAAGGGTAATTTTAGAAATTCAATTTTTATCTTACCTAAATAAAATGCTGCAGCAAAATATGGGTGGTGTATGGGAAATTGGTGGGTTAGACTTGCATGGGCTTCAATCGAAACATGGGCCTGCATTGGGCCTCAATTAGGACACAAGCCCCAAAATTAGACTTCAATCAAAGCCTAGGCCAACATTGGGTCTCAATCAGATTACAAGCCCCAAAGTTGAGCTCTTTGTTAAAGCCTAAGCCCACATTGGGACTCAATTAGAACACAAGCCCCATAATTGGGTTTTGATCATAATCCAATCTCTAATGGTAGTCGCCCTTCTATGTGCAAGTGATGATGACATGAAGATGGAGACATAAAGACTTAATGAATTTCTATACTTTGTTATTTTTTATGCAAGTATGTATGAATATAAAAGACTTTTTACTGAAATTTTTTATTATTTTTAAAGAAGGAGAGAGAGAGAGAGAGAGAGAGAGAGAGAGAGAGAGAGAGAGAGAGAGAGGCGCACCCATCTTAGACCCCTAAGACGATAAGAAAGACCTTAGATGGCACCGGCCTGAAAATATTAGAGAGTAGAAACGTTAATTGATCTCCTCTAAGACTCAAAGTTTGAATTTTTGGTAAAATAAAAGTAAAATGATTGAAAAAGATAATTTCGATATATATGATCCGGACAAAATGAGGTGTCTACAATCATAAAGTAAAGATTAAGATTCTTTATTTTTAAATTAGATAAAATATTTACTATAAAATAATTATTCTTTGTTATTTATTAATAGTAGTGAATTTTGATTTGAAGAATGAATTGTGAAGTAGAAGTTAATGAAACCATTTCTAATTTACTACGATGTATTATTGTTAATAATAACAACATAAATTGGTAAAATAAAGATCACAAAGTTTGACTAATAAATACAATAAAAGCAAAGATCACCATTCTCACCTTAGACAAAGTATCTTCTTGGAGCAATATCAACTCTCCCTCTCATGCACTTTGTCATGAAGTTGAGAGAAAAGGGGGGAAAGAATTTGTTATTTGATTGTATTACTATACAGCATAAGTTTTAACCACGATTGACATAGCGAAAGTTCTTGAAAGTGGTAGTCAAGCCTTTTATGAATATTTTTGCGAGGTAATTCATCTCATTAAGTTGCAGGCTGTCCTGGCAGCAACTGCATATTAAATCTTGAAATCTAGAAACTCTCATATTTTTAGAACTCTCTTACAATTGTTGGAGAAATAGGAGACTTGACTATTTTCTTATCAATTTTTTTTTTCATATTTCCTCGTGGCCAAATATATTCTTCTTCTTCTTCTTCTTTCTCAAAGAAAAAAAAATAAAAGTAAAAATAAAAACAACTTTGCATAAATTTTGCATGTTTAAAGGTACATTTAAGTGGAATATCATATTGTCTGCACTAAAAAGTGAAGAAGACAAGAAACAATGGTTAACTTTTCATTCAAAGCTTTTTCTTATTTGTTACAATCGATTTTTTTTTTGTGTAAATAAATCTAGTGTAAACACGCCAAATTCAATTTTTTTATCATCTTATTCCATTAGTTTTGATCATATTCAATTTGACAAAATACTATAGTGTAATGTTAGTGTTGTTATTTTAGTAATGTTATACCAAACATCACACTTTTTCTTACTCACTGTTTTAAATAATTATACTATATACATAATACAATACTCACAAAGTACTAGTTATATACATGACACAACTACTTAAAGTAGTAGGTAAGAAAAAGTGTGATGTTTGATAGGTAAATGTAGCATTAGTGTATTGTAAACAGTAATGTTACACTTACCCACCAAATATCACACTTTTTTCTCACTAACTGTTTTAAATAATTCTACTATATGCATAGTATAATACTCATAAAGTAATGGGTATATATATGACACAACTACTTAAAGCACTAGGTAAGAAAAAGTGTAATGTTTAGTAGATAAATGTAGCATGAGTGTTCGTAAACGGTAATGCTACACTTACCTATCAAGCATCACACTTTTTCTTATTTACTACTTCAAATAATTGTACCATATACATAGTACAATACCCACAAAGCAGTGGGTGTATATATGATACAACTAATTAAAATAATAAGAAAAAAAATGATGTTTGGTAGGTAAGTGTAACATTAGTATTTTTGAAAATCAAGTCCATTGAATCTAATGGGTTAGTGCTGCATTTTTCATATTTTTAATGTTTTAAAAACATTGTTACAATTTGTTGTCAATCAAGTCCAGTGAATCTAGCTTTGCTTAGGAAAACCATATTTATTTATACTTGGTAACATTTGAATAGAGATTAAATTCTTAATTATTTCAAATTCAATGAATTAGCGTTATTTGGTAAATTTTTAATCACTCTCACCAATGAGAGATATTTTTGTTGATTTAGCAAGAAGTACATTTTGTTCCATATTTTTTTATAAACCCTTCTTTATCTCTCAAAATTTTATTGTTTATATATATATATATATATATATATATTCATTTAGTTGCAAAATAATTAAACTAGTTTATTATTCGTGTTGTTATATTGATGAACTTCATCTAACATTCAACACTTAAGTAAAATCGTATTTATGACAAATTTTACAAAAAAAAACTATGTGTTGTATGAGTGATTTTTTCAAAAAAAGTAAAATCGTAAGTTAGCCACTCTACAATTAACTAAAATCTATTTTTACCCATATACTTTTAATTAGTAAAATTAAGAATTTGAATTTATTGATTTCATGCCATTGTTTTTGTCATCCTAATTAATTCTAAAAATATCAATAAATCTAAATAAAATTGTTTATATGTACAAAATGTTGAATTGGTATTACACGTTATATTACTATTGTTCCTAATAAGCCTAGCACTAGAAAAATTTTTTAAGATTTTTTATTCATGATATATGAAGTAATCATAATTTTAAGTATAATTATAAAACAATTTTAAAGAAATATACATTTTTTTCGTAACTAATAATATCTAAGCCTCAAATGAGCCGACTAATATCCACAGGCGGGTGTTTCAATTGTAAAATTCATAACTATTTAGGGTTTGTTTAGTATTGTTGTTATTTTTTGTTTTTTATTTCTATTTCTCCATAGTAAAGAAACATATTATAAAAACTTGTTTGTTTATGTCGTTAGTATTCTATTTTCGTCGTTGATTTTCAGTTGATATCGTTTTAATAACTTGTTGCAAGAAATTTTAATATTCAGAAATAATTTTTTGGATTAAATTATTAATTTTATGTATTTATAAATCAAAATTAAAGTTAAATAACCAATAAATTTGAATATAATTAAAAGAAAAATATGCATAACGTTTTTAAAAAAATAATAAAATGAAATATGAAATACTTTTACTATTTTTCGATTGTTATGTGTAATAAAATTTTTATTGTAAGTAAATTTTGAAAGTAAAAAAATTAAGTAAAATAATTGTAATATTTTTTTATTATAGTAAGTTTTTAATGTGTATTATTTGTAATTTTATTATTCTAATCACATTTTTATAATATTATTTGATTTAAAGATGAAAAGATGTATTTTTAAATTTATATTAGTTTTATAAATATTAACGAAATATTTTACTGATTTTTAGTTTTTAGTTTCAGTTTCTGATTTTTGATTTTTATTTATCTAATTTTTAACAATGATACCAAATGACTCTTAAATTAGTTTAAGTGATAATTTTAGTTGAATAAAATTAGTAATTACATGTTCTTAATTGTTTAAATTTAAAATATAAGGATCCAGATAAGTTTTAGTTAAAAATGCATGCACCAACTTATCATTTCACTTTTTTGGAACATATAAAATTAAAAATTATTAATTAATTATTTTATTTCAATTTTAAACTATTAACACAAGAACATGTTAAAAAAAAAAAAAAAATGAAGGTCGGAAGCTACCCCGTAATTACTAATTACTTAATTAGGAGAGAGAGACACAGAGGGGAGGGAGGAGAGAGAGAAGGGTTCTATTGCAGAAGAAGATAAGGCCGTCTCTGAGGTATCGACCAAGATAGTTGCAGAGGGATCAATTGAAATCCTAGGGTCCCTTTTCGGATTGCGCCCCGTTAGATTGGTAAGTTTTTGGAACATACACGCACTCGCTCTCTCTCTCTCTCTCTCTCTCTCTCTCTCTCTCTCTCTCTCTCTCTCTCTCTCTCTTTATTCCTTTACACATTCCTCCTACTCTGCTTCTTGTCTCGTTGACACTCCTTCCACCTTCTAGGGTTTAGGGTTTAGTATTTGACTGTCCCATTTTTTCATTTTTAGTTAGAATCAACGAAGAGCAGAAAAGTGAAAGAGAAAATTTTCGTTCTTTTTCGGGCACATTGGGTTGTTTTCCAGCAAATGGAAGCCTTAACTCTGCTTCAATTAATTTTCTTCTGCTAACTTTTCTTTGTCACCGAATTAGATTGTGTGGGTTTGTTGTTTAGGTTTAATTTTTCCCGGCAATTTTAGGGTCTATAGCTTTTATGCCCTATACCTGTTGATTCTATTTCTATTTCTATAATGTATGATTTGTAGGACGGGGATTTATCTATGGCGTCCCAGTTGATCCGTGAATGGAGCGGCATTCAGCAGTTTCCAGCGGCGACACAGGCCAAATTGCTTGAATTATTGGGAAAGCTGAAGCAGGAGGTTCAACTTATATATTTCTACATTCTTCTTTCTTTATAAATGGACAATGTTTTTATTCACGTAACTATGTATGTGTGGATGTGTAATGTTTATGCATATATGGTGTTGATGTGATTAATATACTGCTCTAGAATGTGAGCACGTTGACCATTCTAGTGATGGGGAAAGGTGGTGTTGGGAAATCTTCAACTGTGAACTCAATTACAGGAGAGAGAGCAGTTGCAGTCAGTGCTTTTCAGGTATTACTTGCTATTTCTGTGCAATTTGGACCTTTTGAAGGGTCTGCATTCTGTACTGGTTATTTAAATTGGTGCTATGATATTATTTTGTAGTCTGAGGGACCAAGACCTGTGATGGTTTCACGCTCGAGGGCAGGATTTACGTTGAACGTTATTGACACTCCAGGCCTTGTAGAAGGGGGATATGTGAATGATCAGGCACTGGATATGATAAAACGGTTTGTTTTGGCTTAGTAGTTCTCTTGTTTCTGAACAATGTGTCACAAATATAACTATGTTTTCAAGTGTCTTGACAATGAATTCATTTATTGATTCCCATTGTTTCTGATCAATGCATCACCAACATCACCAGTAGTATTGACAATGAATTTATTTATTTATTGATTCATATAATTTTTTGGGGTGGGGATGGGTATGTTTTGAACAGATTCCTTTTGAACAAGACAA
Organism: Malania oleifera; assembly: GCF_029873635.1. Lineage (NCBI taxonomy): Eukaryota > Viridiplantae > Streptophyta > Magnoliopsida > Santalales > Ximeniaceae > Malania > Malania oleifera. The sequence goes on from NC_080422.1 coordinate 27,281,236, forward strand.
TAGATGTTCTACTATATGTGGATCGCCTGGATGCATATAGGGTAGATAATTTGGATAGGCAGGTTATCAAAGCCATAACAGATAGTTTTGGTAAGGAGATATGGAGTAGAGCTTTGGTTGTCCTCACACATGCTCAGCTGTCACCCCCAGATGGACTGCAGTATGACGATTTTTTCTCCAGAAGGTCGGAGGCTCTTCTAAAAGTTATTCGTTTGGGAGCCCGGATACGTAAACAAGATTTCCAGGTATGTCTTGTTTCTCAAAATGCTAATTCTGTTCAGGGAAGAGCTAATACATAAACAAGATTTCCAAGTATGTCTTGTTTTTCAAAATGCTAATTCTGTTCAGGGAAGAGCTAAACCACAATGGAACAAAGCAAACATAATACACAAGATTTAACATCTGGTGTTGGCCCACTTCATAAACCATCCACCACCAATGAACATCTTCAATTATAATTCCTTATTGCTTATGCATTTACTTTCAATCAATCCCAACCCATTCACCAAAGATCCCACACTACAGAACTCGCATGAGTAAAGTCCTCTCCATGCCTTTTCTTTCCAATCTCTACTCTTTACACAGAACTGCATTATCTCATATTTTCATGGACTCACAAAAATCCAATCTAGATGGACCAGGATGTCTTGTTCTGCAAGCCCAAGTATACTCAATAAGGAAATCAAATCAAATAGGAAACCTCAATCCAGCCCAACAAAGGTGTTCTTCAAGGACATCTTGTTCATCAAGTTCCCCATCCATCTTGTCTTACTTCTTTGTATAGAAGCATTGATAAACTCTTGTTGCACAAGGAGATCCTTCACAGTACTTAGATATGTACTAAAATTGCCCTTCCATAGAACACATCAACAATAAATTTCATGTTCCCTTTGTTTTCCAAGATATCTCAAAACAAGCTCTTCTACCAATTTGTTACTAGAAGACATAAGTACTAAGCAAAAGCAAAACTTTTTAACTAATGTGGGTTGGCCTTGGTCCTGTCCACAAGCAATCCACTACCCATGAAAAACTAACGCTACAAACGCCAATCATACACACATTGTCAATAGTTCCAAAGCCTCACGAAATCCAAAAGTGTACATTACAAAAGTCATATAAGGAAAACCTCAACTACAATCACCAATCCATCATACTTGCTCAATCATCCCCAAATCCCAAAGCCCCATATAGAGAAAAGAACACATTTCAAAGGAGATCCTTCTCAATACTTTATTAGTTCTTGTATAATCTCTTCACATATAATCACATATTTATAGGCTTAGAAGTCCTAATCTAGATGGTTTGGGAAGCCTTGTTCTTCAAGCATGAGCATTTTCCAATTTGAAAACCAGCTAACTACCTTGTTTAAGTTCATCAAAGTCCTAATCTAGATGGTTTGGGAAACCTTGTTCTTCAAGCATGAACATTTTCCAATTTGAAAACCAGTTAACTACCTTGTTTAAGTTCATCATATTTTCTCTTTCCTGTTTTTTATTGCACTGTAGTAGTTCTCTATGTTAGTATTATAGTTGTAGTCATTATCTTCATTGTCACATTTAAATTATGCTATTGAACTTGAGTGTCCTCGTTTTTTTTTTGGAAGATGCATGTGGTGCTTGGAAGGTTAGTTAACTCAATGATTGATATTTCCAAATGGGGCATTGTAAATATTAAACTTTCATTCCTATTCTTATTACACATTTACACGAAGAGTGCTCAATTCGTCTTAGTTACCTATGTTGTGTTTGAAACACATGTGAGCATGGGTTGTTTGGTTGAGACAGTTAATGCCACATGCACCCCTCACCAGTATCTCCTGTACGGGTGCATTGTTTTAATGGCCAAGAACTTTTAGCCCATGTTTGGTGTAACAACAGTAAATGGTAGGAAATGTATTTTTTTTTTGGTTTGGGGGGGGGGGGGGGGAAGAAGCTCAAGGGGAGGCGCTTTTTGGCCTTACACCCAAAAAGTAATTAAAAAAAAATCACCCATTTCCTTATCCTGCCCCTTGCACATAGCTGTCCCTAAGATACTTGACATAATCAATCTAGTCCAATGCTATTATTTCAGTCCAGTCCTGTTGTGCAAAATATTAGCCTACAAAACAAACACACACCAAGGATTATAAAAAATCAATATGTTTTAAAAACATTTTCCTACATTATGGGCTTTCTTAAAAGTCATGCTGGTCACACTATGCTACACAAGTATGAATAGTATAAATCATATATAGGTGGACATAATTACTCAAATTAAAAAAAAAAAACCCTCTGCTTAGATGAAAATATCCTTGTCTTCTATAAAATATTCTATCTTATATGTAAACCCATCTCAGAAATTATTTTCTGTATAAAAAAACATCTTAATTTTCAAAAATTTCATTGACTTCATTTAATTAAATCCAACCCATGAGATATTGGAACACCAAAGTATCCCTGCCTTCATTGACTCCACGTCCACCCCATGAAACATTAGAACATTGAATCTTTAGAGGAGTAAAATAATTTAATCATAAATATACTCCTATTATTTTATTTTTAAACTTTGATTCAGTGACTTGTGAGCAACTTGGTTTGTTAATAGCCCTTAATCTTATACTTCTAGGGCAGATTTGGAAAGAAAACAGAAACATGTTTCAAAATACATATCTTATATGAATCGAAGCTCAGAGAAGAGTAAAAAAGGTAGGACAAAATTTCAAGCACATATAGATTCTAAATGTTTTCTCAATCATTGCAACTTACATTCTACCTCACCTTTAGTTTCATTGAGACAATATCATCCACAAATAACAAGACCCGATGGATATTCATAGTAAGTTCGTCCATCAATATTCACTAAAGCAAAAAGATAAAATATTTAAAGCAGGGCCAGACTTCTGTAATGATTAGAAATTCCTTGGACTATCCCCTTGGAGGCAAATCTGTCATCCTTTCTCTAAACTTTTGTGTTAATCGAGTTAAGAATTATATAGCTATTGTGGGCATAAAATCAAGCTAATTTTCCATAGTTCTGACCTTAGTCTTTGTTCAATTGCCCTTTCCCAATGTTTCATTGTATTCACAAGTTTAGTTTCATGATAGTTGCTATAGTTTTCATTAGCTTCTTTATTTTTGAGTAAAGGTATTAAATTGCGTTTTCCTCAATTCATATGGCATATTCCGATTCTTTATGTTATTTAAAAAAAAAAAAATTAGTTAACATTTCACAATATAATTCTGATGCCTTGTAAGGATTTCCAAACTTCAATTTTTGGATGTCGTTCAACTCCACAACTTTTTCATTTTTTCATGTTCTTTGTTGCGTACATGACTTTAATTTTGTGGATAAGTCTAATAATTTTAGCCGTTTCTTCAATTTTCAATTCTAACTTCAAGCATTCTACTTGATTTTCAGTAGCTTATTAGAATAAGTTTGACGTCTTTCTTTTATAACTTTGTTCTTAATTAAAACACTATCATCCTCATTTCTTATACATTTTATATTACCTAAATCTTTACTTCTCTAGCCTGCCAAGTTTAAATTTTTTTTATGCTTTTTTCAATATCTAATCTAGTATATAAGTTATTATATGCTCTAAGTTTAGCTTCGCTAACAATTTATTTTTCTCCATATTTTCATGTGTTCTTTATATTCTTAAAATTTCCCTATTTCTACATTGTTTCCCTATGTCTAAACAATAGTCTAAATTCTCTATGTCTAAACAATAGTCTTTTTTTTTGTCTTGAGCTGCTTTTTGAATGTCTTGATCCTGCATAGACTCTATTTAGTAGTAATGCATCTACCATTCACCCAAAAATATTTTTTGCTTTCTCTTTAATAGAACGAGCCATTGTATTCCAAAGAGTGTGTCCACATTAACCGTTATTATCTAGTTTTTCTTTTTAAATTATTCTATTTGAATTTTATTATATTTTCTCCTATTAGGTACCACTATTTAGTTCTGTTACATTGGTTGATGTTAGTTTTTTCTTCCATTTTATTAAATCTTGATATATATTGTTGGCCCACAACTTAATAGCTTAAGCTTTTAGGTAAAGTGGTAATCTAACATGGTATCAAAACTTATGACTAGGAGATCCTGGGTAATAGTCTCATTTCCCTTTTACATTATGTGGTGTTCAAAATATTATTGTAATAGACTAACAAGTTTTATTTATTATGTGTTTATCTCTCCACGTATTGTCGGGTTGCGCATGCGAGGGAGTGTTAAAGCTTGATATACATTATTAGCTCACAACCTAACAGTTTAAGCTTTTAGGTAAAGTAGTAATCTAACACATTTTTAATACATATATTTAGCACTTATACTGCATGCTATGTAGCTAGACTTTCAATCCTTTCAATCCTATTTGACTTTTATTTTGTCAAATTTTGAAAATTATCAAGTGTTAACTTTTCTTAAAGCAGATATTCATTGTTATATGACAGAAAAATTTAAGATTATATCACTGTATCCATGTCCTTCATTTTTCCTCTAATAACTTTTGTTGTCATTTTTTTAAAGTTTCCATTAAGATATTTCGCTGTATCCCTTTTATAATTATTATCCATATCTTTCCAAAATTACCTCTTAAGTTTTTCTGATTTAAGCATCATAAGCACTAGTGGCATTTATTATCTCTTACCCCAAATTTGTCACAATCTTTAGGGCAAACAATGCGATCTCTCTTGAGGTTTGGCAAAAATGCTGACCTCCCTCGAGGTTTTCACATATACATTTTTTGAGGTTTGGCAAAAAGGCATGGACCTCTTTTGGGGCCTACGTAAATTCCATAGAGTGCCCTTGACATTTGATTTTTGGGATATTAATGCCCCCTCCCCATTGCATTTCTTTTTGCTAGATATAACAGGAGGTGCATGCCTTTTTGTCAAAACCTCAAAAGAGATTTTTGTTGAATTTTTTGAACCTTAGGGGACACTGCATCTTTTTTCCAAATCTCAAGGGAGGTTAGTGCCTTTTGTCCTAACTTTTGTCATTCTATCTTGTATATTTTTAACATTATGCCAAACCCAATTTTGACCAATATATTGAAGTTTCTAGTTCTCTATTTCTCCAAGATTTTCCCTATCCACTTCGTTTCTTGAAATAAAATTATATTAATTTTTCTTCTAATCATTGTGTGAAACTACTTAAATGCTTTTACTGCAGGTTCCCTATGTTTAATGTTCCTAATCTAACCCTAATCTCTTGAACTAGCTTCTTTACTTGCCCATGTCCAAGAAATTATAGAAGTCTGAAAAATGTCAAATGAAGTTAGGGTTAAGCTATCATTTGATGAATATGTATAAACATAACTGACATATATAGATACAGTAGACTGTTGTTAAGTATATTATATGTTCACACCAAAACTGAAAAAGTTAATACAAATTTGGTGCAAAATAAACAAGAATTTATTTGTAGACTTAGATTTTTAAAATTATTTTATATGTTTGATGTGGATTAGATGGACTTTACTATGAATTTTGATGTGTGTAGAACGAAGTTTCAAGTTTATGCATGGAATTTAAACGAAGAGCAATGTTTCACACTTTTGTATTAGTATATCTTTGGACAACTGTGCTGAATTCTTTGAAGAGATGTTTGTAGTGATATACATATATATATATATATATGCGTGTGCATGTGTGTATATATTTCATTATTTCCTTAAATTAAAACTTTTAGAATTTTTAGTACTATAGTCTTTGAATGGACAATTTGATGTGTTTGACCCACACATCACCTGGTCAAAACATTTTTATTTGTAAAATTGGGAGTTTTTAGTTTAGTACCTTATTATTTTAAGAAGATATCCTATCATGTAGGATACAAATCCATGTTATTATATATAATATATTGCTAAAGTAGGTCCATATAAGAGTATTTTTTTGTATAAAAAATTTGAAAGGATAATGTTGTTCGATGTAGTTATGTAGTTAGGGTAGACCCCTACAAGTATTTTTGTATAAACATATTTTAAAAAATATAGATACTTTTTGTCAATACAATATTGTATGTACAAAATTAAGAAGTTAGAATATTTTGTCAAACACAATGTTTCATGCCCTTAACAGATATGTACTTCTATATATAGGAAAGATGCACTCTTCGTCTTCCTTATGGAAAGGCTGCATCTATGCCCCAATTGCTCTTCATGCCTTTTAACACCGTAGTTGTCAAATCAAGATTTGAATCGTGAATCGAAATTCTAGTTTTGGGAATTAAGATTCGGTATGAATTTCCAAAATCAATTCTAAATGACATGCATATATTGATATACAGATAACAAGAAAAATAGTAAAATAAAATTAAATTGACAACAAAATATCATATTTCATGTGTATTCTTTCCCTAAACAAATGAAAAGAGAATAAGTTAGGAAATATTAATAAAAAGTAAACTTTATGTTGTTTAAAAGAAGGAATCAAGAAAGAAGAATAAAAAGCTGGACTTTGGTGTCTATTGACAATTAAAAAATAATAATATTTCGTGCATATTCTTTCTCGTATTAAAAAGAAAAAAAAATTAACCTAAAAATGATAATAATTGGACAAACTACTAAAAAAATCAACTTTTGAACCTTAATATCACAATGAAACAAGAGTACCACCTTAGCTGTTGAGTCTTTTGTTGCTTCTTCTCAATGGCAGGACACTATACTCCTAGAATGAAGAAGATTTTGTGAAGACAACATCAGACCTAAAGTTCTATTTTCTCCTCTTTTCTAGCACAAAACTGACATAGACAAGGAACGGAAGGTGATTATGTAAAAATAAAAGCAATAAAAAAAGAAAGAAGTGTTGTTTTTGGGGTTTCAAACTAGTAGGGTTTGTTAGGATCTGATAGGTCCAGAATTGTATGAATTGATAGATTTGGATTGAATCATTAGATTCACAACAGTGAAACAATAGATTCACAATGATTCAGTTGTTTCTAGATTTGCAAGATTCAAATTGATTTGGTGTAGAAGTGATACGAATCATATGAATCAAATTGCGAATCATAAGATTCTAACAACTATGCCTCATGGGCATCCTGCATTTTTTGACAATATTGCTTTTGAACTCTTGAAATTCATGATTAAGAAGCATGATTTTCATGTATTTGATCTAGTCTCTTGTCTGCATGTCATTATAATGCCATGATATTCCTTATGATTTAAATGCTAACCTTAGTTTCAGAGGAGTGACAGTTTTTAAAGAATGGAGTATGTTGCAGAAGAGATAACTTGTAACTTTGTAAGAACAGAATCATTCGTAGTACGTCTGTCTTAACTTCTAACTTTGTAAGAACAGAATCATTCTTAATTGGCGCCTCATAAATTAAGGGAAGTGTAGCTTTTGCTAGAACATGATGACATGACTAGACTGAATGTAATTAAATATTTTATATTTACTTGTGTTAAATTGGATCATATTTTACTGTCCTTTTTCTTCCTTGTATTGGACTGCATCCTCAGAAGTGGTTGTGTTTCTGTATATGTTTTTGAGTGTTGTAAATTGAATGTCTTCTTTTTGGGAGAGATTATTTTCATCAATTTGGAAACGTCATGCATTGTTTTATGCTTCTGTTTAATTCATCTGTTTCTTTTGCCCTTGTTTCTCATAGGGTACTGCTATTCCTGTTGTTTTGGTTGAGAACAGTGGGAGATGTACCAAGAATGAAAGTGATGAGAAGGTTGACCTTTTGCCTCTTAACATTCATTTGTTGTCATTGCTTTCATGCTTATTTAGCTGTAAATTTTTATTCTGTGCTGAACTTTCCTAAAGTTTGATTAAGATTGGTTTCTGTTTGTGGTGGTAGATAATTCCAAATGGGATTGCTTGGATTCCCAATTTAGTTGAAACAATCACGCATGTTGTATCTAATGGGAGCAAGGCCATTTTGGTCGACAAGAAGTTGATTGAAGGGCCGAACCCAGATGCAAGAGGGAAGATCTTGATTCCTTTTATTTTAGCATTCCAAGTAAGCGTCTAGCATGCAGTGCTGGGGTTGTTTTCTTCACATTTTATGCAGGGACAGATTTATATCCTCTTGTTTCCTTTTTGGCAGTATTTCTTTGTGATAAAGCAGATACAACGAGCAATCAAAGACGATATTGCAAGTGAGAGTAAACCATCCTGGGAGCTGCGGGATATGGGTTCGGCTAGCCGCAAGTTCTGATTTGGCAATGAATCTTCATCGTTGTGAAATATTCTGAATGTTCATTGTGGTTTTGGTTTGTTGATCACACCTGTTTATTTTCTGGTCTTTTTGTTTGAGGTAGGACATTGATGTTGTAGTCTGCAGTAGCTTTAACCTGCGGCAGATGGATTTCCCCGTGTTTTGAGAGGACTGATTTTGCTGTAATAGTTCTTGTTATGTGCTTCCATTTTTGCTACCGACATCTCAACTTCACTTCCTCATTTGTGTCTCAGCTTATGTGCAGTTCATTATCTGTAGATTTTTGTAGTTCTCTGGCTTTACATTTTCTTTTAAGCATCATAAAATTTCAGCCTCTCCAGAAGCTAGGGATTGGTCTTAAAAAAAATAAGTATTTATTATGGAAAGTATTTGAATTAAGTATTCGCGTTAATAATGAAAAATAATCTTAAAATAAATATTTTTGTCAATATATAGTATTTGATTTACACTCAATTAAATACTTATTTAAAATTTTTATATTTTTTTAAAAATAATTATTTTAAAAATGTATTTTTGTGTGGAAAGGTAATTTATTTTAAAAAGTATCTATAAGTATTTTATGAATATTTTTTAGATAATTATTATTCTTTAAAAAAGAATTTTTTATTATTGAAAAGTGCTGGGCCTTGTTATTTGAATATTGCAAAGTCTCTTACTTCATAATTGATTAGATTTTGTTGGATTTTTGCCAGACACGATGACATGGCATGAGGGTCTTCCATAGAATTTAGAAATATTAAGAGTAAGGGAAAGAAAAATTAAAGAATAAATTTATTTATTTATTTATTTATTATTTTAAATTCAGTTATCGAAAATACAAAATTTTAATGTGAAGTGTGAAATTTAATAATATCCCTTAGGATATTTTTGGCTATGCAACTTTACTGCCTTAGTTTTCAAAAAGTATTAAAAATTATTCTCATATTTAGCTTTATTGATAAAATAAATTTTTCATTAGTTGATCGTTAGTTAATCATTAAGTGTAGTGAAAAATAAAATTTTTAGCTTTTAATAAAATGATATTTTTACTTTTTCATTCAATTTTAATAAGATAAATTAAAAAACGACTTTAATTTTATAAATTAAGTTGCAAAAATTAGTTAGTTAAGTACAATATATTTTGAAATTGAATTTATAAGTGCATTCAACTCCTAATAACTAATAACTGGTTCAAGTTAACTAATTGCCATAAGAATGATAACATAATGAAATTATTATTATTTTTAAAAATTTAGAATCTATGAAAATTAAATAAATAATGCTAATAATTCAAAAAAAGTAGTTTGATAATTTTGTTGTTCAACTCCAAAATATTTGTTATATTGTTTTTATGCAAATTAAATAACTAAATATACTTTTAAAAAATAAAATAAAACTTAAAAATTGACTCTAATTTTCTAGTTGGTCAAATTGCGGTTTTTTTTTTTTTTAGGTTTGATTGAATACTATATTTAGTTACTTAACAATTTAAAATAAAATTACAAAAAATATGTGAAAATTATATCGAACAAAAAGGTCAACCAATTAGTATAAAATTGAGTTTTTTTTTTGCAAAATATATATATATATATATTTAACATTTATATTTTAAACACAAAAGAATTAATATTCACTTTTATAAATTTACTTTATAAAGTATGAATTTGGAACTTTTGGTTTAGTTCTTTTAACCCTATGTTTGATAGGTTGCTTGTATTTAAAAATATTGGATTATGTTATTATTATTATTATTATTATTATTATTATTATGTGTTTAATCATTGAATTTTTATAAATGTTACATCTAAAAAACATTTTCTAGCAATATAATTACTCTGTATTTGTATGATTTGTTATTAATTTTTATTTTGTTTATATATATATTAAAATTGAATTAATAATATAATTCTTTTTTGTTATGCTCATGTCAATTAATTGATCTAAAATGATTGAACTAATTGGATCAGTCAATTTGAGAATTCAGTCTTCGATTAGCTTAGTTAATTTCCAAGATATTACGTTGATTACTTTTGTCAACTTAATTTATTAAATTAATACTGTTTCAAAATATTAGTTTGTTGTGGTAAAATTTACTTTTTTTTATATATAACTAATGGTTGACTAACAGTTAATTAGCGAAAGATTTATTTTGTCAATAAAATTAAAATTTAAGGGTTTTTTGGTAGTTTTTGAAAATATAGGAGTAAAGTGTTATATTCCAAAAATTCAAGAAGTATTACTAAATTTTACTCTATAGTAAATCAACAAATATAGATCTTATATATTTTTCCATTTACCTTCATATATTTTCTAAATTTTAAATATGTTAGAATATATTTTTATAAATGATTGTTACCCACATGATCAATACCATTGTGTAATGGTTTTGGGGCCAACTCTGATGAGGAATTATCCATTTAGGCCCACTGGCCTCATGAGTTTGTCTTATAAAAGAGGCCTCACTTATTTGGAACTCAAATGCTCCTTATAATCCTAAGATCCCCCTAATACACATTCGATGTGGGACTGTGACAAGTTCTCCCGTCCAATATTTGACATCCTCGTCGGCATGATTTCCCTAATATACATCTGGTGTGAGACCATGATAGACTTTTCCGTCCGATTTCTGATGTCCTCATCATTATGATCTCCCAAGCACACATTTGATGTGAGACTGCGATAAGCTTTCTCGTTTGATCTTTGATGTCTTAGTCAAAATGCATATGCCTTTGTACATATAGGATCCATTCACATGATAGTTCCCCTAGGGCATGTCCACTCATATGATAGTATCCCCCAGATGGCTCTGATACCAAATGTAATGGTCTTAGGCCTAACTTCGGCGAGGTAGTGTCCACTTAGGCCCACGGGTCTCATGGGTTTCTCCTATAAAAGGCGTTTCACTTAGTTGGAACCCAAACTCTCTCTATAAGCCAAAGATCTCTCTAGTACACATCTGATATGAGACTGTAACACATTGCAACTCAAACAATAATAAATAAAAACAAAATTTCACTAATCAATAATGAATAAAATTAAGCTTAGAAATTACTTATTTATATAATAAACTGTTTGCCTAACATGGCTTTCAGATCTCATTTTGATGATAACAAATAAAGGTAAATTTAACATGTTATGGTTAAGTGATGATGTTTCAGGAAACCTAGTATATGAATTTCAAAAGTTCAAGGTTTATAAGCTCAAGATCACAAGTGTCCCAAAGGCAAGTGATCAAAACGAAGCTCAAGAAGCCAAAGATAGACAAATCATATGGAAGCTTAAAAGATATTGAAGCTCAAGACAAAATGGACTCAAAAGCAAAGAGATACATGAAGACTTCAAGATTTGAAAATTTTTACAGTCTTTAGGAAGTCTTGTGTAAGTACTTCATTTAAATATAAAAATGAATGCTTTGACACTTATTAGGATTTATTATGGACTTAGAGATCTTATTTTGAAAACCTCAGAAAATATTTTTTAAAAGTATCAAAACAAGTTGGCTAAAGTTTTTGGAAACAAACTTGAAAAACAGTGTTTTTAATTGTTCAAACAACTGACCCTTGTCTGGTCAGGTGATTGACAATTTTACTGAATTAAAATTGGAAGATAGAGAAGGATCAGGTGACTGACTCCTATGACCTCAAGCGACTGACCCCGTTTTTGACCTTGAAAATACGCCGATTTTCAAAGGTCAGGCGACTTGTGATGCCTTGATTTTTTTGCCATTTTTTTTCAATAATAAACAATAATAATCATCACTCGTAGATCCATATCAAATATCAACATCTCCATCCAATATCTCTGATATTATATATCATCAAGACCTGACACGAAGTGGGGTACCAAGTAATCAATCCATCATATATATATATATATATATATATATATATATGTACATACCTAACATTGGAAGCCAATATATATACGAACCTAAATACAAATACCAGAGTACTATGCATCCACATATACATCCCCAAAAAAAATCCATAACATACTCTAGGGGATCATACAAAATACATCCCCAGCTTAAAAACACTTATCATATATACTAGGGTATCAGCTCCCCTCTATTATTTGAACTTTATAAATTTACTTTATAAAGTATGAAATTTGAACTTTTAGTTTAGTTTTTTTAACCATATGTTTGATAGGTTACTTGTATTTAAAAATATTGAATTATGTTTTATTATTATTTTTGTGTTATGTCTTTAATCATTAAATTTTTATTAAAGTTACATCTAAGAAACATTTTCTAGCAATATAATTACTTTGTATTTTTATGATTTGTTAGTAATTTTTATTTTGTTCATATATATATATATGTATATATATATTTTAAAAATTAAATTAATAATATAATTCTTGTTTGGTTATGTTGATGTCAATTAATTGATCTAAAATGATTGAACTGGTTGGATTAGTCAATTTGAGAATTCAGCCTACGATTAGCTTAGTCAATTTCAAAGATATTACGCTGACTAATTTTCTCAATTTAATTTATTAAATTAATATTTTTTCAAAATATTAGTTTGCTGTGGTAAAATTAAATTTTTTTTATATATAACTAATGGTTGACTAACAGTGAATTAGCAAAAGGTTTATTTTGTCAATAAAATTATTATTTAAGAGGGTTTTGATAATTTTCAAAATTCAAGAGTTGAGTGTTATATTCCAAAAGTTCAAAAGGTATTCCTAAATTTTACTCTATAGTAAATCAACAACATGAGTGGGATTTGGCTATTGGACATGTCCAACAGTTTTTCAAAAGAATTGCTCACAGCTTGCACCCAGATGGAGCATTTGGATTTGTCCCACAGTATATTTCAAGGTCATATATTTTCAAAACACTTCAATATGAGCAGATTAATGCTTCTGCGTCTGGACCACAACTACTTCTCTAGAACTCTTTGCAATTTTACCAAATTGAAATTTTTAAGGGTTTTAGATATTAGCAACAATTACATGTCTGGTCAGATTCCTCATTGGATGGGCAATGTGTTCTTTTTGGACATACTCATCATACGGAATACTCTATTCAGTGGTGTATTTTCATATGAAAATTATTCCTTGTGAATATTTAGACATTTATTATAATGATCTTTTCGGAACTTTACCTTCATGTTCAAAGGTTCAACGTTTGCGATACTTGCATTTAGAAGGGAACAAATTTGGGGGATCAGTACAGAAGCTTTTCTGAATTTTTCAAAAATATTGTCACTCAACATTAGGTATAACAATTTATTTGGAAAGATTCCAAGTGTGATTGGATTGCTTTCCAGATTAAAAGTCCTTTCGTTGAGTGGAAACCATTTGAGTGGATTAATGCCAAATGAGTTGTGTCAATTAAATGAGATAAGCATAATGGATCTCTCCAATAACTCTCTTTCTAGTACAATACCCTAGTGCTTCAGCAGATGTGTGTAGACTATCATGTGCTCAACAAGGTGGTAATATGCCACAAGTATCCTATTCCATTGATTGCCGATCTGTTGGATTAGTTGAGTGATGCCAAGTACTTCACTAAACTTGACTTGAGTTTAGGCTACTATCAAGTGAGAATTGTTGATAGGGATGAGTCGAAGACAACTTGTGTGACACGGTTTGGGGCATGTGAGTTCTTGGTGATGCCATTCGGGTTAACGAGTGCGCCTGCGACATTTTGTACCTTGATGAACTAGGTATTTCGTGAGTACCTCAACAAAATTTTTGTGGTGTACCTGAATGATTTTTTTTTTTTGTTTATTTGTAGGAACACAAAGAGCATCTATGAAAGGTGTTCGACGAGCTAAAGGGAAACAATCTGTATGTGAAGAAAGAGAAGTGCTTTTTTTCCTAGCGGACCATCAAATTCCTTGATCATGTGATTGAGCAAGGTTATATCAGGATGTATATGGATCATGTGATTCAAGAGTGGAAGGTCCTAATTCCTTACTTGGCCATGCCAACTATTACAGGATGTTCATAGAGGGGTACTCATGGAGAATTGCTCTTATGACAGAACTACTGAAGAAGGGTCAGGGTGTGGAATTGAATAGAGAAGTGCTAGGGAGCCTTTGATGACTTAAAGGATGCCATGATAGGAAATCTGGTTCTTACTCTTCCAAATGTTATGAAACCCTTCGAGATGCAAACAGATGCATTAGACTTCGCCCTTGGAGGAATCTTGTTACATGAGAGACCACTGTTGCATACGAGACTCGTAAGCTTAGTGAAGCAGAGTGGAAGTACACTACACAAGAGAAGGAGATGCTTGTGGTGATACATTGTCTTTGTGCATGGTGACATTACTTACTTAGGTCAAGGTTTTTGGTGAAAATATATAACTTAGGTGTTAGTCATTTCATCACATAGCCAAAGTTGACAATCAAGCAAGGCCAATGGTAGGAATTCTTGGCAAAATTTGATTTATCATTTGAGCACAAGGCGGGGCACATGAACCTAGTTGCTGATGCATTAAGTAGGAAGGCCGAGCTGGAAACCTTATAGATGGTTACACACTTAGACTGTGAGTACTATTACCATGATGATGCAAGAGCACACCAAATAGAACTTAGCCAAAGAACTTATGAAGTTGGTCGAAGAGGGGAAAACATGTCAGTTCTAGATGGAAGACGGATTGTTGATGACCCATGGTAGCCGAATTTTTTTACCATGAGCTGGAGATTTGAGGAAGACACTGTCAAGAGAGTGTCATGATACCATGTGGGTCGGTCATCCAGGATGGCAGCACATTTTGGCCTTATTGAAGTAGAGGTATTATTGGTTGCACATGCATGATGATGTAGTTGATTATACCTGAACTTGTCTTATCTGCCAACAAGACAAAGTGGAGCGAAAAATGATTGTAGGGCTGCTAAAACCCTTACTAGTACTATCCAAACCATGGGAAAGTGTCTCATTGTACTTCATCACCAACATGCCCATAGTGGGAGATGCAATGTCTATACTCATGGTTATAGACATGTTTTCGAAGTACGATATGTTTATACCCAAACCAAAGTACTACTTCGAAGAGGAGACAACACAACTATTTTTTATGAATATTGTGAAGTATTAGGGTGTTCCCCAAGATTTTGTTAGTGACTGAGAGTTAAGATTCACCGGCAACTTTTGTACATAACTTTTTAGAGTCCTCGGTTCACAGCTTGACATCTCTTCGAGTGACTATCCATAGATAGATGGGTAGACGGAGAGATTCTACGGGCTACTAGAAGAGTACGTGCACCATTTCGTCAATGCCGACCAAAAGAATTGGGTGCAACTAATTAATGTGGCTCAGTTATGTTCCAACGCCCAAAGAAGCTGTTGAATTTGGTGCAATCCCAAGAGGGGATGTGAATTGAAGATTTAAAAATTCTTGCTAGGTTAAACTAATCCAACAAAAGTATTACACAACCTACGGGTATCTCCAGTATCTCCCAACCAAAAACAATAACGTGTCAACTAGAAATGCAATATATTCAGTAAGGAAATTAAACCAAGAAAAAAGCAGAATATAAAGTAAGGAAAGTAAAAGTGACACCAAATATGTTATTGGGGTTCGAAAAATGTGCCTACGTCCTTGCCTCAGCTTGCAAGCCCGAGGATTACCACTATTGCTCACTTATCAGGTGGAGCGACACCATTTACAACACCAGGTCAAATTGCCAGGGCTGACCACAACCTTTACAACCGATCCTTACAAGTTAGATCAACACCCCATCAGACCACGCTTGGAATCCAACCAATGAATATGAAATTTGCGTACAATTCAAATGCTTCTAACACAAGAAAATATGTACCACAATATAGCCCAAATGAATATACACTCACAAATGATAAGGATTTAATGCTCAAGTGAGATCCAATATGTAAACTCTCTAAAATATGTGAGTGCATGTATATGTGAGAGTACAACCTTTGATTTAGGATATGATATTCAACAAACAATTAATCAAAGGAAGTTAAAACACAATCCAAATCAAATATCTCAAAATGTTTTTCAAAAACTTTAAGCACAAGAGATATTTTTGGCACAAGCTTGTCAAAATGATTTTGCTTCACAATCACAAGACAAGCTCAAGAGTTTTATAATAAAATTATGCAAAGACTCACAAGTTTTCAAAATTTCCCCCACAAATGAATTCTTGGATTGAATCAATGGGGAAAGTTTTTAGCTTAACTCTCAATAAAAATCAATCAAGCAATCAACACAATGAGAGTTTCAGCAAGTGGGAACAATGTAGGATAACTCAAAGGCACTCTCACCAAACTTGATTTAGCAAAGGAATAGCAATAGCAATGGGTGAGTATTTGGCTTTGTATAAGAAGAATGAGCTCTCAAAATTTTCAAGGATTTTTTCTTAATCAAAATCTCTAATTTGCTCTTAATTTTAGCAAATGAGCACATATAAATAGGTTCACCCAAAATTTTGACCGTTGGGACATGGTGGGAATAATTTAAAAAGTTTTATACCCAATTAACCTTAATAACTCTATTTTACTGCAGTTAAAATTTGAGCAACCCTAGAGTTTTAGTTGTCTGAATCTAAGGTTCAGTCGCCCGAATAGACACATATGAAAAAGTTGATTTTTGGGTTCGAGTGCCTAATGAGTGGTTCGGGTGGCTGAGTCTAAGGTTATTTCCAACTTGCTTGAGGTTTGGTCCCCTGGTCAATAGTTCGGTCTTCCAAACTTAAGGATTTGGTCATCCGGGGTAAATTTGAACGTGAAGTTCGGGCGCTTGGGGAAGGTCAAAAAGTCCTCATTCAATGTTCGGTAGACTGTGAACATTTAGTTCATTTCGATTCGGTCACCTGACCAAAATCAAACTTTTGACTAGTCAACTATTTAGTCTGCCGAGGCATTTTTAACGTGCCTGGTTCGGTCGCTCGAAGCCCTTTCATTTTTAAACCTTATGCCGTATTTTACCCTATTATTTTCTTAAGTGAAGTGCAGGGACCTAGGGTCTATCTAAGGTTTTTTGAGCCTACCAAAAAAATTTGGCATCGATCGACCAAAGATGATCCCTAAAGTCAAACTATGGTCTTTAACATTCAACCCTATCATGCATGCAGATGCAGTTATTATAGACTATATTAAAATATTATAGACCAAAAACTTAAATGCATTTATAACACAATGTAGACAATGTCTTCATTCCATTTGCACTTCGAATTGCCATGCCATATGTCAGGTGATGTTGAATTTCAGCTCCTCATGGCTTCTATTTAGTTCTTACCATCCGTGCATGTAAAGTGATAATCCTGCATGCATACTTGTTGCACATGTAAGATGCTTTGTATTTTTCATAATCACAATGGGATATGACCTACAAAGTCAGGAATCTCACTCTTTTGATGATGACAAAAAAAAAAAAAATGCAAAAGTGGGTAAAGCCAAAGAAGGCCCCCCATATGAATATGCATAATTTCAAAATTTCAATGCAAATCAAGCATATCTAGAAAGGAAGACATTTCAACTACAAAATGCATTCAAGTTTGTCACTTAAGCTCAAGAATCAAGAGTACCCAATTTTACAGGTGTACTTCTCTCCCCCTTTTGGTATCAACAAAAAGGGTTATGCTATGTAAAATAATTTAAGCATTTAAAAAAAAAATCTTAAGAAAACAACCCCTATTAAAAAGAATTTTGAGCATAAAGAATATAACTATTTTTGAAAAGTGTGGCAATTGAGTACACAAAACAGTATAACTGGTCATTAAAAGATTTAAATGACATGAAAAACATAGACAGACCGGAAATATCCACAAACCTTTGCAATTCAAAACACATCATGAGACCCGTAAAAGATTTGAGTTTAAAATGTACGGCACATGATGGCAAATGGTTGGTTTGAGCACAATTTCAATCTAACTAGTACGCATGCATTATGTAATCACTGAACCAGTTAGACCATTTATAATATATATATATATATATATATATATATATATATAATAAGGCAAGAGATAAATAGATTTTGTCTTGAAAAAAAAAATTGCCATTACTCATTTTAAAAATTATTTCCCCGTTTGATGTTTTCAGAAAGTACTGGGGGGTGATGCATTGCTGAAAAGGAAACTTCGAAATAAGACACAAGCAAGCATCAATATTCTGGTTTAGAATTTAGGCACATTCCTAATATAACCATAATAAATAGCCACATGGATCTAAAATATGTCAGAAGATTAAAATAGGACCGTATGGCAAACACAAACAACTTGTGGCAAAGCAATATATTTTCATTTTTTAAAAAATTCAATAAAATCCTAACAATTAAGCGCATGCTCAAAGAGTTCAAACCAAATCTAAGCTGAAAATATTGGAGAGCATTACATCATCTTCATAATTCTTTAAATTAAATGCTCGATTTGAAACCAAGCTTAGATAAAATAAACTGCTTATATTAATCAAAGATTTAATTCATTAAGAATACCAAGCAGTATAAGCAATCTTTTAAAATTTCTTTATCATAATTATACAGGATATTGATTAATTCATGTTAATCATTGCAACTAGTATAGTCTCCCTAGAGCCTTCAAAATGCATTAGAGAATATATATTAAGACATTCAATAATGCTCATAACCAAGAACAATCCATATCAACTTATGAAACTTTAAAACCTGGATATGACGTTCTTGATTCTCTGAAGATCCTCAATATTCAAAAAGCGAAGTGATGCATGTGAGACTTTTATTTTCTTTCCTTATAGGGATGGAGCTCAGCTCCCGTAAATGTTCTTGATGATTATGCAAGGATGAAATATAATATTCAATTGATTTGCACTCATTCTTTCAAAATTATTTTATCATTTATTCTATCATAATCATCTATGTACAAGATTTTATATTTAGAAAATTTCTGTTGAAATTTTGGCACATGCCGTCTATAAATCAGAAATTTTCCTATAAAATCTGTACCTGATAAATGGTTGTTTTCAGCAAGATATTCATATAAGTCAAGCAAAAACCTAAGATCCATTACTAGCATGCAATTCACATCCAATGCATCTACCATGCAAGAGCCTTTCAACACAAGCATGCAATCAAGTAGCAATCAACAATTCATAAAATATAATCTATCCATCAAAGAATATAAATAGTATAGAATAGAGGATAGATTTGAGTTTAGTGTAGTGCTTATATACAAATTCAGGCATAAATACTAGTTGAGAGCATTTTAATTTTTATTATCATAAAGGTGTAATGTTCCCCTGAGTTAAATACATGTTCAACTTATACCTTTTCTTTCTTTTTAAAATCTTTAACCAAGTGTCCAAGATTTTCAGTGATTTTAAAACTTATTGAATGCTTAGGCTTAGAGGACCAAAAAGTCACAATGAGTATTTCTTTAAATGAACTAAGCCTACATTGCCTCTTTTCTTTATGAATCCTAACGAATGAGAGGCATAAGTTCAAATGGATTTGAATTTTTAGGTTCATGCATAGGTTTTTGTGAATTTTGTTCTATTATCTAGATTGAAACCTATAACAATCATTTTTTCCTTTAAACTAATTCTGATCATGTGAAGCTCTAAATGATTTGATTGAAGTTTGAGAGCTGGGAGGAAAGTTGAATACTCTTAAGAAATAAATTTATATTATGTTTAGAAGAATATATGAGGAAGCAAGACATTATGCATGATTAGAACGCCAAACAATATGTCCTAACTAATTTGGCAAAGAGCATTTATAGGTATGTGATTATTATAGAAGAGAGCTCATAGGAGATTGGAAAGTATCTTTTAAATATGATCACTATTTTAGGCAAGGATACAACCAAGGAATAGGATGAAAACTTTATCGAATGTGACCATGGTTGGTGAAGTTTTCCTATGGAGGAGGAAGGCATTAGAATGAATCAAAACTAGAGAATTTTATATTTAATGCACAAGAGATTATTTAATGCATAAGGAAACTCAGTAGATTTTTGCTCAAGCAGCAAATAATTTCATATTTCAACCAATGAATATATGCATTATGTTCAGATTGGTTATATACATGAATTTGCAGATTGGCTTGATTCTAAAATGATATTAGTATACCAAAGATGGAATGAATATACTAAGATTTGACATTTTAGGGACAAACCACTTCGTAGACCAATAAACATCACTCCCCCAAAGTCGAGAACCTAAGAAAAGCATTTATGTAATACCAACTGGAATTCATTCCTCCTTAAGTTCTAATGAGTTTCCTTTCTTTACAACCCATACCATTTTTCTATCTTTGAGTCATGATGGGTTAGGACTAGGTGGTTCTTTGATTCTCCAGACCATTTGACACGTTTCCTTTTAAACGGGCAATCAAATTTGATGTGCCCCTTCTTTTTACGCAAGACGCATGTGGTGTGAGTGCACAGACTAGAGGAGGTACTAGCATAGTATTTTAATGCTCTTACAAAGTACCCCATGTATAGATTCTCTCTTTTCTTATTTTCAATTCCATTATAACCTATACCTTCTTTGTCTAGGGTCATCTTTTGTGAGCCTAGAAGCTTGTCTAAGCTTTCTTTGGCCCTAGTAAATATATGAATAATTTTGGCTTGGTCCTCAATTTTTCTTTCTAAGAATTGAGTTTTTGAATCTTTTAAGCCTTTGCAAACAACTTGTAATTTTATGAATTCATTGGCCTTTGTGTTTTCTTTACACTCAAGTTCTGAAATGAGAAGATTCTTTTTATTATCACTTGAAATTTGAGATTTTAAGACATTCAGCTTTTTTTCCAATTTTTCATTCTTGTTTACTAAATTTTTGATTTTGAAATCATCTTCCCTTTCAACAAGAACTTTTGATTCAAGTTCTTTCAATGATGCCTCATTCTTTTTTTTCAAAACAGTATCGCATTTAAGTGCTTTAACAAGAGACTTATGAGTTCTAACATATTCAACTTGTAATTCCTCAAAAGTAGGCATGCTTTCACTATTAGAACTATCACATGATTCAGTATCAGATGCATCATAAGAATTATTGAGTGAATCATTTCATCAATTATTCAATGAAGTAGAAGGAGACAAATTTACCTATTCGTCGCTTAAAGCTATAAAGCACAAATTTTCTCCATCATGATCTTTTGAGCTTGAGTCATACGGAGTGATTGTCTTTTCTTGCTCAGTTACTCCATACCTCTTCTTGAGTTCTCCCATATTTCTTTAGCGTTTTGACATGCCCTTACTTCATGAAGAATATTAGTATCTAAAGCATATAATAGAATGTTCATGGCATTAAAATTTACTTGCATTAAGTTTATATCATTCTCATTTAGGTCAATTTCTGATTTGGCAATTTCAACATTATTGACAGTTTTCATAGGCACGATATTCCTTGAGCAATAACTCTCCAAGTTCTTCAATTAAAGGATTTGATAAAAATACTTATTCTAAGTTTCCAATTGGCAAAATTTTCACCAGAGAACATTAGAGGGTTTGCAAAGAACCTACCCTCACACGATAAGGATACACTAATTCGAGCCATCATGATCTTTTACAAAATAATGTTTAAGTCTAAGTGATAAGGTTCTGATACCAATTGTTGACTTTTGTGCAATCCTAAGAAGGGGGATTGATTTGGAGATTTAAAAATTCTTCCTTGGTTTAACTAATCAAGCAACAGTATTACACAACCTAGGGGCAATTTAAATATGAATGAAATTGCATAGATGATATATCTATTAATTTTCAGCACATGCGAAGCAATTCCAGTATCTCTCAACCAAAAACAATAACTTGTCAACTAGATATGTGGTATATTCAGCAAGGAAGTTAAACCAAGCACAAAGTAGAATATAAAGTAAGGAAAGTAAAGGTGACACCAAATATGTTATCAGAGTTCGAAAAATGTGCCTATGTCCCCGCCTCAACTTGCAAGCCTAAAGATTACCACTATTGCTCACTTATTGGGTGGAGCAACACCGCTTACAACACCAGGTCAAATTACTAGGGCTGACCTCAACCTTTACAACTGATCCTTACAGGCTAGATCAACACCCCCTCAGGCTACGTCTAGAATACAATCAATGAATATGAAATTTGTGTACAATTCAAATGCTTCTAACATAAGCAGATTTGTACCACAATATAGCCTAAATGAATATGCACTCAAAGATGATAAGGATTTAATGCTCAAGTGAGATCCAATATGTAAACTATCCAAAATATATGAGTGTATGTATATGTGAGGGTTCAAACTTTGATTCAAGATATGATATTCAACAAACAATTAATCAAAGGAAGTTAAAACACAATCCAAATCAAATATCTCAAAATGTTTTTCAATAACTTTAACCACAAGAGATATTTTTAGGACAAGCTTGTCAAAAGGATTTTGCTTCACAATCACAAGACAAGCTCAAGAGTTTGGCAATAAAATTATTTAAAGACTCACAAACTCTCAAAATTTCCCCCACAAATGAATTTATGGATTAAATCAATGGGAAAAATTTTTAGCTTAACTCTCAATAAAAATCTATCAAGCAATCAACACAATGAGAGTTTGAGCAAGTGTGTACAATGTAGGATAACACAAAGGCACTCTCACCAAACTTGATTTAGCAAAGGAATAGCAATAGGTGAGTGTTTGGCTTTTTATAAGAAGAATGAGCTCTCAAAATTTCAGAGGAATTTTTCTTAATCAAGATCTCTAAGTTGCTCTTAATTTTTGCAAATGATCACATATATATAGGTTCACCCACAATTTTGACCGTTGGGACATGGTTGGAATAATTAAAAAAGTTTTAAACCTAATTAACCTTAATAACTTCTTTTTACCGTAGTTAAAAATCAAGCAACTCGAGAGTTTCGGTCACCTGGACCCAAGGTTCGTTTGCTCAAATAGACACATACAAAAAAGTTGATTTTTGGGTTTGGGTGCTCGATGAGCGGTTCGGGTGGCTGAATCAAAGGCGATTTCCAACCTACTCGAGGTTTGGTGACCCATTCAATAGTTCGATCTATTGAACTTAATGATTCAGTCACCCAGGGTATATTTGAAAGTGAAGTTCGGGTGCTCGGAGAAGGTAAAAAAGTCCTCATTTAGTGTTTGGTCAATCGTGAATGTTCCATTCATTTCGGTTCGGTCGCCTAACCCAAGTCAAACTTTAGACCAGTCAACTATTCGGTCTACCGAGGCCTTTTTAATGTGCCTAGTTTGGTCACCCGAAGCCCTTTCATTTTTAAAACTTAAGCCGTATTTTACCCCTATTATTTTCCTAAGTGAAGTGTAGGGACCTAGGGTCTATCTAAGGTCATTTGAGCCTACCGAAAAAATTTGGCGTCGGTCGACCGAAGGTGATCCCTAAGGTCAAACTATGGTTTTGAGCATTCATCCCTATCATGCATGCAGATGTAGTTATTACATACAATATTAAAATATTACAGACCTAAAACTTAAATGCCTTTACAACACAATATAGACAATGTCTTTATTCCTTTTGCACTTCGTATTGTCATGTCATACGTCAGGTGGTGTTGAATTTCAACTCCTTATGGATTTAATCTAATTCTTACTGTTCGCGCATGCAAAGTGATAATCCTACATAGATACTCGGTGCACAGGTAAGATAATTTGTATTTGTCATAATCAAAACGGGATATGACCCAAAAAGTTAACAGAAGCTTAACAACCTATAAGAGCAATTTTGAGCTTGTTATAGGCTAGCAGCTGCTGGTACTTCACACAGTGGATCAACTGCATAGAGGAAGGAGTCCCAACGTGTACATCTTCACTTGAGAATAGACACAAGATACAAAGATTGCTCGAGCCTACCTGGAGAAAGCTTCTAAGTGGATGAAGAAGTGGGCAGATCAGGGGAGAAGACTTCAGCACTTCAACGTAGATGACTTGGTGCTTGTTAAGCTTAATCCTGAATAGATCAGGTCACACACTACGGGGATGAGATAGGAGACTACTTCGTAAATATGAAGGACCTATTGAAAATTAAACTTGACTTGTTGCATAAGTGATGGTCGGCAGCCCACCTATATTGAATTTGCACTGGAGTCGGTAGCAACCTCACCAACTCTAGCCACCATTGTTGATTATAATCTTTACCTATCGTCCATCATTTTCTATATATAGATGTGTGTGTGTGTGTAATGTAATATTTGGTGTAGAGAGGGGCATTAACCAGTGAGAAGAGAGAGTTGCATTATGAGAATTTCTCTGTATCTTGCTTCATTTTATTTATTGAAATTAATTGAGTGTTTTGTGTGCAATTATGTGCAATCCTCTATTGACTTTGGTGTATTCCCAATAAGGGGGCTGAATTGGGTACTTAAACTTCCTAAGTTCATTTTAATTCCACAAGCAGTATTTTCCAACCTAGGGTTTTTCTATGCAAACCCAAATGCGCAGATAAATAAAAAGTGTGAAAATCAAAACATGCGTAGCATTCACAGACTATTGAAGGTAACATATATATGCAATAAATAAATTACAGAAATATAAAGTGCACACATGATATGTTATCGGGGTTCGGCCAATACTATCGACGTCCCCGCTTTAGCTCGCAAGCTCGAGCATTACCATTATTGCTCACCTAACAGGTGGAGCGGCACCGATTACAACCAGGTCAAATTCGCAAGGCTGACCTCAACCTTTACAAATTCTCCTTACGAGACAGAGAAGGCCCTACTGATCCTTACGGACTAGATCAACACCCCCTCAGGTCACGCCTAGAATACAACACTGAATATAAAATTTGTGTACAACTTAAATGCTTCTCAACAAGTAGATTATGTACCGATAGACAAATGCAATAACTAACGCACTTCAAATGAATGAGAACTATAAGCTTAGTGCAAACAATATCATAACTCTCAAAATAATGTCAATAGGCAATATAAGTGTGAGAGTATATGTGTTAGAGATCTTTGAATCAAATAACAATTTCAATCAGAATTTACAATATTAAAGATCAAAACCACACAATCAAAACTCTCGAAAATGATTTTGAATGAGAACCAAGCACATGAGATATTTTGAAAACAAAGCTTGTCAAAACTATTTTTCTTCAAAACACAAGACAAGCTTTTGAGTCTTGCAATAAAAGTGCAAAGACTCACAAGCTTAAGAAGGTTTCCCAAAAAATGAATTTATAGAGTAAATCCCCTAGAAAACCTTTTTCCCTAACTCTCAATAAAATCAACAATCAATCAAGTCAATGAGAGTATAAGCACTTAGAAACAATATACGATCTCTTACAATACTCTCACCAAGGTTGATTTAGTAAATGAATAGAATTCGGTGGAGTATTCGGTTTAGTATGTGAAGAATATGCTCTCAACAAATTTCAGAGAATTTTTATTAATCCAAATTCCTAATCTTTTCTTAATTTTACAAATAAGGACCTATATATAGAGATGTCCAAATTTTTTACCATTGGAGACATAGGGGTAATTCTTAGAATTGTTTTGAACGTGTTTATGAAAAATAACTCTTATTTACCCTTAATTATCTACAGTAAAAATTGGCCAACCCAAGAGTTTTGATCGACCGAGCCATAGGTTTGATCGCCTAAACAGACACATATAGAAAAGGCATTTTTAAAGTTCAAGTGCTCGTGGACAGGTTCAGGTGGCTGAACTAGGCAATTTTCCAACCTGCTCGAGGTTCGGTCGCCTGATCAGAAGTTTGGACTTCCGAACTTCATTATTCAGTTGCCGAAGGTGGATTTAAATGTGAAGATTCGGGCATTTGGGTTGTTGGAAAAGTCAAGATTAAATATTCGATCGACCGAGAACATTACGTTCTTTTTAGTTCGGTTGCTCGAAGTTAAGTCAACACTTTGACTTTCCTATGTTTGGTCGATTGAGGCGTTTTCAAACCCAAGGTTCGGTCGCCCAAATGCTTAATATTTTAACACCTAAGTCCTGTTTTTAAACAATGATTTCCCCTAATAGCATATATGATAATGGGGCTAAACCTAAGCACTAGTGTAAAGACCTAGGGTCTTTTCTAAGGCCTTTTTGAGCTTTTCAATTAAGCCTAGAAACTTGGCATTTCCCTAAAGTCATTCAACGGTCTTGAGCTTATAGTCCCTACCATGCATGTCATGCATTAATTATTATAGGTCATTGATTATTATAAAAAAAAAAAATAGGTTTGAGCATAAACGTTCACTAACTAGTTCGCATGCATTTTCATGTGAAGTTATCGAACCAGTTATGCAATTTAAAAGTACATATGTATGTAAGAATAATGCAAAATATAAAGAGTTTTAGTTTTGAAATTATATCTTGCCATAAATAAAAATCTATGTAAGTAAATATATATCCCCTTATGATGTTTGCAAAAAGGTATTGGGGGTGTGCTTGCTGAAAAAGAAGCTTTAAAGATTAAGCAAGTACAAATTTTCTGGTTTGTCAATCAAACACATACTAAAATATAACCAGAAAAACACAACCACAATGATCCTAAAGATGTCAGACAATTTAAAGCAAGGACCGCATGAAAAACACAAACAACATGTGGCAAAGTAATATAAATCAACTTAAGATTTTCATAAAGATTATTTCATTTAAGCACATGCCACAGTGAATTCAAAATAGATCTAAACTAAAAATATTGGTGAGCAAAATAAAATAGGAATTTATGTTTAGATGCTCCCTTTTTCGTTTTGAATGATAACTTAGATGCTTTCAAGTGCTTATACATATAAAAAATTACTTTCATTTAACAGACCTAGTAGTATAAGCAATCATTTTTAATTCTTTTAAAACGAATATATTGGGTTAAGATTTATTCATTTACGCAACCAGTATAATTATCCCAAAATTCCATATATGCATTAGAAAAGGAATATCAAGGCATGAAAGAATGCGTATAACCTAGAACAATCCATATCTATTTATAGAATTTTAAAAGCTGGATATGATGTTCAGGGTTCTTAGAAAAGCTTCAATATTCAAAAAGTAAGGCATGGTGCATATGAGTTCTTTATGCTCTTTCCCTAGGGATGGAGCTAAGCTCCTCTAAGTGTTTGATGATTATGTAAGGATGAAGTTTAATTATCTATTTGAGTTTTCACTCATCCTTTCAAAAGTATTTTAATATTCATTTTATCATAACCATCTTTGTACACGGATTTAATTTTGAAAAATTTTAATAAAAATTCAACAGCATGTCATCTGTAAATCGAACATTTTCCTAAAAAATCATGTACTTGATAAATGGTTTTTCACAAAAGATAGATCATATATAGCATGCAACAACCTATAATCCACTACTAGCATGCAATTCACATCCACTGCATCCACCATGTAGGAGACATTCTAGACTAAGCATGCAATCAGGTAGCAATTATCAATTAAAAAAAATCTATCCATCAAAGAATATAAATAGTAAAGAACAATGAATAGTTTTGAGTTCAGTACAATGCTGTAATTCAAAAAGACATATGGGCATAGATGTTATAAGATAATGAGAGCATTTAATTTATATAGTCACAATCAATATTCTTTCAATGTACAAAGCCTATATAGCCTCTTTTCTTGAGAATCTCAATTCGTGAGAGGCACAAGGTTTGATGGCTTTAGCTTTAATTGCATGTGCATAGGTTGCTTTGAATTTTCATTCCATCATCTAGATTTGAAACCTAGTGCAACTACTTTAGTCATTCAATATCATTCTGATAAGGTGAAACTCTAAATGATTTGATTTAATGTTTAAGAGCTTATGAAACGAAAAAGAATAAATACTCTTAATGATTAAATTATCATTAAGTTCAGAAGAGCATTCAGAAGTGAGCACATGTGGATAGTATTAAAATATAGTTTTATGATCATGAAAACGTCCAAACCATTTAGACGGAGCAACTAAGAATATATGAATTTTTGAACATTGCTCTTTGGTAATTGGAAAGTATCCATAAAACATGATCACGATTTAGAACAAGGATACATCAAAAGGAA
Organism: Malania oleifera; assembly: GCF_029873635.1. NCBI lineage: Eukaryota > Viridiplantae > Streptophyta > Magnoliopsida > Santalales > Ximeniaceae > Malania > Malania oleifera. The sequence continues at coordinate 27,309,274 of NC_080422.1, forward strand.
TAGGCATAATCTTTACCAGAAATGGTCATGGTTTGGTAAAGAGTCCTATAAATGGAATGGTGAACGAAAATAGAGGCATTTTATATTTTAAGCTCAAAGGGAATAATTTGAGTCAATAATAAAATATGAATACCTTAGTAGATACCTCTAAATTTTAAAACGAGAGGAATGACTTTTAATTAGCCACAGTAGAAATTAATCATCATTAGTGCATAATCCTAGAGTGATGACTAGATTTTGATTTATAGCTTTTCATATTCAAAAATAAGTATAGGGTATAATGACATATGATATAAGATGGATCCCTAAAACTCAATCTTGTGCAATGGATGACAGTAGCTTAACTTAAAGTGTTATATTTAAGCATGAGTTAAGCATTTGAAATTAATTACCTGGAAAAGATGCCATGCCCAATTGGAAGTGAATGCAGATACTAAGTTTATATATATTAACCCCTGAACCACTCCCTAAGCCTATAGTCATGTCAATCCCTCAACCTAGGAACGAAAGAAGATTTAAATAATTAAGTAATATTAATTTAAATCCATTTTCTCTTAAGTCCTACAACGTTTTCTATCATAACTACCCATACCTTTATCTAAGTCTATGGCACTTTTAAGTAACCAATTAAACCATACGTGCCACCTAGTTTTGAAAAATAAGCAGGTATTGGATATAAATAAAAGATTATTTATTTTGTTTTTGCTCAATGGGGCATGGCAATGGGATTCGTAAGATGAACCCTTTTTCAAAAGATTTATTTCTTTTTGGCTCCTAAGGGTTTATTTGAACTATACATCTTAGATTTGAAAATCATTTCAGAATAATTTTCAATTTTTCTTTCTAAGCAGATGATTTTCAAGACCTTCTTAATCTTTTTCTTCTCAAGGATAGCATGATATTCCTTCAATTTTTCTAATTGTTGAGCTACCCTTTCATTTTCATTTTTGAAAGATACCTTCTTCGCGTTCACCCTAAATAGAAACTTATACATTTTTAATAAAGCATTTTCCAGTTTTTCACACAAAGACATGCTTTCGTTTATCAATTCAGCACATGATTCATTATAAGAATTATTATAATCATTAACAAATGAATCTTTGCATGTAGCAACATCAACATAAACAATGGATGATTCATCATAAGTTATATCACAAAAATTTTCATAAGAATTATCGCATACACAATTAACCGAACAATCAAAACATTCATTAGAAGATTCAACGCATAATATATTCCCATATTCTACATAAGAATCATCAAGTGCATCAATAACAGGATTAACACAATATTCAATAGATGATTCAGCACATGTAGCGACACAACATTCAACACATGAATCATCAATCGAGCTAGAGTGAGAATTATATACCTCCTGTTCTGTTAACGCACTAACCCTGTGATTTACCACTTCCAGATCATTTGACCATGGCACTTCTAGAGATCTGGTCTCCTTTCCCAAGGATTCTCCATATTTCTTTTTGAGTTCATCATAGATTTCTTGTGCACTATGACATGCCACAAACTCAACAAAAATATAAGAATCTAATGCAAGATATAACATGTCCATGGCATATGAATTTGCATGCATCAAAGTAATATCATTTTTGTCTACAGGTATACAAATTCCTTTGAAAATCACCTACCAAACCCTCCAGTTCATTGATTTTATAAATGTGCTCATTCTAATTTTCCAAACAGTGAAATCGACACCGCAAAATAATGGAGGATTGGAAGGTAATCGTCCCTCTCCGAATGGGCATACACCAATGGGAGTCATTGTGATCTTTTGCAAAAACGTTTAAGTCTATGCAACGAAGCTCTGATATCAATTGTTGACTTTGGGGTATTCCCAAGAGGATGGTGAAATGGGTATTTAAGACTTTCTAGGTTGATTTCAATTCCACAAGTAGTATTTCCCAACCTAGGTTCTTTCTATGCAAACCCAAATACGCAGATATATATAAAGTATGGAAATTAAGACATGGCCAACAACCATAGATGATTAAAAGTAACATACATATGCAGTAAATAAATTATGGAGATATAAAGTGCACACATGATATGTTATCGGGGTTCGACCAACACTGCCTACGTCCCCGACTCAGCTCATAGGCCCGAGGATTACCACTATTGCTCACTTAACGGGTGGAGCGGTATAGATTACAACCAAGTCAAATTACCATGGAAGAGCTCAACCTTTACAAAGTCTCCTTACGGGACGAAGAAGGCCCTACGGATCCTTACGGGCAAGATTAACAGCCCCTCAAGCCACACTTCGAATACAGGACTGAATACAAAATTTGTGTACAATTCAAATGCTTCTCAACAAGTAGATTATGTATCGGTATGCACATGCAATAAATAATGCACTTCAAATGGATCAGAACTATAAGCTCAGGGTAAACAATATCACAACTCTCAAGATAATGTCAATAGGCAATCTAAGTGTGGGAGTATATGTGTTAGTGATTTTTGAATCAAATAAAAATTTCAATCACAATGTACAATATCAAAGATCAGAACCACACAAACAAAACTCTTGAAAATGATTTTAATGGAGAACCAAGCACACGAGATATTTTGAAAAAAAATCTTGTCAAAAATATTTTTTTTCAAAACACAAGACAAGCTTTTGAGTCCTACAATAAGAGTGCAAAGACTCACAAGCTTAAGAAGGTTTCCCCAAAAATGAATTTATAGATTAAATCTTGGGGAAAACCTTTTGGATTAACTCTCAACAAAATCAAAAATTAATCCAGCCAATGAGAGTATAAGTACTTAGAAACAATACACGATCTCTTACAATACTCTCACCAAGGTTGATTTAGTAAATGAATAGGATTGGGTGGAGTATTTGGCTTAGTTTGTGAAGAAAAGGCTCTTAAAAAATTTTAGAGGATTTTTCTTAATCCAAATTCCTAATCTTGTCTTAATTTTGCAAATGAGGACCTATATATAGAGATGCCCAAAATTGTTACCATTGGGGACATATGGGTTGTTGACCTTATAGGTCGCACCCGATTTTCATAATGACAAATACTCAGGTATTTTATAATTTTCAAGTGTTTATGCAGGTTTAAATAATCATCCCAAGGAAGGAAACTTGAAGCAACTAAAAGACCCTGAAGACCTTTCATATTTGTAATCGTAAATTCAATATTTGTAATAAGGGTCTGTAATAGTAACTTAGGATATAGTCTTTATTTTCCTTACCTGCACATCATGTATGGTGGATATATGGTAAGTTCAATAAGGCCATAGTAAGACTCTAGGTCCCAACACGCACACACATAGCATATAATATGTAGAAGTGTTGAATTTGTGCCTTAAATTGAGCAAATATCAGAATATGTGAGAGGTCGGGCAACCGAACCCCTGGAGTTCAAAACTCCTTTAGCACCCAAACTGTTGAAAAGTTAGAAGTTTGACCTTGGTTTGGGCTACCGAACCAAAATGAACACATTTTCCTCAGGCGCCCGAACCCTTCAAAAGAGACTGTTCACCAACACGGGCTGCCGACCATTTTAAGTTTAAATCATACCCCAGGTGACTGAACACTAGAGTTCGGGCCACCGAATGAAGGACCAAGCACCGGAAGTCACGAAAAAAGGCTACCGATTTTGATTAAGGCTACCAAAGCTCTACAGGGGCGATCGAACCTACCTAAAGACCTTTTTAGTCTATGTCTAGTGGGGCGACCAAACCTAGGTTCGACCACCCAAACCTCAGCTGGTTATAATTATTTTAACCACAGTAAATCAGGGTTAACTTGGGTTAAATGCATTTTAATCTTTTGGGACTTTTTTAATTATTCCCATCATATCCCAAATGGTTATATTTTTACCCCTAGCTATAAATATGAGTTCATTTGTAAGATTAAAAGGTTATTAGCAAACAGATTAGCAAAAATATCCTCTCTCTTGAAAATACATCTCTTGGCCAAATACTCTCAAATCTCCATTCATTTGATATCTTTTGTGATTGTGTGAACATCTTTAGAGTGCTTAAGATTGTTATTGTTTGTTAGAAACTCCCATTTGAGTGATTGATTGCTATATTTCTTTGGGGAGTTTTGGCTTAGGTTTATCCCACAGATTTGCTCATTATAAATCTTGATTGATAAACCAAGTAAGCTTAAGATATTTCCATGTTTGTTGCAAGTGTTCAATAACTTGATTTTTGTTATGTAAAGACTTTTCAAGCAAGCAAGTATTTTTCAAACTAGTGTTGTGCATCTTTCATTAAAGAAAACTCTTTTTGAACTAGTTTGATTATCCGATTCGTATACTTGAAATAATGATGTGCTATTGAAATACTTTGTTTTTATTTCAAGATATCGCTTGTGTTGAATACTCTTGAACATCATTCTAACTATATTGATTTGATTGTTGATTACACAAAACTTGCATCACTAAGCTTACACTGTATCCATGTTATTGATGTGTATGTGAATGTGCATATTTGGGTACATATCCGCTTTATGTGAAAGCACTATTTCTGTACCATCTGTTTAAGAGAATATTGTAGTATTTCTAGGCGTGACTGAAGGGGTAGTAATCCAGCCCGATAAGGATTGTTTGTAAAGGTTGATGTCAGCCCTATGCTAATTGACCTAGTTTGTATAAATGCTGCTCCACTTGCTTGAGTGAGCATTTATAGTGGTAATCATTGTGCTTGTTAGCCAAGGAGGGGACGTAGGCAATTGGCCAAACCTCGATAACATCTTTGCGTGTCATTCTTACTTTACTGCTTTCTAGTGCTTGTGTTGTTAATTAGACTGCTTTATTTAATTACTGATACATATTACAATTGACTTACATTACTTGCACTAAATTGACTATAGGGTTGTGAAAATACTGCTATTAGGAGATTGACCTAGGGTTTAAATTTTAAAAGTACCAATTCACCCCCCTCTTGGGATCATGGTAAAGCTATCAGTTGGTATCAGAACCACGTAGCATAGACTAGATGTTATTTTGCAAAAAAGATTACTTATGACTCATAGCTCTGTGACCCTTTTCCCTGAGCGACCATCTTCCACACGACCTCTTGTTTTCAGTGGTGTTAATTACACCTTCTAGAAACAGAGGATTCGCATCTACCTTTAGAACACTGATTGGAAGGTGTGGAGGATTGTCTCTAAGGGAAACTATGTCCCTATGAAACTTGAGGGCACGACTAGAGTTCTTATGCCTAAAGAAGAATATAATGATGATGATATGAAAGCTGTTAGTTTAAATGTCACTGGCATGAATATTTTATACTTTAGTCTTGATGTAAATGAATTTAATAGAATTATGGCATGTTCTACTACAAAAGAAATATGGGATAAGTTATAAGTCACATATGAGGGTACTAGAGATGTGAAAGATAGTAGAATAGATATGTTGACCAATGAGTATGAGGCCTTTAGGATGAATGTAGGTGAGTCCATTCAAAGAATGTATACTAGATTCACACACATCATAAACTCACTGCATGCACTAGGAAAGACCTATCCCACATATGAGATGATTAGGAAGATCCTTAAAGGCTTACCTCCTAGTTGGGAAGCCAAGGCTACGACCATTGCTGAGGGTAGAGACCTTAAGGCCATGACTCTAGATGAATTGATATGTTCCCTGATCACTTATGAATTAGCCATAAATGAGAGACTTAATGAGCATAATAGGGCTAAGAAAGTGATTGTATTAAAAATCTCCACGAACACATCTAGTTAATGCAGTGAATCTGACACTGATGAGGATATGACCATGCTAACTAGAAAATTTAGTAGATTTTTCAAGAAGAAGAGAAAGCTATATAAAAGATACAGGGAATCTACAACTGAAAAGGAAGAGTCAAGTAAAAGAAAATAGAAATCAAATGCTCCCACGTGTTACAATTGCAACAAGGTTAGGCATATCAAACTAGATTGCCTGCTGCTGAAAAAGGAAGCTAATAAAAAGAAGAAAGCCATGAAGGCTAGGACATCGTGGGATAAGCATAGCAACAGAGACTCAGAATCAGACCATAGTGACTTAGAGGTCGCCAATCTATGTTTGATGGCACACGATGACGAGGTATTGCCTTCTAGTTCATTATCTTCATATTATTCATCTAATGACTTTGATTATGATTGCATGCCTACATTTAGAGAGTTGCAACTTGAATATATTCGTGTATCTAAATTGTTGGGAAAAATGACCAAAGAAAATAATGATTTGAAAAAGAAATGTGAAAATTGGTCAAAATTGTTTAATATTGCAAAACCTCTCATGCCTCCATTTTAAAAGAAAAAGATACTACCATTGTTGAGCTTGAGAGAAAATTGGAGGATAGTTCCAAAATTATTTTTAAATTCACTGAGGGCAAATGCAATTTTGAAAAACTTCTTGGTGCCCAAAGAAATTCCTTAAGTAAAGAAGGTCTTGGTTTTAATGGCGTTGAAAATGTTAGACGACCTAATCTTTACTTAAGATATTTTACGTGTGAGTCAAAGTCTCATATCCCTCCTAAAGAACCTAAGTGTAGAATAAGATGTAAACAAATTGGTCATATTCAGTTTGATTGTCCACTTAGGAATAAGCATACTAAAATTAGGAAAGTTTGGGTAGTTAAGGGAGATCCAGCTAGTAAGCCCTGTGGACCCAACAAAATTTGGGGACCAAGATCAGTTACTTAGCTTATTTTGCAGGTATGCCAAAGATCGTCCTCCTCTAAAGATCGGTGATACTTGGATAGCGGGTGCTCACGGCACATGACCCTCGACAAGGGAAAATTCACTTCAATCATTCCCAAGGATGGAGGCTATGTGACATTTGGTGACAATGCAAAAGGACGCCTCATTGGGATAAGTAAGATTGGTAAGAACTCCTCTCTTACTATTGATAATGTTTTATTGGTTGATGGACTAAAACATAATTTACTTTGCATAAGTTAGTTGTGTGACATAGATATAAAGTTTCTTTTGAAAATGACAAATGCATAGTAGAAAATAAATCAGATCACAAAGTGCTTTTTACTGCCGATCGTCATGAAAATGTTTATACTACTTCTCTTGATAACTTAACTTCACAACAAGTGACATGCTTTTCTACTGTAAATGAAGTTAGTTAGTTATGGCATAGGCGCTTAGGACTTCTAACATGGACTTGTTGTCTAAACTTGTTAGAAAAGAACTAGTTAGAGGCTTGCCTAAGATGTCTTTTGTAAAAGATAAAATCTATGATGCATGTCAAATGGGTAAGCAAAAAAAATCTAGTTTCAAGAATAAGAAATTCATATCTACTACTAGACCACTTGAGATGTTTCATTTAGATTTGTTTGGTCCTAATTCTGTGCAAAGTCTTAGTGAAAAATTATATGTTTTTGTAATTGTGGATGACTTTTCTAGATTCACATGGGTATTATTTCTCACACATAAAAAAGAACATGTGAACAGTTCACCAAACTTTGTAGGAGAATTTAGAATGAAAAAAGATATAAGATAACTCATATAAGAAGTGATAGAGGCACGAAATTCAAAAATGAGAACATAGAAAAATATTGTGACTTAGAGGGCATATCATATAACTTTTTTGCACCTAGGACACCTCAACAAAACAATGTGATAGAAAGAAAAATAGGTCACTGCAAGAAATGGGTAGAATTATGCTGAATGAACATAACTTACCTAAATATTTTTGAACTGAGGCTATTAACACTGCATGTTACGTTATGAATAAGGTGTTGATTAGACCATCAATTAATAAAACCTCTTATGAATTGTGGAACAACCATAAGCCTAATATTTCCTATTTTCATGTGTTTGATTGTAAATGCTTTATGCTTAGGGATAATGAACACTTAGGAAAATTTGACTCTAAATTTGATGAAGGTATTTTTCTAAGTTATGTACTTAATAGTAAAGCATAAAGGGTTTTCAATAAAAGAACATTAACTGTCAGTATATCCATTCATGTTGTATTTGATGAATCTAATCAATTTTCTAAGAAAGATGATGAAGATGATATTGATATTAGAAAATGCTTAGATAAATTATCTATTGAAAACAATGCAAGTGAAAATCCTGAAGCAAATGAAAAATCATCTAAAGAAAATGAAAATCAGGGGTTGCCTAGACATTGGAAATACATTAGAAGCCATCCTATAGATCAAATCATAGGTGAACCATCCCGTGGTGTAGCCACAAGATCCTCCTTAAGAAATCTTGTGAATCATTTTGTTTTCTTATCCCAAGAAGAACCTAAAAAAATTAAAGAAGCCATAGAGGATGAATATTGGGTGATGTCCATGCAAGAAGAACTTAATCAATTTGAAAGAAGTAAAGTGTGGACTCTTGTTCCTAGGCCTAATGATCACACTATTATTGGAACTAAATGAGTGTATAGAAATAAGAAAGATGAGAATGGGGTAGTAACAAGGAATAAGGCTTGACTAGTTGCCCAAGGGTATAACCAGCATGAAGGGATTGACTTCGATGAAACATATGCTCCTCTTGCTAGGTTAGAAGTCATTCATATGCTACTTGCCTTTGCTGCTTTTAAAATTTTCAAATTGTATCAAATGGATGTTAAAAGCGCTTTTCTAAATACCTATATCAATGAAGAAGTATATGTAAAACAACCACCCGGTTTTGAAAATCATAAATATCTAGATCATGTTTACCGATTGTCTAAGACCTAGTATGGATTGAAACAAGCTCCTAGAGCTTAGTATGAGAGGCTTAGCGGTTTTCTACTAGAAAATGAGTTTATCCATGGCAAAATTGGCACTACACTTTTCATCAAATCCAAAAATGATGATATGCTCATTGTTCAAATTTATGTGGACGATATCATTTTTGGAGCAACTAATGATGAGCTATGTAATGAGTTTGCCAAATGCATGCAATGCATGCAAAGTGATTTTGAAATGAGCATGATGGGTGAACTTAGTTTCTTCTTAGGGCTACAAATTAAATAAGCTAATAATTGAACTTTCATATGCTAATCTAATATATCAGGGACTTGCTAAAGAAATTCAATATGGAAGATTGTAAAATTCTTGGTACACCTATGAATTCTTCCATTACGCTTGATAAAGATGAGCAAGGAAAACCTGTTGACGTAAATTTGTATCGGGGCATGATTGGAAGTTTCTTATATCTCACTGCTAGTAGGCCTAACATTATGTTTAGTGTGTGTATGTGCACTAGGTTTCAGGCCGCCCCTAAGGAATCTCATCTAAAAGTTGTTAAACGAATCCTTAGGTATCTAGTTGGGACTATAGAGTTAGGCTTGTGGTACCATAAGCATATTACTTTTGAGATTGTTAGTTATATTGACGCTGACTTTGCCGGTAGTAAGATTGATAGAAAAAGTACTAGTGGCACTTGTCACTACTTGGGACAATCTCTTATTTCTTGGTTCTCCAAGAAACAAAACTCAGTTGCCTTATCCACAACCAAAGAAGAATATATTGCGGCTGGAAGTTGTTGTGCCCAAACTCTTTATATGAAATAACAACTTGTGGATTTTATATTGCACTATGATACAATACCGATTAAATGTGATAATACTAGTGCAATCTACATCTCTAAAAGGAGATGTGCAAAAAGGAGATGTGGTTCTTGAGTTTGTATGCACTAATGATATTCACTAAACCACTTCTCGAAAATAGGTTCATACAAATTAGACGTGAGTTAGGTCTAATGCATAATAGAGAGGCTTCTTAGATGTTTCATTGTTTGCATAAATTTAGGGGGAGCTCTCAAGTTAAATTTAAATTTGAAAGTCATCACAACTTATATTGCTATTAATATGTCTTAGTGGATTAGGCTTGATAAATTTTGACTATTGCTTGTGTATATGACTCCTATATCTACAGCATGATCATATTGGACTTTATGTATATCGATTATTGCTTGTGTTGCACAATTCTTTTGTCCACTTCATGATGATATTGGAATTTGTATTTGGTTTTTGCATCATACTGAGCTGTTTGAGTAATTGTGGATAAAATGCTAGGATATATAAACTCAAACAGGATAGTATTTATACAAGATATGTCTTTGGAAATTCCAATTTACAAACGACACTCAGCCAAAATTTTTTTTCAAAATATTTTCAAAACTAATAATGTATATATATTATACTTACCCATTGCCTCGAATATTTAACTCTTATAGCCCTTTTTTCTGATGCCAAAAAGGGGAGATGGAGAGAGGCAAAAATAATTGGGTAAAAGTAATTGGTTAAAATAATTGGACGCATATTGATAGGGGGAGCCTTCTTAGGCTTATACCCATATTTTTACTGGTTGTATTAGTCATCATCAAAAGGGGGGAGAATGTTGACCTTATAGGTCACACCCGGTTTTGATAATGCCAAATACTCAGGTATTTGATAATTGTCAAGCGTTTATGTAGGTTTAAATAATCATCCCAAGGAAGGACACATGAAGCAAATAGAAGACCCTGAAGATCTTTCATATTTATAATTATAAATTCAATATTTGTAATAAGGGTCTATAATAGTAACTTAGGATATGGTCTTTATTTTCCTTACTTGCACATCATGCATAGTGGATATATGGTAAGCTCAATAAGGCCATAGTAATACTTTAGGTCCCAACACTCACACACATAGCATATAATATGCAGAAGTGTTGAATTTGTGCCTTAAATTGAACAAATATCAGAATATGTGAGAGGTTGGGTGACCGAACCCTTGGAATTCAAAACTCTTTGAGCGCCTGAACTGCTGAAAAGTCAGCAGTTTGACTTTGGTTCGAGCTACCAAACCAAAATGAACACATTTTCCTTAGGCGCCCGAACCCTTTGAAAGAGACTATTCACCAACTCGGGCTGCCGACCATTTTAAGTTCAAATCATACCCCGGGCGACCGATCACTAGAAGATAATGCAACCCGATAGATGTGAAGTTGGAAGAAATCCTTACATACAAAGAGTTCACATCCTTACGGAAATGAAAAGGTGGCAAGAATTATTAGTGAGGTGGAAAGGCCTTGGTGATGGAGAAATAAGCTAGGTTTTTGCATAAGACATGCAGCCATTCGTGGACAAAGTTGAAGTGTACCTAGCATCAAAGTCTACGAGGACGTCAATCACATAAGTTGGGGAGCATCACGAGACGAGCTTGTTTAAGGCATTATGCTTGCCTGTGATTGCTTGTCTTATACGTTTGAGATGAGTTTCCATCATGTAAATACTAGTATAGGATTATTTTCCAATAGGGTTCTCTCTATGCTAAAAAGGGCAATATGACTCATCAATCACTTTGATGTTTCCTAGTGCCAAAGTGAGAATAACATAGAAAGCTCTTTCAAGGGAGGGTGAGTGTTCATAAACTTATAAAACTCACTAGCTATTGTCAACGTGTTTAACTAACTTGCCTCCTTTGCTAGACACACAATGTTAACAAAGATGTTGTTAATTAATTACATTGCTTCAATATTTATTGCTTAAATGTCACTGCTTTCATAACTTGCTTACTGTACCCGCTTATGTTTGATTGAATGACAATGAAAGTATTTTGTGGGTGACTTGTGGTAAATGACAGATTGACTAGTTAAATAAGAGGGTTTAGCTAGCGCAACACGATCCATTAAAAAAGGTGCGAAATTTTCGGCCTGTGTAAGAACCCGAACCGTGATAATTGGGTTTAATTAAATAAGAGAGGGGCAGATTGGAAAACTGGCACATTTTGTCGATGAAGCCAGATTTCGTCGACGAAGCCTATGTTCTTCTCGTCAACGAAATTCAGAGACTCATCGATGAGGAGAAGCCGAGGAGTCTCGAAAGACCGCTCCTAATTTCGTTGACGAGGCTGGATTTCGTCGACGAAGCCAGTGGAAGATTCATGACGAAGGCACCATTTTGTTGACGAAATTGCTCGGGTCAAAGGGTTATAAAAGGAAATTCTCTTTACTTCTTCATTAAGAAACTTCATATCTCTCTCTCTCTCTCTCTCTCTCTCTCTCTCTCTCTCTTTCTCTCTCTAAACTCTCTCTACTCTCTCCTTCTCTCTAGATTTCTTCACCGATCGTTGACAGAATCAGAAATCTGAAGTTACCACGAGAATCGTTGAAGGATTCTCTACAACTTCTATGGATCGGAATCTCGTTTCGGAGTTTTTTGGGTTTTGGCGTAAAATCGAGGTAAGGCTCGATTTTCAATTATGATCTGGTAGGTTTATAGGTATTAGTCTTGTGAATATATTCTATACTATGATTTGTAGGTTTTGGAACTTGGTTCGCTGTTTAGGAGCCTTGGACTTCGTGATTTTCTTTTTGGGGAAAAAGTAAGGGGAATTATGTTCATATTGGTTATTTTTGAAATCGAACTCGGTGGAACTATGGTCCACAGTCCTGTGTGTGTTTTGGCTACTCATTTAGGGGGATCTAATGGGGAAAACTATGGGTTTTTCATTATTACAGTTTTGGGAAAAAGTGGGTGACGGGCTGAATCCTGGGTTTTGTTGAAAACCGAGTATACGTGTGATTTGTACTGTGATATTGGGATGGCTGTGCCTTGACTTTGTTTAAACTGTATTTTTTTGAAAAAACATGATTTAGATTACCACATGGGTGTGGTTTGTTTGGTTATATGAGCATGCATGTGTGTGTGATATGTTGAAATGCTAGTAGGAATTGGGTTCCGAATTGTTCCAGGTACTGAGAGTGTCCGGCTCTATATCCGAGGGCGTGTTTATCGCCTGCCACGTAGGCAAGAGTGTCCGGCTCTAAATCTGAGGGCGTGAGCCTATACCGGCAGATCAGGTCGAAGGGTGTGGATCTACTAGTTATGCGTCGGTACGATGCCATGGGAGTCGAGGACTAGCCATGTGCCGGTAGCGCCGTGCGTCGCGGGTTGGCTAGGTTAACGCTGGATTGTCACGGACTGGCTTCAACCCAATGAGTGTGACGACACTGTGGATTACTAATCACGTGTATGTGTATGTGTGTGTGTATGCACTGTGTAAACTAGTACTAGAATGCATTTAACTACGTGTATGTTGTATCATGATAACACTCAAATGCCACACACTGATATAACATGTGTTCTTCCTTACTGAGAGGTGTCTCACCCCTACTGTATGTACACTTTTACAGGTCCTTCGAGTATTCGGAACTAGCGTCTTGGTGTAGGGAGCGTAGTGGCCAGTGTACTGCGTTTAGCGCTTGGGTAAGTGTTAGGACTGTATTTTGATGGGTTGCCATTTTGGGATGTGTTGGGCACCCAGTTGGTACGTTTTTGGTAGAGCCATGTTCTGCTCTTGTATAAACTCTAGTATGGTACTGCATATGTATATATGGTTTTTCTGTTGCATACAGAATGTATTTGGATGTGTTTAGGGTGCCTGGGAACCCCACGGGTTCAGACCCTCATCCATTGTGCTGTATCTGTGATGATTTGTATAATACAGGGATATGTTAGGTTACCTTTTCACCCTTGGGTCCCATTTTAGGGTTCGGGGCATGACAGCTTGCTATCAGAGTTAACCAGGTTACTAGATCTTGCAGACTTGGTTAGGCTTAGCTGTGAGTACATACTAGAGTATAGGATGTGGATATGGGTAGAGTTGGTTGAGGGTTGTTTGGTTGCTATAGCGGGACTTAATGACGGTATTCTGTGTTTTTCTTGGGATGACGATTCCAGTAAAAATAGGGCAGATCATTGATGACTTTCGTGTTGATGTGATAGGACAGACCTAGACCTGGCAGGGAGTAGTTAACACGATTAGTGTAGATCATTGTGTTAACTATATGTGTTGTAGGGATATTGATAGATTCCTATTGTGTTACAGCATGGAGCCCAAAGATAATAACCTGGGAAGTGGCTCCGAAGAGACTGCGAGTGATGAGTCTCCTTCTGTGCCTGGAGGTTTGATGATACAGGTATTGCAGGAGATCGGGCGGAGTGTGAGGAGACGCGAGCACTATCCTATTGCTACGGGGTGCACTATTGAGAGGTTCACACGCATGCATCCTCCGACGTTCTCTAGAGGACCTGACCTGACAATAGCATAGGATTGGGTGGAGAAGACTAAGAGGATCTTGGAGGTTCTGTACTGCACGAATAGGCAGCGAGTCCTTTATGCCACCTTCTAGCTATCTGGGGAAGCGGGTCGATGGTGGACTGCAGTGAGTCTGCTGGAGAAGCAGAGGGGTGGTCCAGAGGAGATGACATGGAGCCGATTCAAGGAGGTGTTCTTCGACAGATACTTTCCGGCTTCTGTACGTGATGCGAAGGTAGATAAGTTTTCTGCTTTGACGCAGAGGAGTATGATGATGCAAGGATATGCGGCTCAATACGTAAAGCTGTCCCACTATGCACCATGTATGATCTCGAGCGAGTACGAGAAGACTCGAAAGTTCGAGAAGGGTTTGAGGAAGGATATCTGTAGACTAGTGGGTATGCTTCAAATTCACGAGGTCTCGGTCTTGGTGGATAAAGCCACGGTGATTGAGACTGGTATCCGAGAGGACGAGGCGTATCAGGAATCGAGGAAGAGGACAGTACCTTTTGGTTCTCAGACAGGATCTTGTCAGGGATCGTGGAAGAAGAGGAGCAAAGGCTTGGGTTACCATCAGAATACTGAGCACCAGGATTCTCAGGTGAGCCAGACTGAGGGTCATTGTACTAGGTGTTTTAGATGACATGAGGGTGAGTGTCGGTCTTTTGGTGGTAACTACTATAATTGTGGTCGAATTGGTCACATGCCTCATGATTGTCATGCACCGAGGCGAGACATGCCTGCAGTTAGTGGGGATTAAGGGAGCAATTAGATACCTCGGGGGACCGTTCAGACGAATACAGCTCTGGCCTGAGTATACTTTCTTACTCCAGCAGATGCTGAGCATGCAGATAACGTGGTGACATATACCTTATTATTGCTTTTGAATAAAGCTTTTGTTTTTTTTTTATTCGAGTGCGACCCATTCCTTTGTGTTTTTGAATTTTGTGGGATGGTGTGGGGTTGAGACCCAAGACATGAATGAGGTGTTATCTGTTACTACGCCATCTGGGAGTGTCTTTCTGTAGGAAGATATTGGTAGACTACCCAGTGGTAATTTAGGGGAAATTGCTGCCGGCGAATCTTGTGGTATACGACATGTTAGGGTTCGATGTCATCCTGGGAATGGATTGGTTGTTCTCCAGTTATGCTATGATTGATTGTCGTAGGAATGTGGTAGTTTTCAGACCTCCTGGGGAGCAGGAGTACGAATTCATGGGATCGTGTGTGTGTCCAGTGCCGCAGATTCTATCGGCACTACAAGCAAGGAGGCTACTCTTGGACGGATGCTAGGGGTACTTAGCTTGTGTGAAGGAACTGCCACGAGATGAGTTGAGTCTCAAGGACATTTTGGCAGTCAGCGAGTTCCCAGATGTGTTTTCTAGATGATTTACCTAGTTTACCTCTAGACCGTGAGGTGGAGTTTGCAATAGAGTTGCTGCCCGATAAGGCACTGATCTCTAAAGCTCCATACCGGATGGCTCTAGAAGAACTTCAGAAGTTGAAGGAGCAGTTACAGGAATTACTGGATAGGAGTTTCATTTAACCTAGTGTTTCGCCCTGGGGAGCTCCAATATTGTTTGTGAAGAAGAAGGACGGGTCGATGTGTATGTGCATTGATTATCGTGAGATTAACAAGGTAACTGTGAAGAATCGCTATCCTTTACCTCGTATAGATGATCTCTTTGACCAGTTGCAAGGACGCGAGTATTTTCGAAGATCGACTTACGATCAGGATATCATTAGGTGAGGGTTAGAGCGGAGGATGTAGCGAAGACCGCTTTCCAAACTAGATATGGCCACTACGAGTTTTGGTCATGCCTTTTGGGTTGACAAATGCTCCGGCGGTGTTCATGGATCTGATGAACAGAGTTTTCCATGAGTACCTGGATCGATTCATAGTGGTATTCATTGATGACATTCTAGTATACTTGACGAGTACAGAAGAGCATGTGGAACATTTGAGGTTAGTGTTACAAATTCTGTGGGAGAAGAAGTTGTATGCTAAATTGAAGAAATGTGAATTTTGGTTGAGTCAGATTGCATTCTTAGGCCATGTGGTTATTGGGGATGGTATATCAGTTGATCCTAGTAAGATTGAAGTTGTGTTCGACTAGGTAAGGCCTAAAAATGTGCAGGAGGTTCAGAGTTTTCTAGGACTGGCGGGTTACTATCGTCGGTTCATAGAGGGTTTCTCTAAATTGTCTGGACCTCTGACACGATTGACCAGGAAGGGAATCCAGTTTTAGTGGACTAGTGATTGCGAGCAGTGCTTTCAAGAGTTGAAGCACCGGCTCGTTACTGCTCCAGTATTGACCATTCCTTTGGGGGATGGTGGATTTGTGATTTATAGTGACGCGTCTCTGAAAGGCTTGGGATGTGTGCTTATGCAGTAAGGTAAGGTAATGGCGTATGCCTCTCGGCAATTGAAAGAGTACGAGAAGAATTACCCTACGCATGATTTGGAATTGGCTGCTGTGGTATATGCACTGAAGATTTGGCGACACTATCTGTATAGGGTGCAGTGTGAGATCTTCACTGATCATAAGAGTCTCAGGTATTTTTTCACGCATAAGGAGCTGAACATGTGGCAGAGGCGGTGACTTGAATTGATTAATGACTACGATTGCATGATCAGTTATCACCCGGGGAAGGCTAATGTGGTGGCTGATGCGTTGAGTTGGAACCTACGGCTATACCTGCGGTTGTAAAAGCTCAGGTATAGAGTTGGTAGTTGGGGATCATCAGACTTATCTTGCTGGTTTGGTGGTCCAACCGACCTTGTTTGAGCGTATAAAATCCGCTCAGGCTAGTGATGCAGAGTTGGCAGAGGTTATGGGAAAGGTACAGTAGGGACTGACTACAAATTTTAACATCTCTGAGGGAAGTGTATTAACATTTGGGACCAGACCGTGTGTTCCGAACGATGAGGAGATCAGAAGGAAGATTTTAGAGGAGGTGCACCGTTCTTTGTATACGGTACATCCTGGTAGTACGAAGATGTATTGGGACTTGCGCGAGACCTTCTGGTGGTCTAGTATAAAGTGGCAGATTGCTCAGTTCGTGGAGCAGTGTTTGACGTTTCAGTAGGTGAAAGCTGAACATTAGAGGCTGGCAGGGCCGTTGCAGCCTTTGCCTATTCCAGTATGGAAATGGGAGCATATTTCCATGGATTTTGTAACTGGATTGCCACCAACGCTTCGCGGGCAGAATGGTATTTGGGCGATTGTGGATAAATTGATGAAATTTGCCCATTTCATACCAATAAAAGTTGGCTATCCTTTGAGTAGGCTAGCAGATTTATATGTGCATAAGATTGTGAGAATGCATGGAGTACCGGTGTCCATTGTATTGGATCGAGATCCGAGGTTTACTTCTCGATTCTGGATGAGCTTATAGGAGGCATTAGGGACAAAGCTTACTTTCAGTACAACATTCCACCCCCAGACTGATGGACAGTTGGAGAGGACGATACAGATTTTGGAAGATATGTTGCGAGCTTGTGTGTTAGACTTTAGTGGTAGCTGGATACAGTTTATGCCACTTGTAGAGTTCGCTTATAATAACAGCTTCTAGTCTAGTATCAGGATGGCACCGTTCGAGGCTTTGTATGGTCGGAGGTGTCGATCTCCTTTGTATTGGGATAAGGTTGGTGAACGTCAGGTGTTAGGACCTGAACTTGTGCAACATGTGTATGAGAAAGTGGGTTTGATCCAGGAGAGGATTAGATCAGCTCAGAGTCGACATAAGAGTTATGCAGATGTTTGCTGCCATGAGTTAGAGTTCAAAGTGGGAGGTAAGGTATTTCTGCGTATTGTTTTGATGAAAGGGGTGATGAGAATCGGCAGGAAGGGCAAGCTAAGCCCGAGGTATATCGGACCATTCGAGGTACTTGAGTGAGTGGGTCCGGTAGCCTACAGAGTTGCATTACCTCCAGCACTTTCGAGGGTCCACGATGTGTTCCAAGTTTCCATGTTGAGAAGGTACGTGTTGGATCGTTCACATGTTATCAGTTACGATGAGTTGGAAATTGGGGATACTTTAGCATATGAGGAGATACCTGTTCAGGTTATGGACCGTAAAGTTCAGAAGCTTCGTACCAGAGAGATACCGTTAGTGAAGGTATTGTGGCGGAACCACGAGGTTGAGGAAGCTTCTTGGGAACTGAAAACAAAAATACACCGGAAGTATCCACAGTTGTTTTGAGCACTTGTACATGATCCTACTGTAGGTTGGGATAGGTAGTTAGTCGTCGAGAGTGTGTGTGTATTGTGAACTCCTGAGACTGTTGTATATGTAACCACGGTATTCCTCCGCCATATGTAAGGGTATGTATGTGTATGTGTATGATGGGGCTGCATATAAATGGCCACCGTATTCTCTAAAGTATGTATGTATGTGTTGTGATGGGGCTACGCGGTAGTGGTCGCCAGTTTTCTTTAGAGTTCTATCTACGTATTCGATTGTATGTATAAGTTTGTGAATGAGAGATGGCAAATTTCAAGGACGAAATTTTTGTAAGGAAGGGAGATTGTAAGAGCCTGAACCATGATAATTGGGTTTAATTAAATAAAAGAGGGGTGAATTGGGAAACTGGAACATTTCGTCGACGAAGCCAGATTTTGTTGACGAACCCTGTGTTCTTCTCGTTGACGAAATTCAGAGACTTGTCGACGAAGAGAAGCCGAGGAGTCTTGGAAGACCGCTCCCAATTTCGTCGACGAAATGAATTTCGTCGACGAGGCCGAATTTCGTCGACGAAGCCAGTGGAAGATTCGTCGACGAAGGCACCATTTCGTCGACCAAATTGCTTAGGTCAAAGGGCTATAAAATGAAATTCTCTTTACTTCTTCATTAAGAAACTTCATATCTCTCTCTCTTTAAACTCTCTCTACTATCTCCTTCTCTCTAGATTTCTTCGCCGATCGTTAACGGAATCGGAAATCTGAAGTTACCACGAAGATCGTGGAAGGATTCTCTACAACTTCTATGGATTGGAATCTCGTTTCGGAGTTTTTTGGGTTTTGGTGTAAAATCGAGGTAAGGCTCGATTTTCAATTCTGATCCGGTAGGTTTGTAGGTATCAGTATTGTAAGTATATTTTGTACTGTAATTTGTAGGTTTTGGAACTTGGTTCTCTGTTTAGGAGCCTTGGAGTTCGGGATTTGCTTTTCAGGGAAAAGGTAAAGGGAACTATGTTTATATTGGTTATTTTTGAAATCGGACTCGGTGGAACTGTGGTCCACGGTCCTGTGTGTGTTTTAGCTACTCATTTGGGGAGATCTAACGGGGAAGCGATGAGTTTTTCATTATTATAGTTTTGGGAAAAAGGGGGCGACGGGCTGAATCCCATGTTTTGTTGAAAATCGAGTATACGTGTGATTTATACTGTGATATTGGGATGGCCGTGCCTTGACTTTGTTTAAACTGTATTTGTTTGGAAAACCATGATTTAGATTACCAAATAGGTGTGGTTTGTTTGGTTATATGAGCATGCATGTGTGTGTGATATGTTGAAATGCTAATAGGAACTGGGTTCCGAATTGTTCCAAGTATCGAGAGTGTCTGGCTCTGTATCTGAGGGCGTGTTTATCACCTGCCACGTAGGTAAGAGTGCCCGGCTCTATATTCGAGGGCGTGGGCCTATACCGGCAGATCAGGCCGAAGGGTGTGGATCCACTAGTTTTGCATTGGTACAATGCCATGGGAGTTGGGGACTAGCCATATGCCGGTGGCGCCGTACGTCGCGAGTTGGCTGGGCCAATGCCGGATTGTCGCGAACCGGCTTCGGGCCAATGATTGTAACGACACTGTGGATTATTGATCATGTATATGTGTATGTGTGCATGTATGCACCGTGTAAACTAGTACTGGAATGCATTTAACTGCGTGTATGTTGTATCATGATAACACTCAAATGCCACACACTAATATAACCTGTGTTCTTCCTTACTGAGAGGTGTCTCACCCCTGCTGTACGTACATTTACTGGTCCTTCGAGTATCTAGAACTAGCATCCTGGTGTATGGAGCATAGTGGCCAGTATACTGTGTTTAGCGCTTAGGTAAGTGTTAGGACTGTAGTTTGATGGGTTGCCATTTTGGGATGTGTTGGGCACCCAGTTTGTATGTTTTTGGTAGAACTATGTTCTTCTTTTGTATAAACTCTGGTATGGTACTGCATATGTATATATGGTTTTTCCGTTGCGTACATGATTGTATTTGGATGTGTTTAGGGTGCCTGAGAACCCCATGGGGTCGGACTCTCATCCATTGTGCTGTATCTGTGATGATTTGTATGATACAGGGATATGTTAGGTTACCTTTTCACCCCTAGGTCCCATTTCTGGGTTTGGGGCGTGACAGCCTGTGACACCCTGCATGTCACTTAGAGTTGGCGAATGTGACGCAAAGTCATGGAGAGGTTTATAGCCTATTTAGTTGTGAAAGCAATTTCATTTTCTATTTTTTTTTTCAAAGAATTATGCAATTTTAAATTATTTTTAAATATTTTTGTATTCATATTAAAAAGGAAGAAAATAAAGCTTTTTTTAAAATGTGCAAAAAAATTTGTTATATATTTTTTATTTGTGGAGTTCAAAATAATTACAAAAAAAAAAAAACTTATTTTCTAATTTTTCAAAAATTATATGAGGTAGCATGTGGAATCATAGATTTTGAGATATAAAATTGAATTTTAAGTGGATTAATTTGAAAGAAATTCAATACAAAATTCATAAAAATTAAAGTGTAAGATCCAAGTTTCATACTCCCATATGCAAATGAAGAGTTAAAAGTCTAAAAAACAATAAAAGATATTTTTTGCTAATTTTAATAGTGTAAATGTTGTAATTCTTTTAAAAACTAAGTGAAAAATAAAACTATTTTCACAAATAAATCGTATTGAAAACTTTTATTTTTACTAATTTATTTCAGAGAAATATTGTAAAAATAAAAAAAAATTAGTCAACATTTTCGTATTTTTTAAAGAACTAAAAAAATAATTTTTAAAAAATTACTAATACGCAAGCCTTAATTATTCTCTCTGCATTGTTCTTAGCTGGTATTTAGAAGCATGTATATTAAAAATTAAATTTATATTTATATAAATTTAAAAGAAAATTTAAATGGATACAGTCAATTTAATGCTTTAAACACAAAATTAGAGGACTAATTAATATGAATGCTTCGTTCCATGACCGTCGTCAGCTCAAATTTACTTCCCATTTCAAAGTCGCTGCATCTTTCCTCACGCCATTGACAAAAGCCACTGCTTTCCAACCACTCCTTCTCCTCCTCTTACCCATAAATCACGCTAATGACTTTCCTGCTATGGCTCTGGAAAGAAGGAATTTCGTGTCCACACCGGCGTATCCTGAGAATAGGCCTGGCAAAACGGGCGGGCGGGCCGGGTTTGGGCGGGTCACTAATGGGTCGGGTCATAAACGGGTTGGGTCATAAACGGGTTAATGTTAAACGGATCATACACATGCCAATCCTAACCTGCCCATTTAATAAACGGGCGGGTAACGGGTCACCCGTTTAAAAATATATAATTTTTGTATTTTAAAATTTCATATAAAATGACATTAAAAAAAAAAAACTGCATTTTATTTATTAATTTCTAAATAAAAAGAAATGGTGTGTGGAGCTGGGGTGGGGGGGTGTTGACGTGGAGAAGTGGTCTGTGGAGGTGGAGCTGGCCAGACGAGGAGACTGGAGACTGGAAGGCTGGCGACGACATTTTCGTCCAGGACCTTGTCGGAGACGAAGGGTGACGACGGCAACTGTGCTCCGGTGTTGAGATCATGGGGGTGTGCCGGTTCACAATTGCTGCTCTGGGCATTATGGTATGGGAGGTTCGGCTATGTTGCCGGAGTGGCTGTGAGTGGGGTTGAAGTTGCTGGGGACGGAGAAGATGTCGTGGACGAGAGGTCAGAGAGACGACCTAGGCGCCAGAAGAGGAGACTAGAGAGTGGAGACTGGAGAGGCGCGGCGCGGCGCTGGTTAGGGAGTCGGGAAGGGGAACTTTACCTTAGGGTTTATTTTTTTTAAGTGTGTCAGTGTGTGTGATTGTGAAGTGTGAACCGTGAGGGTGAGGTGAGGCGTGCGCGTGTGAGAACTGAGAAGCACTGAACTGAAATTAACGGGTTAATCCGTGATCCGTCCAATTATTAAATGGGTTAACTTTCTTAAACCCGAACCCGTTTTAAATGGACGGGTCCGGGTGACCCGACGGGTTATGACCCGTTTTGCCAGGCCTACCTGAGAAGTTGAATATTATTCCACGCGCTTAAAGGGGATTATATAACGACTACATATAACTACACACACACACACGCGCGCACTCTAGCTCTTTCTCTCTCTCTCTCTCTCCTTTTTTCACTTCTCATTTAAGTAATGGAGGGCACTGGAGCTCTGCTGGTTAGGAAGAAGTGTAACTCTTCTCTTTGGGCATCGAAGACAGTTGTAGTACTGCTGTTGTTCTTGCTTCTTACCTGCAGCCATGGAGGAAGAAGCAGCAGCAGCAGCAGCGGCAGAGGTTGCCACGCAGAAGAGAGGAAGGCTCTATTACGCATAAAGGACTTCGTCAAGTCCAACTGGCTTAGTTCTTCTTCTTCGTCTACTACTGATATTTTTCCTTCATGGGTGGCTGGGGCAGCAGAGAGTATTGACTGCTGTAAGTGGGAAAGAGTGAAGTGCAACTCCACTACTGGACGGCTCATGGACCTCTCCCTCTTTAATATCAACAACATAACCTATTATGAACGTTTAGAATGCATACGTTGTGAAGATAGGCTTCTGAATGCCTCCCTCTTTCTCCCATTCCAGGACCTCACAACCCTTAACTTGTCTCTTAATTCCATCTCCGGCTTTCTTCCAAATCAAGGTATGTCAACTTACTACAATATGTTTTTTTTTTTTAATTATTATTTAGGGGTAAAATGACTAGCAATCACTGGGAGACCCATCGCTAGCGTATTTGTTATAGATTGGTGCATATCACTTGTATATGTATACTTTGAATATTTGACTCGTTATTGGGTCGGTGGAATAACTATTCTTTGAAATAAGATGTAAGAGGATAGCTATTATTTATTTATTCCCTATATAATAGGACTTATAGAAAGTTCACATTGTTATTTACTTTATAATAACAACTTGCTTTCTTGTATAATCTATTTTTTTTGAAACGGACTTTCCTGCAATCAACAAGAATCAAATCAATTATAACTAATCTATTGATAAGACTAGGTATTTACGTATTTTAATTCGACTCACCAATGCATATTTTTTATTTTATATTAGTATAGTGATAATCTTTATCATGAAAAGCACATGGCTATGCATAAGTCAAACACTTGTTTCATTATGTTTCATGCATTGTTGAGGATCAATTCGGAGCCACTTACCATACAACAAGCGTAGAAACTGATCAGAGGTTAATTTGATCCCACTGGGTATTGCACAATAAAGAATTGATTTTGTTGATTGCAGGTTTTGAAAAGTTAACAAGTTTGAAGAAGTTAGAAATCTTGGACTTGGGCTATAATTACTTTTACAAGAGAAACATCTTCCGATCACTTGGCCAACTGACTTCACTCAAGACTTTGATTCTTGGTCACAATGGTCTTGATGGATTCTTTCCGATCCAAGGCATGCTTACCTACTCTACATCCATATTCAAGTTTTGTTTTGTTTTTTGTTTTTTGTTTTCCCCGAGTCTTGTTGAGTTGAAAATACGTTATGTTCTTTAAAATACTTAAATTTTTTTAGTTGACTAAAATAATTTGATTTTGCTTCCTAATATTTGGGATCATTTTCAATGTTCCCCTTGAGTTATACTTGATCGTTATATGTGTCTCACATTTAACATAAATATGACCAACTCAGTTTTGACCTCATTTATTAAATACAAGTTGGGTCAAATTTAACAACACTCGTTTTTAAAACATTTTCGTATAATTCAAGAAGACATTCAAAATGATCCCAAAAATTTGGAAAAATTAGATTTTTAAAAATGCAAACCTGACAATAATTTGGGGAATAGTTAATTTAAAATTGGAGTCAACGTTTCTTAATTTAAAACTTAAGAGTGGACATTAAGTTTCATATAAAAAATGAAGTTATTTTCAGTCCATAAAAATAGTCTTATTTTTTATTTCTAGATTTCTTAAAAATAAAAACGTGTCGTCCTATTTTCAATTTTATAAGATTTATTTGGAGAACTTGAAAATATTAATAAAAAATATTTTCAACTTTCCCACAACTAGACAATTGGATAAAAATCCACTAATATATTTTTTATTATTAGAAAACTTGATAATGAAAGACAAAAATTATAGTATGAAAAATAAAAATAACCTCAAATTAGGTACTAACACAATGTTTGGTGTATAAAAATGAAATCAAATCAATTGGTAATTTTATTGTTATACACTTGCGTTGTGTAAGTTATCATTTAATTGCACTTCTATTTCATTTTCTTATGATATATTGTTTATCAAAAATAGAAAACATATATTTTGACAACCTAATATATATTAATTATTTCACCGTAATCAAGATCATGAACACTTTAGGTCGTATATTACTTTGTGTTTTTGCTATTGAGTGCAGAATTGTCATCTTTGAAGAACTTGGAAACGTTGGATCTAAGTCATAATCATTTCTTGTATTCCTTCTCTATGCAAGGTATGACGATGATTATTGAAATTCCTCTTTAAGCTCAAGATTTTTATATGACTTCCTAAACACTACGATTTTGTATTTTATTCGTTTGTTTGTTTTGGAGCCATAATGTGACTTGATATAAATGTCAAAATTTTTTGGAGCCTTTAAATGGAAATTAAATAAAAGCATTCCTATAAATTGGAAATATTAAAGTGTGTCTTTTCATTTAAAGTCATTTCATGGAGCATTTTATATTCTCTTAATCGAACGGCAGCTAAAAGTCATCTAAAAGTTAGTAGCATATAAAATAGAGTAAACTTTGAGAATTATAGTGTACCAATTTTTTGTTACTTACATATGTATCTTGTTATATCTTTTAAAAGAATGCTATGTTTTTTTGTGCCTGAGGTATTTTCAATAAATAGTTTCTCGAGTGGAATTAAGATTTTTTTTGTTTTTGTTTTTTTGTTTTTGTTTTTGTTTTTTTTTGGTTTTTTGTTTTTGTTTTTGTGAAAGTGGTGTGAGAACTCAAATAATCCTCTTAGAAATGTAGGATACCTTATAAAGTAAGCGGTGACTTACAAGAAAAGGGCAAATAGGATATTTAGAGTTGTAGAAATTGTAGAGAGAGTTGATAAGAGTAAAAATATAAGGGAGGTGAACGATAATATATTAGAAGATGTAAGAATGAGAGGGAAAGAGAAAGAGATTAAGAGAGACATAGAGATAATTAAGGAGAGTGGGAGAGGAAATGAAGAGGATAAAGTGATAAAGAGGGCAAAATTAGTGTACCAACCACACTGTGTGAATATATATAGAGGTATTTTATAAAATTAATAAAACAAATATTTATACCCCCACACTGCCCAGCCAAACTTGGGATTACAAGTTGTTCCCAATTCCTTACCTTGATAACTAGACTTAAAACCATTGTGTACTTGATAGACTCCTTTTAATTAGATAAAAACCTTGTCTTAATTTCACATTCATTGTAGTTTGACTTTATTTACATTCCATTTTGGCTCACCTTTTTTTCAGATGTGTCATAAGGTCCAAGGGCAAGTTAGGCTTCCCATTTGAGGCCCATTGTGGGCTTGAGAGTCAGCAGTTGCTTTGAGCTTGACCTATTATGCCCCAACACATTAGTCTGTAACCCCTCTTAGGTCCAATCAACCCTTACCATTGGCCTTCATATTCCTTTTCTCACCAGCTTGAACACTTTAGAAACTCCCCTAATAGAAGCATATTCCTAAAAACTACTCCTTGACACTTGGCAGCATAAAAAGAAGCAAATAATGAACCCCCCAAAAAATATAAATACACAAAATGAATTAGTAGATTCAACCTCACAGTATTCGCAAAGCATAACAAAGTCAGGGGGGAATTTTAGAGCATAGGAGATTTCTAGCTTGGGGAGTCTCCCTATAAATGGGTTATTGTGTGTAGAAATAAGCCATCTTTTGGAGAGAGAAAAGGCATTCAAGTAGAAGAAATGAGAGTAAAGGAGAACATAGAAGGGGAGATTAGAGAAGATTAGAGAAAGAGAGTCTATTATGGTGAGGAGTATATAGATAGAAGGAAGGAGCTATGAGAATTGGTTGTTGAGAAAAGCTCATAGAAGCCAAATAGAAGAGCTCCATTAGATCAAAGTAGGAAATAGAGAGACAATGCAAGACAAAGGAAGAGAAGGAGCAGAATATAGATTCTAACAGGTATTTAGGTTCTTCTTCATCTTAGTGGAATGCTTGGTTGTCTTATAGATTGTTTGGGTTTGGGTAATTGGACTTAGGCATGTGTTATGAGTGGATGAGAAAAATACATGGTATATTGAACAAAATAATTTATAGTGTAATTTGATGGGTGCTGTAGTGTGTAGATGAAGTTAAAATTGTGTTCAATGGAAGGAGTATTAATTGCAATGTCAAATTTAGTGTTATGTGTATGATCAAATAATGCCAATTATGTCTGGATGGGATCTTGATATTGAATTGCAAAATTTTGGAAACTAGGATAGACTCAATTCAACTCTGTGTTGTTTGGAACAAAGTTGGGTTATTAGTTGCATTGTTTTGAGTGTGTGGGTTGATTGATTTCAATGCTGCTTTTGAACCATTATTTGAGTAAATTGTTCTTGAATCAAACTATTTAAGTGTATTCAAATCATCCACCCTTAAGTATCGTTTGAATTAAAAATCCACCTGAGGATTCAGATTGGTTAAATTCATGATTCATACTTGAAAACCAAAGTCAAACATACCCAAACTCGATCAACCATACCTAAAAACTTGGTCAACCAACCCATAAACTCTGTTAACCTAACCCGAAAGCTCGATCAACTTAACCCGAAAACCCGATCAACCTAGCCTAAAAGCCTAGTCAACTTTTCATAAAAACTTGATCAAGCCTACCTAGAACACGGTTAACAAACCCAAAAACCTAGTCAACTTAACTTGGAAATTTGGTTAACCATACCCAAAAACTTGGTCAACCAACCTGTAAACCTGGTCAATCTAACTTGAAAATTGGTTAGTTTAACTCGAAAACCCGGTCAACCTAACATGAAACCCGATCAACCTAACTCAAAACCCAATCAAACTTTGACTAAAACTCGGTCGAATCATATGTATACTCAGTCAATATTTGACTAAAAAACTCAACCATATTTGTACCTAATCAATCTTTTACTAGAAAATTCAATCGAATCCAACCTAAAACCCCCCAGGTTTGTTTTTTTGGTTAGAAAAGAGAAGAAAGAAAAGGCAGAAAATTTGCAACCTTCGAGTCTACGTGTTTGGTTAGAAAAGAAAAGAAAAGAAAAGAATAAATAGAGAAGAAGAGAACTTCGACTTGTTTTGGGTAAAAGAACGGACAAGAATAAAAAAGATTAAAGAAGGAGCTTGAGTATTGTTTGGTAGAACTAAAAATAAAAGGAAAGAAATAGAGAAGAGAGGAAGATTAAGAGCACAAAGAGAGAGAGAGAGAGAGAGAGAGAGAGAGAGAGAGAGAGAGAGAGAGAGAGAGAGAGAGAGAGAGAGAGAAGTCATACTTGATAAGTAGAGAGGCAACCTCCTGCAGTGCATTTGGTTAGAGTTGGGAGTGGTAGCTGGCCAGAGAAACACAATAAATATGATAATGATGCCCCAAGGCTGACAATCTCTCCTTTTTTATGATGTCTAACCTATTAGGATTTTACTTAATCTTTGCATTTGAGTTTGTACTTATCATACCTTGATATGCAAAGATTAGTTTACCTAGAACCACTAATGGGTTGTTATCATCAAAACATGACAATTAAATTCATGTAGCCACCAAGGCTAACATATACATTGTGTCTGATGTATATGTAAGATGGTTGAGAGGTTTGATGTATTGTTCACATACTTTGGATAATAAAGGTAGTGAATCTTTGTTATTTGCTCCCGTGGATGTAGGCATTACCGAACCATGTAATTCCTTGTGTTATTGTATTGTTATTGCTTTTATTTATTTGTCATGGTTGTGATTTGTTCTATATATTAATCATAAAGTGCTACTTTGTGTGTTTGATCCTTTATATATATCCTGTTGTGAAATTTATTTTTCACAACACCTATTCCACATGAAAATCTTGCAAGTATGATGGTGGCTGAGTAGGACGACTAGATTGTCAAGGTGGTGAAGGAGAGGGTAAAAAAGTGGATGGGGATGGGTGAGAGATAGGTGGTGAGGAAAAATAGGGTGACAAAGATGAATTTTATATTATATGGTCAAAAGAAGGAATTGGACAAGGTAGGACAAGTTCTGTCGGCTTAGGAGTAGATGATGCAAAAGGGAAGAAATCTTAGTGGAAGAGAACATCTCGAGACACAAAGACTTTATGTGTTGCAAGGTTATAAAAATGGTATCCCTTTTGACCATATGGATAACCAAAAAAAGCACATCGAGTTGCTCTTGGATCACACTTTGCTAGGTTTTGCAAGTGAATGGAAGCAAAGCATAAGCATCCAAAAACTCGCAAGTGATTGTATGCAAGTTTGACATTATGTAATCTCTCATAAGGAGACAAACCACCTAAAATATGAGAAGGGGTTTGGTTAATGAGATAAGTTGATAATTTGCAGTAAGAATGACATCCACCCCCAAAGTTTTTAGGCATACGAGCTTGAAAAATTAATGCATGGGCAACATTAAGAAGGTGATAGTGTTTGCGTTTAACTCCTCCTTTTTTTGGGGATTGTTGACGTAATTGGTTTAATGTACGATGCCTTTGGGGGAATAGAATGAGGGCATGTCAAACTCAGGCCCATTATCACTTTGGATGAATTGTATGGTGGTGGAGAATTGGTTTTTAACAAGGTGAATGAAGGATTGCAAGAGAGAGCAGGTCTCAGATTTATGGCGCATTAAGTAAACCTAGGTACAATGGGTATAATCATCAACAATGGCAAGAAATTAGTATGCCCCAATAGTGAAAGGGACACGATGGCTCCCTCAAATATCAACATGCAATAGGTCCAAAGGTTTAAGAGAAGAAATGAAACTAGGTGGAAAAGGTGCACGATCATGTTAGTTAATGGACGAATTAAACCTAATTTAAAATTGGAACTACAAATCTCTAGGAATTTATTAGAAAGAAAAGGAAAATTTTTATTTGACAGAAGATCCAAACGACAGCGCCAAAGTTGGGAAATGGATGTGGATGTAGCCACCTGATAACAAGCATTCTTGGTGTTGATGAGGTGCATAAGTCGTCCCGCTCAGTTCCCATCCCAATCATCTTCATCATGTATATGTTCTGAATAAAATAAAAATCAAAAGAAAAAATAATGAGACAATGAAGGGTTTTGCACAATTTATGGATTAAATTTTAAGTTGAAATGAAAAGTAGGGATGCAAAGGATATTGTCAAAAATAAGATTGGAAGAAAAGTGAACTAATCCAATATGAGTAATGGTGGCATAGGAGCCATACAGTAGTTTAACAATACGACCATGTACTAGGAAAGATTGGGTTAGAGCAGTGGGTGAGCGAACCATAAGTTCAGTTGCCCCACTATCAAGAATCCATAAAGAATCATTATTATACTTACCTGACAATGAAGATTCCACACTACCTACTTGGTGTGTCATGGATTGAGGGGAAAAAGAGTTGTTGAAAATGGCCAAAAGCTGCTGGCACTATTCAAGGGTGAAAGGAAGACTACTAGTAGATGGATTGGAAGAAGCTTGATGAGCACTATGCTTAGAACCCTGATTGGGCTTAGAATTACGAGGTCCTAGAGGGAAGCCATGGACGCGGTAGCATTGATCCGCAATATGACCCTCTTTGCTATAGTGAGTACATTTGATAGACTTCCTAGGTGGACCAAGGCATCATTCCTTTCATGGCTGATAGTTGGTGGCGGCCAAAGCAATACCTTCAATGGATGGTGGAGGCAAAACGCTGCAATGGCATTCTTCTTGAAGCATGATAACATAGGTGCAGTTGAGAGTGGGAACTGGACCAATCAGAAGTATTCGCCCATGGATCACAGTGCAGGAATTGTTGAGCCCAAAAAAATAAATAAATTCAAGACATGATCTAGTTCTTGCTGTGTGAAAGTCTCCTTGCGTGCGTTGCAGGTGCAAGTAGACGTCCCATGAACTGCACGTAGCTTGTCCCAAACACTCTTCAATTTGGCAAAGTACGCACTAATTAATAAATATCATTGAACAATATTGTTAATATCTTGTTGAAGCTTGTATAAGAGAGGGCCATTGACTTGGGAGTATCGATCTTTCAGATCATCCCAAATGGCGTGGGCAGTTTCACAATCGATCACACTATTAGAAATCTCTTTCGAAATAGAATTGAGAAGCCAAGAAATTACCATAACATTGCATCGTCTCCATTGTGGGTGTTCCAAGGGTTTCGGAAGATGGTGAAGGTGGCATGCCATCAATGAAGCGTATTTTGCTTTTTTGCTTGGAGTACGAGAATCATTACATGACTCCATGTGGAATAATTGTCCTCCGTGAGTGGTGGAGAAACCAAAATTAGTTTAGGATGATATAATTGTTGAAGGCATGAGTGATGATTAGGATCATCATATTTTTCCACCTTAGTTGCCTTTCAGGCATGAGAAGTGAACTTGTCTGTTTTTTTTTTTGAAAAAAAAAAAAAGGATCTAGTTTGACTTGGGGCGCGGGTATGTTTAGTGGCATGGGTTGGGCTCAAGTTAGTGTTTGTTGGCTAAAATAAAATGTGCAACCCAAAGAGAAATGGAATGGAGTGACTGTGTGTGCGTGTGTGGACTGGGCTTTAGCCTAAGAAAAATAGCCCAAAACCCACCTTCTTCACCTATGAATAGAAAGGCAATATGAAGGTTGTGCACCCCAACTGTTTGAAAAAATGCTCAATGATAGAGAGCATCATAATAATCCCACAATCAAAAGTAGTGGAATTCTGAAAAATAGAACACACACTCAACATTTGACAGTAATGTTGATGTGAGAAGATATGAGAAATACATCCTCTTTTTAATAGTATTCAAAAATAGAGGAACGAAACTGAGGAGAATTATCCTCAAACAGAAGTTTAACCTCTCAATGATCGATTTGCTCTAATACCATGATAAAACTATAGCATATAGAAACGAGGGGGAAATAGAGAACAAACAAATAGAGTAAAGAATGAATTGTTATTAATGTATTTTTCCAAACTCTATACAACCCATATTTATATATGTAAATGGGAAACATAAAATTGAATGCAATTAATCTACACGCTCATGTTCATATTTAGATGATTTTCTGACTTCTCTTAACTAGGAAGTTCACGTAATATCAGTCACTAATTTGCTTAATACTTTTTGTGATCTTAAGCAAGATTGTTGCTGAAAGGTAAGGTGTACTCCCAAGAGGGGGGGGGGGGTGAATTGAGTTTATAAAATTTTCTTTGCAAACTCTTTAAGTATAACTCATTTTCAACTTAAGTTGATTATAATCACACTCTCCAATCAACAATTTAATTCTTATCAACCACTTTATTTATATTAACCAACAACAGGTGATGTTGTTTATACAACTTTTAGTGCTTTAATGAATAACAATTCCATATCAGATTTATACATGAAGGACAATATTGATTTCAACAAATAATCTTAAGTGTCCTTGTAATTTTGTTTCAATTGAATGATTTATTAAATTCAGTTTCAATATTTAGCACTTCAGTATTTGAATCCAATACTTCAATACATAACCAAATTTCAGAATCAATAATTCTTCTTAGTTATGAACAAATATATAACTTCAATACCCCAATCTGAAGTGTTTTTGCAAAATAGATAAGGCAATCATACATGTTTTATATCAGCTGTGTTGATTTTGGTGTAATCCCAAGAGGGGGGGGGGGGGTGAATTGGAAATTAAAAATTTTTTTTCCTAGGTTCAACAAACCAGGAGCAGTAAATACACAACCTAGGGTAGTCTAAGCATATATCAATTCAATAGATATATATGATATGTAACGACCTGTATATTTTACCGTAATAATTTTTTTTTTCATAATACATTTAATATAATTATCATGTTATCCTGTTTAGCTGATAAGACATAATCCACCTGGACCCATGGGTACTAGGGATATACCTGAAATACAATTCTGATACCTAAGCAGCGGAAAACATAAAAACATATACATATCCAGTTATCCAACGAGTACAATACCATAGTTTTTCCGACCATGTCAATGACATATACTCATTCCAAAAAGACAAAAAATGTGCCCTAGGGTCATAACCCAAAACTCCTGGCATAACGGCTTACCCTTTTTGATAGGGTAAGACAGTCGACCTCTAACATTACGGAGCTCTATTCGCTCTTCTATTTGGGAGTCCTGAAATGTTTATATAACTGAGATGATACACCTCTCAGTAAGGGAAATAAACTAACATCAGTATGTGGCAACATGAGTATTTTTGTGTTATACATCATATCAGTACATACATCATATCTAGTAAAAATTGTTGATATCATATCTGAATAAAACATGATTCCTTATAACATAATACAACGTACTAAATTACTAAACATGAAAATCATCTTATATAACGGTATAATATTGAAATAACACCCAGGATGGATAGCTAGCTGATGTCATGTCTTACCCCCACATGACTAAGTTGTGCAGCCCGAAGGCGGGACCTTGCAATGACTGGCCGACCATGTTAGATCAATCATAAGTCTGTAAGTATGATGGGTCTGTCCCACCTGGTCTCGGACTTCCAGGGGAACAACTCCACTTTACACTAACTGCCATCTCCCACACTACTGGTTGTGTGGTAGCACTATCATAATTCTAAACATATAGGTACGGTACCGTACTCCTGAAACTGAACTAAACCATACCATCTGGGTTCCGATATCATATTATAAGTTTCATATACTGAACATAACTATTTCATATTCCATAGCAATAACTGACATATTAATGTTTCATAGATCCTATCATATCTTACATGTTTATGGCATATGTGCCAACCTGAATCACAGCATCTGCGTTGGCATAACATATCATGTAAATCATAGCATTTGTGCCAGCACATCATAACCTACTGAATCATGAAATCTCTATACTGTTTAACATAATATTTAGAACATAGTTCCTGTACTATTATATGGTTTTTCCTGAAAACTAGTAATACATGATTACTCTGGGAAAACATAATATTCCATTAACATAATTTCTATGGTAAATGTTACTCATGCCACATAGAAAGGGTAATATTCAAAACATAAAATCTGTTCTAAAATCATATTTACGATATTATATAGGAAAATCATATTTCTGATCAACAACATTATTCCTAAACATAATTTTACAATATAAATATTTACCTGAAGTTAAATGCTGTAAAATAATAAATATATTTTCATAAGAAGACCAACTTAGTTTATCCCCTTACCTGACTTACTAAGAAGCTCACAAAATACCCAATCCTACACTTGTAATGTTCCCAGCACAATACCCTGAAATTAACATTTCCCCCAACAAAAATTCAGTATAGACTCATCTAAAACTTTTCCTCAACCTAGAAATACCAAATACACTAATAAATATTAAAATAATCAACTTACCCAAATTTTGGGATGGTGCCCAAGTAGGCCTAACCAATGATCCACTCCAACAGATATGGAGAGAATCTTCCCCCGAGTAGCGTGGCAGCTTCATATCGTCGAATCAACGAAGAACGAAGCTGGAATCAAAAAGAGAATGAGTGGAGGACGATTTTTGGGTGAGAGAAAAAAGTTGTATGCAGAAATCTCACTGAAAACCCGAGTTTGAGCTATTTATATACCTGCCTTCATCGACTGGACACGTCACTTCGTTGATGAGGCCAAGTAGATAGTTTTCGATGAACACTTGTTCATCGTCGACGAATTTCAAGCCTTGCAAATAGTCCTCTCGGTAATTTTTTGTTGACGAGATCCTACTGTTACCCCCTTAAAAACTTTCTTTTCTCTCATTTATTTTATTATTTAATTGATATAATTCACTGTGTCATTTTGAAGGGATATATATACAATCTCCCAAAATTATAACCGTTGGGGACACGATGGTCATTTTGAAAAAGATTAAATATAATTAACTCTTATTTTCTGCTGTAAAAACACGTGAACTCGAGAGGTTCGGTCATCCGAAGCTAAGGGTCAGTTGCCCGAACAAACTCTATAAATTTGAAAATTTAAGGGTTTGGTTGTCCATGCATAGTATCGGTTGGCTAAGGTGAGGCAATCTGAACTCTTTGTAGGTTTGGTAGCCCGTCATTTGGTGTCGGTTACCTGAAGGGTCCATTTTGGTCGATCGTGATAAAATTACTCTTGAAGGTTGGTTTACTAAGGACGATGTGTAAGATGGGTATAGTGCGTCAGACGCCCTAGGCAGATGTGTGAAAAATTGGATGGTCACCTGAGTCAATTAAAAAATCATTTATAAATGCTTCACTCGACCAAAGGATTTTGAACACTATAGGTCAGTCGACTGGGGACTGTACAAAATGACCATTGCCCTGTTTTTGTTCATGAACTTATTCAACTATGTGTGAATAAGTTTATAGCATTATGCACAAGGGTTTTGAGTCCTAATGGTCAGTCTACGGTCATTTGAGCATATAATCCTTATTATGCATGAGATGCAGTCATTACAGACCATAATTATTACAGACCCAAAAATTTAATTTGCAAATATAATTGAAAAATGGGTCTTCACTTCCTTTGCTTTTCAAATGCCTTCCTGTGGTGTGATCATTTTGATCCTTATGGCTTCCACTGTGTCTTTACTATCCTTGCGTGCTATGGTTAATTTTTTTCAAAAGGTTAGTGCACAGGTAAGATACAAAGTGAATTGTCATTATCAAACCAGGATCTGACTCACAGAGTCAACAAGTTGTACTTTCAACAATTTTAGCTTTCAAGGCTTTAACATAAAATTTAATCCAATCAAACTTCAACAATTACTTTAAATAAAGTAATATTGATTAACAATCAAGTATATCAAACAATCAATCCAAGTTCAGTTCTTGTATGATGTTCAAGATTAGTTTTGTAAATTTCAAGTACCAATATATGATAGATTAACAAATCTCAGAATATTCAAGATCTGAAGTTCCTTTCAATCAATAAATAGTTATAATGTGAAAGATATTCTTAGAGATTTGATTTTACATGGCCTGAAACTTTCCTATAATTAATAGGGCAATTTCACTTCAGCAACCTAATTAAATCAGTATTCAAGGTTACTTTTGAATTTGTCAAACAACTTAACAACCAAATAATAATAACCAATATGTTTCTTGGTTTTGAATGTGAAACAAATTCAATATTTTAGTGAGCTTCAAAATTTGATAAACTCATTTCTCAATCAACCAATCAATATAGTATGCTGATTTTAAATATGGATTAAAACAAGAAATTTCAACAACTTTCAATATTCAGCAAGTAATTAATGATCATACACGTAGGTTATACACTTGCAGAAAATTAAAGAGAGTAGGAAGAAGAGCTAAAGACCGTATTCTTTACAAGGTTTAGCAAGCGGCCTACGTCCTTACCCCAAGCAACCGCTATGAGGAATTTTCTTTCCAACTTTCTCACCAGGCAAAGTTACAACCTCTCCTTATTAGGTGGAGATCCCTCTCTAACAAGAATACCCCTTCTCGTTAGTCCAACAATTCAATAACCTTGAACCGTAAAAAAAATATCTCTCTAATAAGAATACCCCATCTCGTTAGCTAACAATTCAAAAATCCTAAATCGTCAAATAATAGCAAGAGAAACAACTTGTGTACAAGCAACACTCTCAACAAGAGCAGATTAGTACAATTGAATAACAATATACTTCAATCAATAATCAATATAGAAAGATGAAGCTCAAATTATTGCTACCAGATTTCTGATTTAGAATTGAAATTCTTATTACAAACAAATCAGAAAACTTGTGGCTTTGTCAGCAATAACACAACAATAGGTTTAGAAAATTTTAGCAATGGACTCTTGAATTTTTATTTGTATGTGCCTACTAGTTGTGTTTAATTCATTAGAATAACATGTATTTATAGAGTTAAAAAGTAAATTTTCATGTTGCCCTAGTTAATTGGAGTATTTCCAAAGTTTTTTGAAAGTTTGAGGGCCAAGCAATCAAATTTGGAAACATTCCCTTGCTGTTATAAATTTAAATTGTCGAAGGTCAGTCTACTATGACCTGAGGTCAATCACCTGATCCTTTACAATTCAGGGTATTTTTCAAACACAGAATGGGGTTAGTCGCTTGATCCTGAGAGGTTAGTCGCCTGATTCTATTCTGTCTGCTTAATATTTTTAGCATTTAAATGTTAGTCAACTGATAATGAAGCATCAGTCGCCTAATCGTGCAAAACATATGCTTTTAAAAACTTTGTTTCCAAAAACTCCTTTTAGCTTTTAAACTTGGAATATTGAAATGAGACTTTTGAAAATTGTTTTTCGGGGTTTTCAAACATAGCTCTCTAAGTCAATATTAATTCCTAAGAACTTCATGCA
This sequence comes from Malania oleifera, assembly GCF_029873635.1. Classification (NCBI taxonomy): domain Eukaryota; kingdom Viridiplantae; phylum Streptophyta; class Magnoliopsida; order Santalales; family Ximeniaceae; genus Malania; species Malania oleifera. The sequence goes on from NC_080422.1 coordinate 27,345,985, forward strand.
TCAATATTGAATTGTTTGAAGTACTTACATGAGATTTCTTAAGGACTATGACTTTCTAATCATTAAGTCTTCATGTATTTGTTTTGCTCTCAATGTCTTCATGTATTTGCTTTGCTTACAATCATAGCTCATTGACTTAAGTACATACTTTCATCAAGTTCTTCTAACTTTAAGTACAAGCTTTCAATAGACTTTTTATGTATTTGATCTTGATCTTTTATCAACACACTTGAGTCCTGAAATTTCACTAAACAAAATATATAAAGTCCCTTTGATTTGTCATCATCAAAATAAGATTCTAAGCCTTGTGAGGCCAACAGTTGCCATGAATTATGGCCTTCCTCAACAGGTTTAGTTCAGTTTAAATAGTTCTTTAAAGTAAAAAACTAAATCCAAACTGGAAAACTCGGTTCCTTGCTTTTCCAAACCAAAAGTAAAGGATCCAAAGAATAAACAAAAAAAACCAACCGATTGCAGTTCGGTTAGTATAGTTTGCTGGTTTTGTTGGCACCCATTCATCTTGAAATGCATATAATAAGTATGATATTTGGAATGGTCTTAGAAGTGCAATACGTGAGCAATTTAAAGTATTAGTTAGGCTGAATTAAATTATGAAATTTGGTTTTAGTTTTCCAAACACCACCAAATTTCTTTACCTTTGCCATTGTTGAGGGTAATGTGTTCATTTGTTTTATTGGAGGTCTCTTAGGAGCACCTAAGAGGTTGACAATGAAATTTCTATGCTAAACATTTTAGGATTAAATTGTGGTAAGAAGGGAATCAAGGCATTCAAAACATTTCAGTGTATGTGAGACACAACATAGCTTATTCTTTGAGCAATCTTAGCTTTTTAAATTGGAAGTAATACTTATATTTCGTTACACAAGGTCTGAAAGTTAATAGACTATTATTTTGCTCATCATATTTACTTTTATTTGAGGAATACCATATTAAATTCCAACTCAAAACCCTTATTCACTTACATATAAATTCTCTTCTTTTTTCTTTTCTCTCTTTCTCTCTCTCTTTAGATGAGTGCAAAAATTTGAGTATGTATGACACCATAATTTTTTTTTTTTAAAAAAAATACATTGTTGCATATATTTGAAAATGTTTTAAAATTGTCTCAGATTCTGAAAGACTGTCCCAACTGAGCAAGCTAAGTTACCTTGATCTGAGTAGCAATTCTTTTGACCAATCAGTGTTAAAGCCTTTAAGGGTGCTCCAAGCTCTTAGATATCTATCTCTTGAGTCAAATGGAATTAGCGGACAACTTTCTGACTTGGGTATGTGTTTGAAACCTTCTTGCTTTTTGGTTCAATTCATTTAATTCTTATGTTCATAGTAATGGACAAAAAATATTGAGAGAAAAAAGGAATGATCTTTTCTTTTTCAAATTTTACACTTCTTTTGAAGATATGGTAGCTATTAGGAATTTGGAGGTCTTAAATTTGTGGGGATAATCTTTTGAGTGGGAGTATTCCTCCAAGTATACGAGCATTACATTCTCTCAAGGCTTTATCTATAGTTGGCTCTAAGACTATTTTTCAGCTCGCTATAGGCTTAATGGCACTTTACCTCCAGGTAAGAATTAAGCAGCATGTCTAGCTTATCAATCCATTCATTTTTAATTTTCCTTGCAAATAGTTTTGTTCCATGTTTTACCATTGAAAGAATATCAAATTTTTGAAATCATTACTGGTTTGATTTATTTTGCATATTTGTGTGAACTAAAGTAACTTCAAGAGTTGGATATTAGTGATAACAATATCGAAGGGACCCTTCCTCAATGTTTGAATAATTTGACAAATCTTAGGCTTTTGGATCTCTCCAAGAATCAATTCACGGGGAAGCTTTCTGAATCTCTCATTTCCAGCCTAACAGCAATGGAGTACATTGATTTTAGCAACAATTCCTTCGAGGGCTTATTCTCATTTAGCTCATTTGCAAATCATTCCAAGCTTGAGGTTGTTCAATTCCTCAGTTTCAATGACAAGTTCCAGGTGGAAACTGACTTATCAATTGAGGTTCCCAAATTTCAACTAAAGGTCCTTATGTTATCAAACTGTAACCTAAATAGACTCTCAGGTGGTCATATTCCAAAATTCGTTTTGTTCCAATACAAGTTAATAAGCATCGATCTTTCCCACAATAACTTGACAGGACATTTTCCCAAGTTCTTGCTAGAAAACAATCCAGGACTAGACTACCTATTTCTTAGGAACAACTCTTTGGTGGGTCAATTTCGTTTGCCACTGACAGCTTGCTTCCATATTGATGTCTCAGACAATAAGTTGGTCGGTGAAATTCAGTCAAACATAGGGGAGATGCTGCCGCAAACAAAACGTATAAACATATCCAGAAATGCTTTTGGAGGACGTGTTCCATCCTCGATTAGCAACATCAGTGGGATTTGGCAATTGGACATGTCCTTCAACAAATTTTCCGGAGAGGTACCAAAAGAATTGCTTGCAGCTTGCACCCAATTGGAGTTTTTGCATTTGTCTCACAATAGATTTCATGGTCATATATTTTCAAAACACTTCAATATGAGCAGTTTAACTCTTCTGCATCTGGACCATAACTACTTCTCTGGAACTCTAAGCAATTTAACAAATTTGTATTTTTATCAGTTTTAGATATTAGCAACAATTACCTGTCTGGTCAGATTCCTCATTTGATGGGCAATGGGTTCTCGTTGCTTGTACTCAACATGCAGAATAATCTATTCAGTGGTCAATTTTCATGTGAAAATATTCCTTATGAATATTTAGACATTTCTTATAATGATCTTTCGGGAACTTTACCTTCATGTTCAATGGTTCAACGTTTGCGATACTTGCATTTAGAAGGGAATAGATTTGGAGGATCAATACCAGAAGCTTTTCTGAATTTTTCAGGAATATCATCACTAAACATTAGGTATAACAGTTTATTTGGAAAGATTCCAAGTGTGATTGGATCGCTTTCTAGATTAAAAGTCCTTTTGTTGAGTGGAAACCATTTGAGTGGACTAATGCCAAATGAGTTGTGTCAATTAAGTGAAATAAGCATGATGGATCTCTCCAATAACTCTCTTTCTGGGTCAATACCCCACTGCTTTAGCAAAATCACTTTTGGGAAATTTAGGGGCTTACAGTTCAGCTTTTCACGAAATTTTGAATTCATGTGGGATCGATCTCCGTATTGGGAACTTGGAGGTTTACTGAAGGGGCACAAAGTTGTTGGGGTGACAGTTCAATATTATGTATTGCAAGAAGAAGTTGGGCTTTGTCACAAAAAACATACTCAGGTCCTACAAGGGTGGGATCCTAAATAACATGTCTGGATTGGACTTGTCATGTAACAACCTCACAGGTGAAATCCCATATGAACTAGGAAATCTAAGTTGGATTCATGAAATGAACTTGTCCCACAATCGATTTGCCGGTCCTATACCAAGTTCTTTCTCAAACCTACGCCATATAGAAAGTTTGGACCTTTCTTACAACCATTTGAATGGGGAAATCCCTTCAATACTTGTTGATCTAGACTTCTTGGCAGTGTTCAGTGTGGTTCATAACAATTTATCAGGTAGAGTTCCAGACAAGGGGCATTTCTTGACATTCGAAGCAAGTAGTTTCATTGGAAATCCATTTCTTTGTGGGCAAATACTGAAAAAAAACTGCAGCCCCGTTGTTGAGCCGGCACCTCACTCTCCGGAAAAAAGCGACGGGAAATGGTATAAAGTGGAACCAGTGACCTTCTTTGCAAGTTTTGCTGCTTCATACATCACATTTTTCTTGGGGGTTATAGTTGTTCTCTATGTCAATCCTACTTGGCGACGAAGGTTGTTCTATCTAGCTGAAAAATGGTTCTTTTCGTGCTACTACTTTGTTTATGATGCTATTCGCAAGTTTGTAGCACATATGCGATGATAGTTGTTATGTAATTAATTATAAGTTTGGCTGGTATAAGATTATCAAAGTCTTTTTAGGTGTGATAGACAGACCTTATGTATTGTCCAATATAATGTGTACTGTTAATTGAATTATAAATTAGCACGTTTGACAAGTTTGCTGGTCTTCAATGGAAGCTCCTAGAGTTAAAGCTGCAACATTATATTTAGATCAGTGGAAAAGTTATGGCGTGTCCCAACTGCAGTGAAAGCTTCTTGGTCCCTCCATTTGATCATTTTATAGTTCTATAGATTTCTGAGTTCATTTATCCTTTTTTCCGAAAAAACATAACACCCAGATATTCAAATACCCAAATCACAATTACAAAATCCTGCAATTGTAAAAACCAACCATTTCTTATCCTTCTGTATGTATGTATGTATGCATGTATCTTGTAATTAAAGCTTGAATTTGGACCTTCCGTTGCATTGCATAACTGGTAACAGAACCTGTCCTAATATTTTTGGCTCTTTTATGGTTGCATTTTCTGTCTCCTTTTCATCCTTTTTTAGCTTCTCCTCACCTCTTCTCTTCTTTTTCCTGTTAGTTCTTCCTCCTATGCTTCAAGCTTTCTGTAGTACTCATCTTATGGCACCAAGTGTTCAAGCCGTCTTACCATCACAATAAACCTATACATCTAGGGGATATAATGTTTCTTGAAACACCATATTGTGCCTGGGTGTCAATTCGTCTTCCTTCATTCTTTTAAATATTTTTTTTGTGTACTTGTTTTCTTATTCAATCCTAAAGGATTACATTAAAAATAAAAAAAATTATTGGTAAAATTGAAAATTTGAAAAAAAAAAAAAAAAAAAACATTGAAAAAAAAAAATGTAAAAATGAATGTAGCATTTTCATCTGGGCCACTTTGAGTTGCCTATAGAAGGCCTGAAACTTCCAGTCTGTTACTTTAACTGGCGCATTTTATTTTATTTTTTCTAAGTTGTTTTTTCCCCCTGATTGTTTTATCTATTTCAAGAGTTCGTCTTATCTGTTTTTTTGTGACTTCCTCCAGCTGTTTCTAAAATTTGACCTGTGCAGTGTTTTTTATTTTATTTATTATTATTAATATTTTAGATTATTTATTTTTTTAAAAAAATTATTAATGTTTTTTCAAATTGCACAAATAACAATATGGTGTAGGAAACGCACAACCAACTTCGGACTTAAACCGTATATAAGTATATGTGTTGTAGCTAAGGGTGGCTTTTACTAATAAATAAATGTAATGAAAATCAACCCAGCTTTTCCCTACGTGTGAATCAATGTTAGATTAAAAAAGGGTGGCACTAAATGCACCTTTTTTTTTACCCGATAAATTTTTAATAATGTTTGATTTTTTTCATATCAAGAAAACATAATGAAAGTAAATTAAAATTTTTTCTTTTCCTTTTTTTTTTTTCCAAAAAAAAAAAAAAATCATCTAAGAGAACTTGGATCAATCAACTGTTTTTTTCCTCCAAGGATCTTGAAATTTCCTCATAACTTTGGGATGATAGTTTTTTTTGGGAAATAAAATTAGAGAAGTGGATTAAACATTGAGGATCAAACTAAATTATTTTGGGGAAATTTTGCAAGCTTGTGAGTCTTGCATAATTTATTGTAGACGTCTTGAGTTTTTGTCTTCTTTGATTGTCGACGCAAAATCATTTTGACTAAGCTTGTGCGCCGAAAAATATCTCTTGTGCTTAAAGTTTTTGAAAAACATTTTGAGATATTTGATTTGGATTGTGTTTTAACTTCCTTTGATTAATTGTTTGTTGAATATCATATAATAAATCAAAGGTTGTACTCTCACATATACATGCACTCACATATTTTGGAGAGTTTACATATTGGATCTCACTTGAGCATTAAATCCTTATCATTTGTGAGTGTATATTCATTTGGGCTATATTGTGGTACATACTTGTTTGTGTTAGAAGCATTTAAATTGTATGCAAATTTCATATTCATTGGTTGGATTCCAAGCGTGACCCGATGGGGTGTTGATCTAACCTATAAGGATCAGTTGTAAAGGTTGTGGTCAGCCCTGGCAATTTGACCTGGTGTTGTAAATGGTGTCGCTCCACCCGATAAGTGAGCAAGAGTGGTAATCCTCAGGCTTGCGAGCTGAGGCGGGGACGTAGGCACATTTTTCGAACCCCGATAACAAATTTGGTGTCACTTTTACTTTCCTTACTTTATATTCTGTTTTTTTCTTGGTTTAATTTCCTTACTGAATACATTGCATTTCTAGTTGACACGTTATTGTTTTTGGTAGGGAGATACTGGAGATACCCCTAGGTTGTGTAATACTTTTGTTGGATTAGTTTAACCTAGGAAGAATTTTTAAATCTTCAATTCAAATCCCCTCTTGGGATTGCACCAAATTCAATAGCTTCTTTGGGTGTTGGAACATAACTAAGCCACATTAATTAGTTGCACCCAATTCTTTTGGTTGGCATTGACGAAATGGTGCAAGTACTCTTATAGTAGCCTGTAGAATCTCTCCGTCTACCCATCTATCTATGGATAGTCACTTGAAGAGATGTCAAGCTGTGAACCGAGGACTCTAAAAAGTTATGTACAAAAGTTGCCGGTGAATCTTAACTCTCGGTCACTAACAAAATCTTGGGGAACACCCCAATACTTCACAATAATAACTGTGTTGTCTCCTCTTCGAAATAGTACTTTGGTGTGGGTATAAACATATCGTACTTCGAAAACATGTCTATAACCATGAGTATAGACATTGCATCTCCCGTTATGGGCATGTTGGTGATGAAGTACAGTGAGACACTTTCCCATGGTTGGGATAGTACTAGTAAAGGTTTTAGTAGCCCTACAATCATTTTTCGCTCCACTTTGTCTTGTTGGCAGGTAAGACAAGTTCAGGTATAATCAACTACATCATCATGCATGTGCAACCAATAATACCTCTGCTTAAATAAGGCCAAAATGTGCTTCCATCCTGGATGTCCGACCCACATGGTATCATGACACTCTCTTGACAGTGTCTTCCTCAAATCTCCAGCTCGTTGTAAAAAAATTCGGCTACCATGGGTCATCAACAATCCGTCTTCCATCTAGAACTGACATGTTTTCCCCTCTTTGGCCAACTTCATAAGTTCTTTGGCTAAGTTCTATTTTGTGTGCTCTTGCATCATCGTGGTAATAGTACTCACAGTCAAGTGTGTAACCATCTGTAAGGCCGCCAGCTCGGCCTTCCTACTTATTGCATCAGCAACTAGGTTCATGTGCCCTGCCTTGTGCTCAAATGATAAATCAAATTTTGCCAAGAATTCCTGCCATTGGCCTTGCTTGGCTGTCAACTTTGGCTATGTGATGAAATGGCTAACACCTGAGTTATATGTTTTCACCAAAAACCTTGACCTAAGTAAGTAATGTCACCACGCATAAAGGCAATGTATCACCACAAGCATCTCCTTCTCTTGTGTAGTGTACTTCCACTCTGCTTCACTAAGCTTACGAGTCTCGTATGCAACAGTGGTCTCTCATGTAACAAGATTCCTCCAAGGGCGAAGTCTAATGCATCTGTTTGCATCTCGAAGGGTTTCATAACATTTGGAAGAGTAAGAACCGGATTTCCTATCATGGCATCCTTTAAGTCGTCAAAGGCTCCCTAGCACTTCTCTATTCAATTCCACACCCTGGCCCTTCTTCAGTAGTTCTATCATAAGAGCAATTCTCCATGAGTACCCCTCTATGAACATCTTGTAATAGCTGGCATGGCCAAGTAAGGAATTGGGACCTTCCACTCTTGAATGGACCTTACCTTATCCATATACATCCTGATATAACCTTGCTCAATCATATGATCAAGGAATTTGATGCTCCGCTAGGCAAAAAAGTACTTCTCTTTCTTCACATACAGATTATTTCCCTTTACCTCGTCGAACACCTTTCATAGATGCTCGTTGTGTTCCTACAAATAAACAAAAAAAAAAATCATCTAGGTACACCACGAAAATCTTGTTGAGGTACTCACGAAATATCTAGTTCATCAAGGTACAAAATGTCGCAGACGCACTCGTAAACCCGAATGGCATCACCAAGAACTCACATGCCCCAAATCGTGTCACACAATTTGTCTTCGACTCATCCCTATCAACAATTCTCACTTGATAGTAGCCTAAACTCAAGTCAAGTTTAGTGAAGTACTTGGCATCACTCAACTAATCCAACAGATCGGCAATCAATGGAATAGGATACTTGTGGCATATTACCACCTTGTTGAGCACATGATAGTCTACACACATCTGCTGAAGCACTAGGGTATTGACCCAGAAAGAGAGTTATTGAGAGATCCATTATGCTTATCTCATTTAATTGACACAACTCATTTGGCATTAATCCACTCAAATGGTTTCCACTCAACAAAAGGACTTTTAATCTGGAAAGCAATCCAATCACACTTGGAATATTTCCAAATAAATTGTTATACCTAATGTTGAGTGACAATATTTTTGAAAAATTCAAAAAAGCTTCTGTACTGATCCTCCAAATTTATTCCCTTCTAAATGCAAGTATCGCAAACGTTGAACCTTTGAACATGAAGGTAAAGTTCTAGAAAGATCATTTTTACAAGGAATAATTTTTACATGAAAATACACCACTGAATAGAGTATTCCGCATGATGAGTATGTCCAAAAAGAACGCATTGCCCATCCAATGAGGAATCTGACCAGACATGTAATTGTTGCTAATATCTAAAACCCTTAAAATTTTCAATTTGGTAAAATTGCAAAGAGTTCTAGAGAAGTAGTTGTGGTCTAGACACAGAAGCATTAATCTGCTCATATTGAAGTGTTTTGAAAATATATGACCTTGAAATATATTGTGAGACATATCCAAATGCTCCATCTGGGTGCAAGCTGTGAGCAATTCTTTTGAAAAATTGTTGAAGGACATGTCCAATAGCCAAATCCCACTCCTGTTGTTGATTTACTATAGAGTAAAATTTAGGAATACCTTTTGAACTTTTGGAATATAACACTCAACTCCTGAATTTCGAAAATTATCAAAACCCTCTTAAATAATAATTTTATTGACAAAATAAACCTTTCGCTAATTCACTGTTAGTCAACCATTAGTTATGTATAAAAAAATTTAATTTTACCACAACAAACTAATATTTTGAAACAATATTAATTTAATAAATTAAATTTGGAAAATTAGTCAGCCTAATATCTTTGAAATTGACTAAGCTAATCGTAGGTTGAATTCTCAAATTGACTAATCCAACCAGTTCAATCATTTTAGATCAATTAATTGACATCAACATAACCAAACAAGAATTATATAATTAATTTAATTTTTAAAAAATATATATACATATATATATATATATGAACAAAATAAAAATTACTAACAAATCATAAAAATACAAAGTAATTATATTGCTAGAAAATGTTTCTTAGATGTAACTTTAATAAAAATTTAATGATTAAACACATAACAAAAAAATAATAATAAAACATAATTCAATATTTTTAAATACAAGTAACCTATCAAACATATGATCTAAAAAACTAAACTAAAAGTTCAAATTTCATACTTTATAAAGTTCAAATAATAGAGGGGAGCTGATTCCCTAGTATATATGGTAAGTGTTTTTAAGCTAGGGATGTATTTTGTATGATCCCCTAGAGTACGTTTTGAATTTTTTTTGGGGGATGTATATGTGGATGCATAGTACTTTGGTATTTGTATTTAGGATGGTATATATATTGGCTTCCGATGTTAGGTATGTATATATATATATGATGGATTGATTACTTGGTACCCCACTTCGGGTCGGGTCTTGATGATATATAATATCAGAGATATTTGATATGGATCTATGAGTGATGATTATTATTGTTTATTATTGAAAAAAAATGGCAAAAAAATCAAGGCATCACAAGTCGCCTGACCTTTGAAAATCGGCGTATTTTCAAGGTCAAAAACGGGGTCAGTCACTTGAGGTCATAGGAGTCAGTCACCTGATCCTTCTCTATCTTCCAATTTTAATTTAGTAAAATTGTCAGTCACCTTACCAAACAAGGGTCAGTTGTTTGAACAATTAAAAACACTGTTTTTCAAGTTTGTTTCCAAAAACTTTAGCCAACTTGTTTTGATACTTTTAAAGAGTATTTTTCAAGATTTTCAAAATAAGGTCTCTAAGTCCATAATAAATCCTAATAAGCGTCAAAGCATTCATTTTTATATTTAAATGAAGTACTTACACAAGACTTCCTAAAGACTTAAAAATTTTCAAATCTTGAAGTCTTCATGTATCTCTTTGCTTTGAGTCCATTTTGTCTTGAGCTTCAATATCTTTTAAGCTTCCATATGATTTGTCTATCTTTGGCTTCTTGAGCTTCGTTTTGATCACTTGCCTTTGGGACACTTGTGATCTTGAGCTTATAAACCTTGAACTTTTGAAATTCATATACTAGGTTTCCTGAAATATCATCACTTAACCATAACATGTTAAATTTACCTTTATTTGTTATCATCAAAATGAGATCTGAAAGTTATGTTAGGCAAACAATTTATTATATAAATAAGTAATTTCTAAGCTTAATTTTATTCATTATTAATTAGTGAAATTTTGTTTTTATTTATCATTGTTTGAGTTGCAATGTGTTACGGTCTCATATCAGATGTGTACTAGAGAGATCTTTGGGTTATAGAGAGAGTTTGGGTTCCAACTAAGTGAAACGTCTTTTATAGGAGAAACCCATGAGACCCGTGGGCCTAAGTGGACAATACCTCGCCAAAGTTAAGCCTAAGACCATTACATTTGGTATCAGAGCTACCCGGGGGGTATTATCATATGAGTGGATATGCCCTAGGGGTACTATCATGTGAATGGATCCTATATGTACAAAAGCATATGCTTTTGACTAAGACATCAAAGATCAAATGAGAAAGCTTATCGCAGTCTCACATCAAATGTGTGCTTGGAAGATCATAATGATGAGGACATCAGAAATCGAACGAAAAAGTCTATCATGGTCTCACACTGGATGTATATTAGGGAAATCATGCCGACGAGGATGTCAAATATTGGACGGGAGAACCTGTCACGGTCTTACATCGAATGTGTATTAAGGGGATCTTAGGATTATAAGGAGCATTCGAGTTCCAAATAAGTGAGGCCTCTTTTATAAGACAAACTCATGAGGCCGGTAGGCCTAAATGGATAATTCCTCATCAGAGTTGGCTCCAAGACCATTACACAAGACCATTACACAATGGTATTGATCATGTGGGTAACAATCATTTATAAAAGTATATTCTAACATATTTAAAATTTAGAAAATATATGAAGGTAAATGGAAAAATATATAAGATCTATATTTGTTGATTTACTATAGAGTAAAATTTAGTAATACTTCTTGAATTTTTGGAATATAACACTTTACTCCTATATTTTCAAAAACTATCAAAAAACCCTTAAATTTTAATTTTATTAACAAAATAAACCTTTCGCTAATTAACTGTTAGTCAACCATTAGCTATATATATCAAAAAAAAAAAAAGTAAATTTTACCACAACAAACTAATATTTTGAAACAGTATTAATTTAATAAATTAAGTTGACAAAAGTAATCAACGTAATATCTTGGAAATTGACTAAGCTAATTGAAGACTAAATTCTCAAATTGATTGATCCAATTAGTTCAATCATTTTAGATCAATTAATTGACATGAGCATAACAAAAAAGAATTATATTATTAATTCAATTTTAACATATATATATATATATATATATATATATGAACAAAATAAAAATTAATAACAAATCATACAAATACAGAGTAATTATATTGCTAGAAAATGTTTTTTAGATGTAACATTTATAAAAATTCAATGATTAAACACATAACAAAATAATAATAATAATAATAAAACGTAATTCAATATTTTTAAATACAAGTAACCTATCAAACATAGGGTTAAAAGAACTAAACTAAAAGTTCAAAATTCATACTTTATAAAGTAAATTTATAAAAGTGAATATTAATTCTTTTGTGTTTAAAATATAAATGTTAAATATTTATGTTTTGAAAAAAAAAAAAAAAACTCAATTTTATACTAATTGGTTGACCTTTTTGTTCGATATAATTTTCACAGATTTTTTGTAATTTTATTTTAAATTGTTAAGTAACTAAATATAGTATTCAATCAAACCTAAAAAAAAAAAAAAACCGCAATTTGACCAATTGGAAAATTAGAGTCAATTTTTAAGTTTTATTTTATTTTTTAAAGGTATATTTAGTTATTTAATTTGCATAAAAACAATATAACAAATATTTTGGAGTTGAACAACAAAATTATCAAACTACTTTTTTTGAATTATTAGCATTATTTATTTAATTTTCATAGATTTTAAATTTTAAAAAATAATAATAATTTCACTTATAAATTATTAGGAGTTGAATACACTTATAAATTCAATTTCAAAATATATTGTACTTAACTAATTAATTTTTTCAACTTAATTTATAAAATTAAAGTCATTTTTTAATTTATCTTATTAAAATTCAATAAAAAAGTAAAAATATCATTTTATTTAAAGCTAAAAAATTTATTTTTCACTACACTTAACGATTAACTAACGATCAACTAATGAAAAATTTATTTTATCAATAAAGTTAAATATGAGAATAATTTGTAATACTTTTTGAAAACTAAGGCAGTAAAGTGGCATAGCCAAAAATATCATTAAAATTTAAATAATAAATAAATTTATAAATGTTATGGAAGACCCTAACATTAAAATTTTACACTTCACATTAAAATTTTGTATTTTCGATAACTGAATTTAAAATAATAAATAAATTTATTCCTTAATTTTTCTTTCCCTTACTCTTAATATTTCTAAATTCTATGGAAGACCCTAATGCCATGTCATCGTGTCTGGCAAAAATCCAACAAAATCTAACCAATTATGAAGTAAGAGACTTTGCAATATTCAAATAACAAGGCCCAACACTTTTCAATAATAAAAAATTCTTTTTTAAAGAATAATAATTATCTAAAAAATATTCATAAAATACTTATAGATACTTTTTAAAATAAATTACCTTTCCACACAAAAATACATTTTTAAATTAATTATTTTTAAAAAAAATAAAAAATTTAAATAAGTATTCAATTGAGTGTAAATCAAATACTATATATTGACAAAAATATTTATTTTAAGATTATTTTTCATTATTAAAGTGAATACTTAATTCAAGTACTTTCCATGATAAATACTTATTTTTTTTAAGACCAATCCCTAGCTTCTGGAGAGGCTGAAATTTTATGATGCTTAAAAGAAAATGTAAAGCCAGAGAACTACAAAAATCTACAGATAATGAACTGCACATAAGCTGAGACACAAATGAGGAAGTGAAGTTGAGATGTCGGTAGCAAAAATGGAAGCACATAACAAGAACTATTACAGCAAAATCAGTCCTCTCAAAACACGGGGAAATCCATCTGCCGCAGGTTATAGCTACTGCAGACTACAACATCAATGTCCTACCTCAAACAAAAAGACCAGAAAATAAACAGGTGTGATCAGCAAACCAAAACCACAATGAACATTCAGACTATTTCACAACGATGAAGATTCATTGCCAAATCAGAACTTGCGGCTAGCCGAACCCATATCCCGCAGCTCCCAGGATGGTTTACTCTCACTTGCAATATCGTCTTTGATCGCTCGTTGTATCTGCTTTATCACAAAGAAATACTGCCAAAAAGGAAACAAGAGGATATAAATCAGTCCCTGCATGAAATGTGAAGAAAACAACCCCAGCAATCCTGCATGCTAGACACTTACTTGGAATGCTAAAATAAAAGGAATCAAGATCTTCCCTCTCGCATCTGGGTTCGTCCCTTCAATCAACTTCTTGTCGACCAAAATGACCTTGCTCCCATTAGATACAACATGCGTGATTGTTTCAACTAAATTGGGAATCCAAGCAATCTCATTTGGAATTATCTACCACCACAAACAGAAACCAATCTTAATCATTCAAACTTTAGAAAAGTTCAGCACAGAATAAAAATTTACAGCTAAATAAGCATGAAAGCAATGACAACAAATGAATGTTAAGAGGCAAAAGGTCAACCTTCTCTTCACTTTCATTCTTGGTACATCTCCCACTGGTGTCAACCAAAACAACAGGAATAGCAGTGCCCTATGAGAAACAAGGGCAAAAGAAACAGATGAATTAAACAGAAGGATAAAACAATGCATGACATTTCCAAATTGATGAAAATAATCTTTCCCAAGCCACATCTGAGGATGCAGTCCAATGCAAGGAAGAAAAAGGACTGTAAAATATGATCCAATTTAACACAAGTAAATATAAAATATTTAATTACATTCAGTCTAGTCATGTCATCATGTTCTAGCAAAAGCTACACTTCCCTTAATTTATGAGGCGCCATATAAGAATGATTCTGTTCTTACAAAGTTACAAGTTATATGACACGTACTATGATTCTCTTCTGCAACACATACTCCATTCTTTAAAAACTATCACTCCTCTGAAACGAAGGTTAGCATTTAAATCATAAGGGATATCATGCCATAATAATGACATGCAGAGAAGAGACTAGATCAAATACAAGAAAAACATGCTTCTTAATCATGAATTTCAAAAGTTCAAAAGCAATATTGTCAAAAAATGCAGGATGCCCTTGAGGCATAGTTGTTAGAATCTTACGATTCGCAATTTGATTCATATGATTCGTATCACTTCTACACCAAATCAATTTGAATCTTGTTGGAGAATCTAGAAACAACTGAATCATTGAGAATCTATTGATTCACCGTTGTGAATCTAATGATTCAATCCAAATCTATTGATTTATACAATTCTGGACCTATCATATCCAGACAAACCCTACTAGTTTGAAACCCCAAAAACAAAATTTCTTTCTTTTTTTTATTGCTTTTATTTTTACATAATCACCTTCCGTTCCTTGTCTATATCAGTTTTGTGCTAGAAAAGAGGAGAAAATAGAACTTTAGGTCTGATGTTGTCTTCACAAAATCTTCTTCATTCTAGGAGTATAGTGTCCTGCCATTAAGAAGAAGCAACAGAACACTCACCAGAGCTAAGGTGGTACTCTTGTTTCATTGTGTTATTAAGGTTCAAAAGTTGATTTTTGTAGTATGTTCAATTATTATCATTTTTAGGTTAATTTTTTTTTTTTTAAATACGAGAAAGAATATGCATGAAATATTATTATTTTTTAATTGTCAATAGACACCAAAGTCCAGGCTTTTATTCTTCTTTCTTGATTCCTTCCTTTAAACAACATAAAATTTACTTTTTATTAATATTTCCTAACTTATTCTCTTTTCATTTGTTTAGGGAAAGAACACAAATGAAATATGATATTTCGTTGTCAAAACTTAATTTTATTTTACTAATTTTCTTGTTATTTGTATATCAATATATGCATGTCGTTTAGAATTGATTTTGAAAATTCATACTACGATTCTCGATTCCCAAAACTAGAATTTCGATTCACGATTCAAATCTTGATTTGACAACTATGGTTGTTAAAAGACATGAAGAGCAATTGGGGCATAGGTGCAGCCTTTTCATAAGGAAGACGAAGAGTGCATCTTTCCTATATATACAACAAGTACATATCCGTTAAGGGCATGAAACATTGTGTTTGACAAAATATTCTAACTTCTTAATTTTGTTCATACTTGACAAAAAGTATATATATTTTTTAAAATATGTTTATACAAAAATACTTGTAGGGGTCAACCCTAACTACATAATTACATCGAACAACATTATCCTTTCAAATTTTTTATACACAAAAATACTCTCATATGGACCTACTTTAGCAATATATTATATATAATAACATGGATTTGTATCCTACATGATAGGATATCTTCTTAAAATAGTAAGGTACTAAACGAAAAACTCCCAATTTTACAAATAAAAATGTTTTGACTATAGTACTAAAAATTCTAAAAGTTTTAATTTAAGGAAATAATGAAATATATACACATATGCACACGCATATATGTGTATATCACTACAAACATCTCTTCAAAGAATTAAGCAGTCATCCAAAGATATGCTGATACAAAAGTGCAAAACATTGCTCTTAGTTTAAATTCCATGCATAAGCTTGAAACTTCATTCTACACACATCAAAATTCATAGCAAAGTCCATCTAATCCACATCAAACATATAAAATAATTTTAAAAATCTAAGCCTAAAAATAAATTCTTGTTTATTTTGCACCAACTTTGTATTAACTTTTTCGGTTTTGGTGTGAACATATAATATACTTAACAACAGTCTACTGTATCTATATATGTCAGTTATGTTTATACATATTCATCAAATGATAGCTTAACCCTAACTTCATTTGACATTTTTCAGACTTCTATAATTTCTTGGACATGGGCAAGTAAAGAAGCTAGTTCAAGAGGGTTAGATTAGGAACATTGAACATAGGGAACCTGCAGTAAAAGCATTTAAGTAGTTTCACACAATGATTAAAAGAAAAATTAATACAATTTTCTTTCAAGAAACGAAGTGGATAGGGAAAATCTTGGCGAAATAGAGACCTAGAAACTTCAATATATTAGTCAAAATTGGGTTAGGCATAATGTTAAAAATATACAAGATAGAATCACAAAAAGATGTGATGTCCCCTAAGGTTCCAAAAATTCAACAAAAATCTCTTTTGAGGTTTGACAAAAAGGCATGCACCTCCCATTTTATCTGGCAAAAAGAAATGCAATGGGGAGGGGGCATAAGTATCCCAAAAATCAAATGTCAAGGGCACTCTATGGAATTTACATAGGCCCCAAAAGAGGTCCATGCCTTTTTGCCAAACCTCAAAAAATGTTTATGTGAAAACCTCGAGGGAGGTCAACATTTTTGCCAAACCTCAGGAGAGATCGCATTGTTTGCCCTAAAAACTGTGATAAATTTGGGGTACGAGATAATAAATGTCATTAGTGCTTATGATGCTTAAATCAAAAAACTTAAGAGGCAATTTTGGAAAGATATGGATAATAATTATAAAAGGGATATCAATGAAATATCTTCATGGAAACTTTAAAAAAGGACAATAAAAGTTATTAGAGGAAAAATGAAGGACATGGATACAGTGATATAATCTTAAATTTTTCTGTCATATAACAATGAATATCTGCTTAAAGAAGAGATAACACTTGATAATTTTCAAAAATTGACAAAATAAAAGTCAAATAGGATTGAAAGGATTGAAAGTCTAGCTACATAGCATGCAATATAAGTGTTAAATATATGTATTAAAAAGATGTGTTAGATTACCACTTTATCTAAAAGCTTAAGCAGTTAGGTTGTAAGCTAACAATGTATATCAAGTTTTAATACTCACTACAAAAAATAAGGTTATTAGTGACGGTTTTTAATTTGTCACCATACCTACCATTACTAATACTTATTAGTGACGAATTTTTCAAACCATCACTAATAAAAGAGTATTAGTGACGGATTAAAACCGTCACTAATAATGGAGTATTAGTGATGGAATAAAATCGTCACTAAAGACCTAGGCCCGTCACTATAGATTCTACACCAGATCGACAAAAATCGTCACTAAAGCCATAGTATTAGTGACGGTTTCAAAATCGTCACCATTACTCTCTTATTAGTGACGGTTGTAAAACTGTCACTAATTATCCATTATTAGTGATGGTGTTAAGTTCGTCATTGTTGCTCAATTATTAGTGACGATTCTGAAACCGTCACAATTACTCATTAATAGTGACGATTCCAAAATCGTCGCTATTGCTCTATTATTAGTGACGATTTTGAACTCGTCACTATTTCTCTATTATTAGTGACGATTTCAAAATCGTCACTATTGCTTTATTATTAGTGACGATTTTTAAAACCGTCACTATTGGTCTATTAGTAGTGACGATTTTAGAACCGTCACTATTGCTCTGTAGAACCGTCACTTTGGATTTGGTGACGGTTTTTAACCGTCACTAAAGTGTATTAGTGACAATTTTGAAATCACATCTAATACTTAAATTGCACAATTAATAGTGATGTTAATTTTTTTTCCAATGATTAATTCTTGTAAAAATCTGTAATTAAACTACATTTACATTAAACCATAATTGCAATAAAATTCTTACTTTATTCAAAATTCTAATTCAAATTTAAATACATTTATTATAAAAATTCAAATTCAAATACAAATATATTATACAAATTCAAATTTAAATACAAATATATTATAAAAATTCAAATTTAAATACATTTCATTTGTTTAGATAAAAAAGAAAAGTGGAAAGCTGCATTCAAGCTGCATGACATCGTCCTAATGTTGTCACAGTTGCAAACCCTACAAAATAAGAAAGTTAAAAAAATTAGTATACGGTTTTTGAAAATAAATCACTACCTACCACATATATAGGCATAAAAAGTAAATCACATCACTGCGATTATTGGGATGGGGAGACCCACATATTTGTGTTTGCCCTTCCATCTCTTTAATAATTAATGGATCTCTCCCTAAAGAGATGGGCCTTATTTATTTTATTTTAGGCAACATCAGTACAATTTTTGATTAATAATGCTAAATAAATAAAATTTTGAACAGCTGAACTAATTAATAATTACTGTTTGTTTTGCTCTGATCCTTTACTTGAATCACTTGTTTGCCTCAAATATGTATCCTTCTTCAACTCATTGTAAACTAGATTATTATATGTTTTAAGAAAAAATTCTAAATTGATTCTTTTAGAAATGCATAGAGGCAGTGCCTAGTAGAGGGATTTGTAAATCACATTTTTGTACTTTTATTTTTAGTTTAAATATTATGCTTGGAAAAAAATATACAAAGAAATAGGATTGACCAGATTCACAATTCTAAAAATAAAAATAAAAAGACATTTTGTACAAAAAGTGGTTGTTAGATTTGGTGAGAATTTATAAGCATTTTGAAAGAAATACTGTTATTGCCCTTTGTTTATAATTTTTCATTTAAATACGAACAATTGATTAAAATAAGAAAATATTAGATTCACTTTCACTTCTATTCATGCCAAGTAACCATATTGGATTTTTAAAATGGAATGAGTTCAATTCTATTACACTTTCTTAGCAATAAGGGTGCCACACATGATCAAACCTCAAATGAGTTATGCTACAAAATATTCCTTCTTGATGTATATAAATACCATGTCTGTATCAAATATTACATATATGAGAATGATACAATTCTTCTTAATGTTATTTTATTTTCTCTGTTTTTGTCATGGTATCAAAGCTAGCTAGGATAGTCCATCATTCCAGGTCTTTCAGTCCAAAGCTCATAAAACTTTTCTCCCATGGCTAAAAATCCTGAACAAATTATTCCCTCACCACAAACTCTAATGTCTCTCTTTCCTCCCCCACAAACTTCATTGCTGTCAAATTAAACCATGAAAGTTATCCTCTATGGAAGGCACAAATCATGCCCTACCTCAGAGGACAAAACTTGTTCACCTATATGTTGATGAGACCATTGTTCCATTTTGAAGAACAAAACAGTGGTGCACCAACTAGGACAACAGCCCTTCTGCGTGCTAACCAACCAACCAGCGATAATAGTGGTAAAATAGCCCCAAGTAAACCTGAAATGCTACAGATGCTTCGATATTGGCCACGAGTCCAATGAGTGTCCAAAGAAGGCTTAAGGCAGAGTTAGCCTTGCTGAGGATCAAGAGGCTGCCTATGAAGAAAAAAAATAAAATTCTTGAGGACCAAAAACAGAAACTACAAGCTGAAAATGATGTGGCAAAATAAGAGATTGAGGGTGATGTCCTTGGTGAGTCTTTAGTCATTTGAAGGTCATTACTTTCTCCTCTAGCCAGTAGCGACACGTGGCAACATAAAAATATCATTTGAACTAGAGGCACAGCAGGTGGAAAGCTTTGCAACTTGATAATTGATAGTGAGAGCAGTGAGAACATGGTTTGTCAAGAGAAGGTAGACAAGCTGGGATTGAAAAAAAAAAAAAAAAGACATCAATAGCCATACCACATTCTATGGTTCAACAAAGGAAATGAGGCAATTGTCTCTTTGAGATGCCTTGTCAATTTCTCAACCGGTTCCTTCATGAAATCTGTTTATTATGTTGTGGCTCCTATGGATGCATGTCATATTCTTCTTGAGTGACCTTGGCAATATGATAGAGGCACAATCCATGATGGTATCTAGAACACTTATTCATTTTATTAAGGATGGTGAGAAAATGGTTGTTCACCTGCTCCTAAATAAGAAGGGTTTTGCTAAAAAAATGAAAGTGGGCTGGGTTACATCCCTCTTCAAAAGGAGTGTAAGATGCAATTTGTGTTCCCAAATGATGTCGAGGACATTTTTGATGAGTTAAAAAATGTGATGCCAGATTTTTGGAGTATTGGACTCTGAACGTGAAGTCTAACCTCCTCCTTAGTAATATTATTTCTTTTGCACAAAGTGTTTTTTGTTGGAGAGAGGCAGATTGTGTATGTTATTTTTAGTAGACATTTAAGTGGTAGGATGTTCGTTGTACAAAGAAAAAGGGCATTGTGTTCAAATTAGATTTTCTGATTTTGAGAAGGCGTGTGATTGAGCTAGTTGTGAGTTCTTGGATAGAGTGCCTTTGAGGAAGAGGTCAGGTGTTACGTGGAGGAATTGGACAGGGAGCTATTTATCTAATGCTTTTGTGAACCACCAATATGGATTGCAATATCTAATGAATGTCTATTCTAAATTAACTAAGTCTACGTTGCCTTATTTATTATTATTCCTAAGATTCACTCTTCCTTTCAAAAATATTTTAACATTAAACGACTAAGCCTATCTTTTCTTTTTGTTTGGTCAAATTTTAACACAAATTCGGCAGCACACGGTCTGTAAATTTTAAAACATAACTTGCGTCCATGCTTCAAGGATAAGGACCCAACATCCTTATTACATACTGGGCATGCTAAGTAACATTTTGTGCTCCAACCTGACAGATTGTCATATGCGGGGAAATCATTAATTGTCCACAAGACTGTAGCATGCATCCGAAATATTGTCCTGGTTTGCACATTGAATGTCTCAACTCTTTTTTCCCATAATTCTTTCAACTCGTCAATTAATGAACGCAGGTAAACATCAATATCATTACCAGGTGCTCTCAGTCCGGGAATCAGTAGAGACATATAAATGAAAGGTTCTTTCATACATCGCCATGGCGGCATATTGTATGGCATTATCATAACTGGCCACATGCTATATGAGTTGGTCATGTTACCGAAAGGATTGAACCCATCTAAAGTAAGTCCAAGTCTAATGTTGCAAGGATCACTAGCAAACCACAGATTGATTTTATCAAATTTGACCTAAGCTTCGGAGTCCGCTGGATGGCTAAGGGTGTCTTCATCTTGAAGACGTTTCTCTTGATGCTATCTCATATTGTAGTAGTCTTTTTGCACACATACAATCGTTGCAGCCGCAGGATTAATGGAAAATATTGCAAAACTCTTTTGGGAATCTTTTTACCCTTCTTTTGATTAGTTCTATACCTCGATTCACCACATTCTGGGCACCGTTTGTATTTTCATGTTTACCATAAAAGAGTGCACAATCATACCTACATGCATGTATTAGAGTGTAACTGAGACCCAATTCACGCATGTATGTCTTCGCCTCATAAAAAGACTAGGGAAGTGTTTCACCCTCCGGCAGTGCTGCCTTAATGAGGCTTAAATGCATGTTGAATGCGCTTTGAGATAACCCATGCATTGTCCTTACATGAAGCAACTTTATTAGAAACACAAATTTTGAGAATTTTTTACAGTTTGGATATAAGGGCACCCTTGCATCCCTCATAAGATTAGCATATGGTTTACCGAGTCGATTCAGCGTACTAGGATCGCAAAGTATGGTACCCACTGAAGTAGTTTCATCACCAGTACGCGACACACTGACATCACTCGTGTCCACTGTAATCCCTTCTTGCAATTCACCTGACATTTCGATTAACCCTTCAGAATATGTATCACCACCTACTATATTCACCCCCTCATCTTCAGCGTCATTAAAATTATCGGTCTGAACTGCGTAATCTTCACCGTGAAACACCCATCTTGTGTACCTTTTCTCCATTCCAAAGTCTAACAAATGTGAATGGACCAGATTAATGTGTTTGAATGTTATGGCATTTCTTGTAAGGACACTTTATTCTACTGGCTCTGTCTGCACGAGAATGCGCGAACTCTATGAAATCATGTACCCCTTTCACGTATTCTGGCAAAAACCTACCCGAGCGTTCATCCAACTCTTATCCATGTTTATTAATTACCCTATAATATGTTCAAGTAAATGGTGTTCATTATATTCTTATACTGTTTATCATGCATGCATCGTTAATCCTATAATCAACCATCATACTCTGAAGGGTATGGATCCTATCCCATTCAGGAATGTTGCATTTACATCGCGATCAATCGCTCAAATTCCTTCATCGTAGTCGTTATAAATTTCAGCAGCATCTCCCCATGGCTCTCCGAGTACATGATATGGCGGAAGTGAAAATTTGGCTAGTCTTCCATCACTAACAAATTGTCACAATACCCCACTATGCACCTAAAGAACACAAGTAGAGACGTGCTCGAAATATATAATGACAATTGACAAAGCGTGAACGATGACAACAATGTAAATACAACTTCCTGAACTGTCCACATTGGACAATCCAAGAATGGTTGAAATACTCACATTACTAATCGTAAGTGAAACAAATAATTAACATGTTCAAGTGATTATTAGTCAACATAGTATGACTAATAATCAATTGAAATATAATAATTGATTTGTCTCACATGTATGATTAGGAATGAATGTATAGTAACCGTTCTTGGACGAGTCTAAGCTTCAATGAATTCATGAAATGGTTGTAATTAATTTGGCATTTTACTTCATATGACATTTACTTCTTTAGGGAAAATCTGCATATATGCTTCGACTGTTAACTAGAAGCTGATAGCACAGTAACATGCCATGGAACTAAATACAAAAGTTCATGGAACTAGATAGAAAATTTCTGAGTTATATATGAATTTGATTGAATTGCCATCTATAAGTATCTCTATCTCTACAACTACAAGCCGAGGAGTAGACGAGAAGGCACCGGATCCATTTTTCGAACTGTTGCAGGTCTTAACTAACTACAGATGCCCAGCCCAAGACTGGGGTTTAGAAATTAGGAGTCTTTTCACAAGAGAGACAGAGAGAACTGCTAAGCATGGAAAATCTCTAATTTCATTGAAACGAAAATGAAATCTTCAAAAATTTTTAAAAAATACACCATAAAAGATCATCCCAATGCTTTAAATTTTTTCATATAAGTATTTGGAGGGAGCATCACTATAGTTTGCAATTGTTTTTTTTTTTTTTTCACTTGTTCGTTGTTCTAATTCCTGCAACTATTAGAAGCATTAAAGAAATTTAGATAATGGGATACACACACGTGATATGAAGATAATGCTTCAATTATATAGAAGCAAATTGTAGAAGCATTGCTGCCTATAATGCATATACCCTCTTCTTTTTGTCCTTGGCCTATGGCCTATTTCCTTACATTCAGAGGGTTTAGCTTAGTGTTTGTTGCTTCCTCACTACTAAACAATTCTACAACATCTGCAAATCCTGAGGCCTAAGGTAGAAATGAACCATATGAATTCTATAAAGTTTTTAATGGTTCTTTCTGAATTTTAGATAGCTTTTAACGGTTAACTGAACACTGGGTACTTATTTGCCACCCTTGATGATTCAAAAAACATTATGAAAGATTGGCAAGCAGATAAAAACACTGTAGATAGAATCATAATACTAGAAAATTTATATGCATATGATCTAGAAAATGAACTATCTCCACATATTAAAACAGAAATTGAATGCTATAAGTAGTACTTTACTTTCAACATAAGCTAATGCATTTAAATTTAAATGTTTGAACCAGATTTTGATTGTGGGAAGATCAAGTCTGCTTCTGTGTTTATATTTTTTTTCATTAAAAAATGACAAAGAATGGGAAAGCCAGCAAGTTATTTTTCTCAAGAAGTCCAAGATTCCTTCTCTAATTATGCTTTCAATGCCAAATGAGGTGTTAGGTTCAATGGTTTGTGTTAGAATTTGCTTTATTTTGTGCAAATGACAAATTGCTCTGCCAGTCAAAATACCAAATCACAAAGTATGCTATTTGCCAACAAATCATTTTATACAGTTATGAGTGGACTGCTCTGTTTAAGAGTAAATGGAGACCCCTTCTGTCTTCAGTACTTGAGAGACTTTGTGTTTATGAATATCAGATAATCAGCAACTTTTGGAAATTCACAACGTAAAGACTAAATCAGAGACCAACCTATGTTTCTCTGATGTACTAGCCTGGATACAAAAATCGCATTTATAAGAATTTTTTATGCATGAATACCAATACCAGATTTTTCTTTATCCCCAAAAATTGATATATCAAATCTCTGCATGTTAACAAATCTATGAACTACGGAACTAAGTAGGCCAGCCAATGAAAAGGGGAACAAAGACCCAAAAAAGAAAACAAACTTCAAGATCTAGGGAGCCCATTTATCTGCTCAAATTTTCAATTTGCTCTTTGTTTGTCTATTTTTACCATAGTCTTTCTGTAATTTAAATCTAACTACAATGCACTTGAGATAGAACTACTCCACTTCAGATTTGCAGAGAGCAGTGGACTGCTGTTTACTCCAGCTGGCTTAGTGGGCAAATTGTTAATGATCTTAGTGCAATCCTTGATGTATGTGACACTTTACAACGTGGTTGATGTTTTGTATCTGGGGATGGCATCCTATTGGCCTTACAAGGCTTAAAACCTTGTTATCTTATTTTGATGCTAACAAACAAGTGAAATTTAATGTATTTTTGTGAGTAATGATATTTCAGGGCTCATATATGAGAAAACAAAGGTCAAAGTGCTCAAGAGGATCAAATGAAGCTTAAAAGAGTCTAAGCATGGATTTAAAGATGATATATTAAATCTTGAAGAATATGAAGACATGAATGAGTTGTTGAAAGCCAAGGAATACTAAAAGATCCAAAGAAAGGCAAAGTGATAAAACTCAAAGAATATGAAAGCTTGAAGAAAAAATGGAAGCTTGAAGAAACAAAACATGAAGACTTAAGAATGAGAAAAGTTTTAGAAGTTTTCATGTAAGTACTTTAAATGTTTAAAATATCGTTTGCAATATTTTGAAGCTCTTAGGTTAACTTCTTGGACCTAAATACCTTTTAAAATATCTGTAAAGTAATTTTATAAAGTCAAAAATTATTTTAAAAGGGTTAGAATCATTATTGGAATAAAATGCACCAAAAAGGGTTTTTTTGTTTGCTGTTAGTTTTTATACAACCTGTATTCAGGTGTATTTTTCACTATCAAAAATTCATTATTTTAAAAACATGAAAGTTTTAGAATTTTCTCTTAGCTTTCTTTTGACACAAAGAACACCTAATTTAGAGTTATACATAAAAATTTATGACAAAAACACTGAAGCGGGGTCACTGCTGTCAGTCAGTTGAACACTATTCACGGAAGGGACTTCAGATGACTGAACAACTGACTTCAATCGACTGAAGAATAAGTTCAGCTGACTGAAGTATTTTCAGAACAGGCAGAAAGTTGCAGCAGTGAGTTGAGTCGACTGAACTTGTAACTTCAGTCAACTGAACACTGTTCAACGGGCAAAAATTTTAACACTCTTGTTTTTAAAATATAACCGTTTGAGTTCTAAACTTTCTAAAATTTTGGGAAACTCTCAAAGGAAACTTTTGGAACATGGAAAAAAGTTTTAAAGCCTATAAATACATGGTTTTGCAAATCAAAACATATCCAAGAATTGAAAAATCTGCTTGTAAAGCTGAAAGTATTCTTGTTCTTCAAAAGCTCTCTTACTCACTCATTGCAAATCTATTTTGCTGAGAAATTATGAAGTGCTAATTCTTCCACCTTTGAATTCTTACTTTTAATCCTTATCTAAGAAGGATATTGGTGAATTCTACACTTGAGTTTCATTGTATTTTATATTGATATTTTACATTCAAAGTATATAGTGCTGAAATTGTACTAACTTGCTCTTTGAGAGAGTATACTTGTATGCAAAATCTTATCTTGTGTTTCTTATAGTTCTTTGACGTTCCAAGGATCATTTGGATCGTTGGCTAAGCAAAGGGATATTGCTTAAAGAGGCGGACTCTAGCCTATGTAAGGAGTGATCAAACGAGGGAATATTGTTTGGAGAAGTCAGGCTCTAGCCTTAACCAAGGAGTGTTGTAATCGGCGTTGTTTCACCCGTCAACGAAACTGAACTAGTGAATCCTTTGGTGGTTTGCCAAAGGCGAGGACGTAGGTTGGGTATAAGCCGAACCTCGTAAAAATCTCCGTCTCATTCTCTCTTTCCCTTACTCTTTATTTTCAGTATATTTAAATTGCGTGGATGATTTAAATTTGAAAATTATATAAACTACATGTATTTGGAAATCAAACAAACTTAAGGTTTAATTTTGATTTGAGTTGCGAAAATGGAAAGGGAGTACGTTGGTTACACCATATCTTGCGAAAACCTTACGGGAGTACGTTATTTGGTTAATATCCCAAAGATAAATTTACCAAGAGTTTATTTGAGTTCTAAATATTTGGAAAGGGTGATTGGATTCATCTATACAGGGCTTTACATCAGCAAGCATAAATTCTTATTCAACTACAGGGCTTACAAATTCATAATCACAGGGCTTATATAAACAAACAAACTATCTCAAGATCTTATATTACCAAAGTGCTGAATACTTTATATCTTAGTTTGGTTGTTTGTTGTTTAACTTGTACTTGGAAAATAAATTGATTGTTTGGTTTGAAGATTGTGTTTAATTGATTAGTTGTTTAATTAAGTTGTTGTGTGATTGGTGAAATTAAACAAACAAGTTAAAGAATTGGTTAAGTGTTTAAAGAAGTTAAGGATTCTTAAAAAATGTTAAAAGAAAGTTTTAAAAGCCAATTAACCCCCCCCCCCCATCTTGGGAAGCTATTCCTAATTTCAATTGGTATCAGTGCGGGGTTATAGCAACTCTTAACTAGAAGCTACCAAAAGATCATAATGGCTAACTTAGGCGTAGCTCCCTTTGGAGAGGGACAATCTTCAACAAGGCCTCCTATTTTTTGTGGTTTGAACTACGTGTTTTGGAAAAAGAGAATGCAAATCTATCTCCAAACGATGAATTGGAAAGTATGGGAAGTTGTTATAGATGGAGATCAAATTCCCACCAAGATAGTAGATGGAAGACAAATCTCAAAAGAGAAGAAAGATATGACCGATCAAGATTATAGAATGCCCCAAACAAGTTCAAGTGCTATAAATGTTTTATATTGTGCCTTGGATGCTAATGAATTTAATCGAGTAATGGCTTGTAAATCAGCTAAGGAAATATGGGATAAACTAGAAGTTACTTATGAAGGAACAACGGATGTTAGGGATAATAGGGTTGATATGCTCACAAGAGAGTATGAAGCCTTTAAAATGAACTCAGATGAATCAATTACAAATATGTTTACTAGGTTCACTCACATAATCAATTCCCTAAATGCCTTAGGAAAAACTTACACTACTTATGAGATGATAAGAAAAATTCTAAGAGGTCTTCCCTCCATATGGGAACCAAATGCTACTGCTATCACAGAAGGTAGAAATCTGAAAAATGCATCCTTAGATGAGCTTATAGGTTCTCTCCTCACATACGAAATGGCAATGAATGAAAAGAGTGGGAAAACCAAAGCCCAAGAAAAAATAGCTTTTAAAACCTCACAAGAAAACTCTAGTAGTGAAGAGATGGATGAAGATGAAGCAGCCTTTATATCTAAAAAGCTAGCAAGGATACTGTCGCGACGTCTCGGGAGCGCGTGTGCCCCGGGCGGCGAAATTAAAAATCATTTTTATATTTTCATGGAAAAACATGGAGTGTCGGAGTCGCCACTAACCTTTAGTGCGGTTAGAACACATGCTTACTACCCCGTTAGGGGTAGAATCGGTCTACATTACCAGAGTTGGGGTCGGGAGTTCGGTTACACGAGGGGAAGGTACGAGCACCCCCTACGCGCCCGTTCTTACGAACGGTACCTAATTAATTGGAATTTATCCATAAGTTAATCTAATAAGTCTTTAAATTACTCATTTTTATAAATTTATAAATACATGTGAAAAATAAATAAATAAAATAAAGATAATATATACGTATATATTCCCTCAGAGCTTAGGGTACGTGATGCCCGAAGGCTCATACCCCTGCAATAAAATCATAGGGAAAAAAAATCGAAAATAATTTACAAAAATACACTCCCACAATTTGAAAATTTTATAGGGTTTTTTTTTTTAAGTGTGAAAATACTAGCTTGGGAGGTTTTTGAAATAAAAAAATATATATATATATATATATAATTAAAGAAAATAGTGAAAGTCAAGTCAAAAATATTTTTAGAATTTTCTCCTAA
This sequence comes from Malania oleifera, assembly GCF_029873635.1. NCBI lineage: Eukaryota > Viridiplantae > Streptophyta > Magnoliopsida > Santalales > Ximeniaceae > Malania > Malania oleifera. Next base: position 27,374,486 of record NC_080422.1, read on the forward strand.
TTTTCTATTTTTTTTATGATTTTTCTGTATTTTACCGAAATTTCAAATAATTAATAAAGAATATGATATAATACTAATACTATATATTATAACACGTAAATATCATAACAGTCAAAATCTCCATGATGAAGCTCAAGTATTAACAATCCATCCCTAATAATATAGCCCAATAATTAAACCCAAGAAATCATATACCATATATAAACACGTAAAGAGAAAGAAATAAATTATGGAAACAATGAAGTCATGAATCTAATAGGAAATATACACAAACTCTAGAGAAATCAATATGCCACAAGAGGGGAACCCTAAAAATAAATATGGAAATAAATTTAATTTTATCAAAGAGTGTTCAATAATATAGAAATACTAGAAATTGATATGCAATGAGGTGGACAGAAATCAATGTACAATAATAAGACCAATAGTAATAGGAAAATAACTCAAACCCTAGAACAATACCTAAACATAAAATTATCAACCTTCTAAAAACATGAAAACTACCAAAATCCTAAACAAACCTAGATATAAAATGTGAAATGATTTAAATAATAAACAATCATAACCAAAATCGTGAACGAATTTAAATAACACGAATAAACTATAAGAAAAATTAAACCATATTAACATGATAAACCTAACCTTTAAAAAAAACATAAATACTAACATATAAAACAAAATGTAAAATAATACTAAAACAATACAAATCGTTAAATAATACAACATCAATTAAAAATACATGCTAAATAATACAAAATCACTTACCGGCAATAGCCTAGAATTCTCGCCACTGAACTACAGCCACAATATAACAACAATAATGTGAATACACAATATTACATAATAATAAAATCCAACAATAATAATATTATTTAATATATACAATAAATTTATACGTAAATAAAACCCTTAAATATACCACCTGCAAAAACACATTGATAATAAACATACAATAAACCTACAAAAATTAATACCATAAGACAAAAACAAACATATATTGATGATAAAATATGCACCTAATAAATAAAGGAAACAAACAAAATATAATATTACATAATAATATAACATAATGAAAATAGTAAACCAAGCCACTGCATATATACAAAATAATAGCCTAGAATCATGATAAAAAAAAAAAAGCTTAACAAAGTAATAATAAACAACAATACATACAGAAAAATAAAATAACATAAAAACCTAAACCTTATATACTGAAAACAGAACAAACCAGTATATATATATATATATATATATATATATATATATATATATATGTGTGTGTGTGTGTGTGTGTGTGTGTATATGTATATCTACATATACAATACCTAAAGATACCACCTTTGTACCAATATACATATATACAAGCCAATATATACCTAGTCGGCCACTTGAGAAGCAGGTCACCGGAGGACGGAGGGCGGCCGGAGTTGTTGACTGTGCTCGCGGCAGTTGGAATGCTGGCTTGCTGGTTGTGGCGGTGACGGCGAGTGGGGAGCAACGACAACGTTTGCCGGTGATGGTGACGGCGAGGATGAGAGCTGGAACTGCAGGTTTACCTCGACGGCGTAGCTGTTTGTCGTGTGTGCGGAGGCTGCTGGCAGAGTGTTCGGCGGTATGAAGAGGGTGACGGAGCCGCGGGAGAGAGATGTGGCCGGCTGGAATATGGAGCAGAGCTTCGAATTGCTGCTGTTCGACGGCGACTTGCAGCAGAGGCGGTGATTGCTGGGGAGGCCACCGGTGTTGGTCAGTGCAGCAAGGAGGATCTGGAGCGGGAGGAAGTCACGGCTGCGGGAACTTCCAACTGGTATGGCAGTTCTGATAGCGGAGAGGACGGTGGCTGGAGCTCTCGTTTGTGGTGGCCGGAGATAACGAGATGCTGAGGGTGGAGGCTGTGCGGATGGGGGGAATGAGCTGGTTTGCACTCTGCTGGGATGGTCGGATGGTGTGGCTACGGCTGGGTATAGGCGAAGAAGAAGAAGATGAAGAATAAGAAGAAGAAGAAGAAGAACAGGCCCCTGTTAGCTGTGTGTGCCCCCCGGCTGTCTTGTGTAGCGCCCCCGGCTCCCCCCTTTTATAAAATCTCAACCCTAAAAATTCCTTCTTCTCCTTTCCTTTTTCATTTTTATTCCCTTCATATTTTATGGTAATAATATATATAATAGTAATGACAAAAATAACTAATAATAATAATAATAATACAGAAAATAATAATAATAATAATAATAATAATAATAAAAATAACAAGATTAGTGAAGATTAATAATAATAATAATAATAAGAATAAATAATAATAATAATAATAGTAAAATTCCTAATGTTAAAAATAATGTCAATAATAATGAAAATAATAAATAATAATAATAATAATAATAATAATAATAAACAATATAAATAGAAATAAAAATAAAAGTAATAATAATAATAATAATGAAAAATAATAATAATAATAATAATAAATAAAATAATAGTAATAATAGTAATAAAAAATACTAATAATAATGATAATAAAAATTAAAAATAATAATGAAAATAATAAATAATAATAATAATAAAATAGAGATAAAAAAATAAAGATAAAAGTAATATTAATAATACTAATGAAAAATAATACTAATAATAATAAAGAAAATAATAATAATAATAAAAATAATAATAATAATAAGATTAGTGAAAATTAATAATAATAATAATAATAAGAATAAATAAAATAATAATAATAATAATAATAATAATAATAATAAAATAACAATAATAATAATAATAGTAATACATATATTGGGCCTGGGTAAAAATGGGGTGTCTACAGATACTAAGAAGGAGAAACAAATTAAAGAGAAGAATTCAAAAATTTGAATCGGATGAAGAAGAAGAAGAAGAAGTTAGTAAGAAATCAAAGAGTAAAACTCCTACGTGTTACAATTGCAACAAAGCTGGACATATCAAACCGGAATGTCCACTACTAAAGAAAGAATCTAAGAAGAAAAAGAAAAAGGCCATGAAAGCCACTACTTGGGATAGTACAAGTGGTTCGGAGAATGAAAAAAGTGACCAAGAGGTTACTTACACGTGCTTTATGGCATGGGATAACGAAGAAAGCTCCCCATCTAAATCTTCAAATAATTCTTATAATGATGAATCAAGTGATGAGGGTATGCCATCTTATGATAAACTTCAAAATGATTTATTCAAAGTACATAAGATGCTTATCAAAGCAAATAAACGAAATACGTTATTGAAAAATATGAATGAAGGAATAATAAAAGAGCTAGAATCCCTTGAGGTTGCGAAAAGAGAAAAAGAGTCTATAATCAAGAAAATGGAAAGTAAGAATGAAACATTGACAAAGGAGTTAGAAACTAAAAATCTTGCTGAAAAAAAGAAAGACTTGAAAATCAAAGAATTAGAAAACAAGAATGAAAAAATGATAGAAGACCTTCGATCCTTATTTTCTACCGTATATGAGAAAGATATGTATATTTCTGGATTAGAGGATAGAATAAGAAAATTATCTCTAGAGTTAGAGAAATTACAAAAGAAGGTTGATAACAAGAAAGAGATAGAAAATTTTAAGAGTCAAATTGAAGATAAAGATAAGATCATTCATAACTTCATAAAAGGAAAGGAAAACTTTGATAAGATGATTGGCTTAAAAAGAATGTCTCTAAATAAAGAAGGCATTGGTTTTAATGGAATTGAAAATAAAAAGAAAAATAATTCTTACATGGGATATTTCTCGAAAGAATCCAAAGACTATACTTTCACATCTTCTAATGCCTATACAAACACCATATGCTATCAATGCAAGAAAAAAGGGCATATAAAGTTTGAATGTCCGTTTAAGAGGAAAGGTGTTAAAACCAAGCAAGTATGGAAAATAAAAGAAACCTTCCTTGAAAAATCCTTCAAACCTAAGAAAATATGGGTACCAAAAATGAAATAATGATTTCACACATATATAAAATAGAAAATGGCATTGTTGGCCAAAATCATAGGATGACCTTTTACAAGGCTTAAATTAAGAAAATATTAAGAAATAATCAAATTAAGCTTATTACTTAAGTACCTTGATTAAGAAGAAGATATTTGAGAATGAAAGCTTACATGCCTATATGATAAGCTCCCTACTTATGTGATGTTGATATGGTATATACTACATGAGTATGACTTGACTTGACTTGACTTATATTGATAATTTATAGCTCATTATATTGTAAACTTGAGCATGATTATGAAGATAAATCTTGATATAAGAATAATAGAGTTTGAGCATGAGATTATTGAGCATGAGCATGAATCCTGATATAAAATTAATTTTTGATTATGCATGCTAATAATGAATCAAGTGGATAAATTTGTCTTGTGTTGCTCTTTATATTGGTATTCAAGAGCTATGAATGATATTTTTTATATCCATGAACTATACATTATGTGATATTAAGCTTTGGTATCTATAAATTATTTTTGGTTTCACATGTTAAAAATTTCAATAGATATCAAATCTAAAAGCTCACTTGGTATCACAAAGTCAAATTATTTATGAGCATGATTATGTCTATAAGCATGATGTGACATTGATGATCTTAGTATGATATTGGTATTTGATGAGTGTGTTCATGAGAACATACAAGATATGAATCAATATATGAAGCATGGATAATAAACTTAAAAGCATAGTTGGTGTCGAATCTGAATGTATTGAATTCAGGGGGAGTGTCATAAATCATTAATCAATTGATATCATGAATTAAATTTTAAATTTTAAATTGGTATCAGCTGGTATTATCAAATTAATAAATGCTGTGAGCTACACACTACACATGCTATATTGAAAAACAATAACTTGAGTGTGTACATATGTTTGGAATACATGGTTATTGATATGCTTAAAATGATTTGTATTTGATCATTTCTTTTCTTTTTGATTGATGTCAAAAGGGGGAGAAGTTGTGAAGCAAAAGTTGAGCTTAATTGAGCATGAGCATGATTGGTTGATAAGATAAAGCTTATTGAAAGAGGGCGAAGTTGTGAAGCAAAAGTTGAGCTTAATTGAGCATGAGCATAATTGATTGATAAGATAGAGCTTATTGAAAGGGGGAGAAGTTGTGAAGCAAAAGTTGAGCTTAATTGAGCATGAGCATGATTGATTGATAAGATAAAGCTTATTAAAAGGGGGAGCCTTTTTAAGGCTTACTCACATTTTTGCTCTTTGTTTGTCATCATCAAAAAGGGGGAGATTGTTGGCCTTACAAGGCTTACAACCTTGTTATCTTGTTTTGATGCTAACAAACAAGTAAAATTTAATGTATTTGTGTGAGTAATGATATTTCAGGGCTCATATATGAGAAAACAAAGGTCAAAGTGCTCAAGAGGATCAAATGAAGCTTAAAAGAGTCCAAGCATGGATTTAAAGATGATATATTAAATCTTGAAGAATATGAAGACATGAATGAGTTGTTGAAAGCCAAGGAATACTAAAAGATCCAAAGAAAGGCAAAGTGATAAAACTCAAAGAATATGAAAGCTTGAAGAAAAGATGGAAGCTTGAAGAAACAAAACATGAAGACTTAAGAATGAGAAAAGTTTTAGAAGTTTTCATGTAAGTACTTTAAATGTTTAAAATATCGTTTGCAATATTTTGAAGCTCTTAGGTTAACTTCTTGGACCTAAATACCTTTTAAAATATCTGTAAAATAATTTTATAAAGTCAAAAATTATTTTAAATGGGTTAGAATCATTTTTGGAATAAAAAGCACCAAAAAGGGTTTTTCTATTTGCTGTTAGTTTTTATACAGCCGTATTTAGGTGTATTTTTCACTATCAAAAATTCATTATTTTAAAAAGTGTTGAACATCAAAAGTTTTAGGATTTTCTCTTAGCTTTCTTTTGACACCAAGAACACCTAATTTGGAGTTATACATAAAAATTTATGGCTAAAACACTGAAGCGGGGTCACTGCTGTCAGTCTACTGAACACTATTCACGGGAGGGACTTCAGATGACTGAACAATTGACTTCTGTCAACTGAAGAATAAGTTCAGCTAACTGAAGTATTCCCAGAATAGGCAGAAAGTTGCAGCAGTGAGTTCAGTCAACTGAACTTGTAACTTCAGTCAACTGAACACTATTCAACGGGCAAAAATTTTAACACTCTTGTTTTTAAAATATAGCCATTTGAGTTCTAAACTTTCTAAAATTTTGGAAAAATTTCAAAGGAAACTTTTGCAACATGGAAAAAATTTTTAAAGCCTATAAATACATGGTTTTGCAAATCAAAACATATCCAAGAATTGAAAAATCTGCTTGTAAAGCTGAAAGTATTCTTGTTCTTCAAAAGCTCTCTTGGTCACTCATTGCAAATCTATTTTGTTGAGAAATTCTAAAGTACTAATTCTTCCACCTTTGAATTCCTACTGTTAATCCTTATCTAAGAAGGATATTGGTGAATTCTACACTTGAGCTTTATTGTATTTCATATTGATATTTTACATTCAAAGTATATAGTGCTGAAATTGTACTAACTTGCTCTTTGAGAGAGTATACTTGTATGCAAAATCTTATCTTTTGTTTCTTATAGTTCTTTGACGTTCCAAGGGTCATTTGGATCATTGGCTAAGTAAGGGGACATTGCTTAGAGAGGCGGACTCTAGCCTATGTAAGGAGTGATCGAACGAGGGAATATCGTTTGGAGAAGGCGGGCTCTTGCCTTAACCAAGGAGTGTTGTAATCGGCGTTGTTTCACCCGTCAACGAAACTGAACTAGTGAATCCTTTGGTGGTTTTCCAAAGGCGAGGACGTAAGCTAGGTATAAGCCAAACCTCATAAAAATCTCTGTCTCATTCTCTCTTTCCCTTACTCTTTATTTTTCAGCATATTTAAGTTGCGTGGATGATTTAAATTTGAAAATTATATAAACTACATATATTTGGAAATCAAACAAACTTAAAGTTTAATTTTGATTTGGGTTGCGGAAACTGAAAGGGAGTACGTTGGTTACACCATATCTTGCAAAAACCTTATGGGAGTATGTTACTTGGTTAACATCCCAAAGATAAATTTACCAAGAGTTTATTTGAGTTCTAAATATTTGGAAAGGGTGATTGGATTCATCTATACAGGGTTCTACATCAGCAAGCATAAATTCTCATTCAACTACAGGGCTTACAAATTCATAATCACAGGGCTTATATAAACAAACAAACTATCTCAAGATCTTATATTACCAAAGTGTTGAATACTTTATATCTTGGTTTGGTTGTTTGTTGTTTGACTTGTACTTGGAAAATAAATTGATTGTTTGGTTTGAAGATGTGCTTAATTGATTGGTTGTTTAATTAAGTTATTGTGTGATTGGTGAAATTAAACAAACAAGTTAAAGAATTGGTTAAGTGTTTAAAGAAGTTAAGGATTCTTAAAAGAAGTTAAAAGAAAGTTTTAAAAGCCAATTCACCCCCCTCTTGGGAAGCTATTCCTAATTTTACATCCCCTTGATGCACTGCTAATATAAATGAATCCAAGAACCATATGAGAGAGTTCCTCTAGCTCCCCATCATTAAAGCTAAACATACTAAAAAACTAATGAACATGGAAAGCAAAAAGCAAATTTGTAGAAGAAGAAGAAGAATACTTACAAATTCGAACTTCGATGCAAATGAACTCACGAACTCACAAACGCTCAAAGACGAGCTTGCGAGGAGCTTCTTCTGGTTTGAAAATGTCCACAATGAACTCGCGAAGCTCCTAACGAAGTGACGAACTCGCGAAGGGCTCCTGCTGGTTTGTAGTGTGGAAGACCAACTCACGAAGGCCAAGGGCTTCGAAGGATCGAAGAAGAAGGCCAGAATGAAGGGTCTCTCACTCAGTCACTCTCTCCTATCATGTTGGCTCTCTGAGCAGAGACGTTCGTCACGCTCAAATGAAGAATCGACAGCAGGCAGCTAGGGCTCCAATTGAATTGGGCTGCAGGCATTAGGTGATTAGGGATTTAGGGTTGGGGCTCCGCTTGGCCTAGGATTGGAGTGGAAGGGGCCGAGTGGGGCATGTGGGCCGTGTGGGCGTGGACACTAATACCCTTATTAGTGACAGTTCCCCAAAACCATCACTAATACCCTTAAATATTTCTTTTTAGCATTTTTTAAATAGGAACACTAATAGTGACGGTTTCAAAACCATCACTAAGACTCGCTTATTAGTGACGGTACTCCCAAACCGTCACTAGTACCCTTAAATATTTCTTTTTTATAGTTTTTTAAATAGAAATACTATTAGTGACAGTTTCAAAACCGTCACTAATACCCCTTATTAGTGACGGTTCCCCAAAACCGTAACTAATACCCTTAAATATTTCTTTTTAATAATTTTTTAAATAAGAACACTAGTAGTGACGGTTTTGAAACCATCACTAATACCCACTTATTAGTGACGGTTCTTAGAAACCGTCACTAATGCTCTATTATTAGTGACGAAATTGAATTCGTCACTAATACTTTCGTCACAAAAAACTAGTTTTTTGTAGTGACTTCCTCACACGCACAACCCGACAGCACGTGGAGAGATAAACACATAATAAATAAAACTTGTTAGTCAGTCTATTACAATAATATTTTGAACACCACATAATATAAAAGGGAAATGGGACTATTACCCAGGATCTCCTAGTCATAAGTTTTGATATCATGTTAGATTATCACTTTACCTAAAAGTTTAAGCTATTAAGTTGTTGACCAACAATATATATTAAGATTTAATAAAATGGAAGAAAAAGCTAACATCAACCAATGTAACAGAACTAAATAGTGGTACCTAATAGGAGAAAGTATAATAAAATTAAAATAGAATAATTTAAAAAGGTAAACTAGATAATAACGGTTGATGTGGACACACTTTTTGGAATACAATGACTAGTTCCATTAAAGAGATAGCAAAAAATATTTTGGGTGGATGTATGCAGGATCAAGACATTCAAAAAGTAGTTCAAGACAAAAAAAGACTACTGTTTAGACATAGAGAATTTAGACTATTGTTTAGACATAGGGAAACAATGTAGAAATAGGGAAATTTTAAGAATATAAAGAACGCATGAAAATATGGAAAAAAAAAAAAAAATTGTTAGTGAAGATAAACTTAGAGCATATAATAACTTATATACTAGATTAGATATTGAAGAAAGCATAAAAAAAAATTTTAACTTGGCAGAGCTAGAGAAGTAAAGATTTAGGTAGTATAAAATGTATAAAAAATGAGAATGATAGTGTTTTAGTTAAGAACAAAGATATACAAGAAAGATGTCAAACTTATATTAATAAGCTACTGAAAATCAAGTAGAATGCTTGAAGTTAGAATTGAAAATTGAAGAAAGGGCTAAAATTATTAGACTTATCTACAAAATTAAAGTCATGTACGCAACAAAGAACATGAAGAAATGGAAAAGTTGTGGAGTTGAACTACATCCAAAAATTGAAGTTTGGAAATCCTTAGAAGGCATCAGAATTATATTGTTAAATGTTAACTAAGTTTTTCTTTTTTTTAAATAACATAAAGAATCGGAATATGCCATATGAATGAGGAAAAAGCAATTTAATACCTTTACTCAAAAATAAAGAAGCTAATGAAAACTATAGCAACTATCATGAAACTAAACTTGTGAGTACAATGAAACATTGGGAAAGAGGAATTGAACAAAGACTAAGATCATAACGATGGAAAATTAGCATGATTTTATGCCCACGGTAGCTATATAATTCTTAACTCGATTAACACAAAAGTTTAGAGAAAGGATGATGGATTTGCCTCCAAGTGGACAGCCCAAGGATTTTTTAATCATTATAGAAGTCTGGCCCTGCTTTAAATATATTATCTTTTTTGCTTTATTGAATATCGATGGACGAACTAACTATGAATATCCATCGGGTCCAATTATTTGTGGATGATATTGTCTCAATGAAACTAAAGGTGAGGTCGAATGTATTTAGAATCTATATGTGCTTGAAACTTTGTCTTACCTTTTTTACTCTCCTCTGAGCTTCGATTCATATAAAATATGTATTTTGAAACATGTTTCTGTTTTCTTTCCAAATCTGCCCTAGAAGTATAAGATTAAGGGCTATTAACAAACCAAGTTGCTCACAAGTCACTGAATCAATTGCTCACAAGTCACTGAATCAAAGTTTAAAAAAAAAAAATAATAGGAGTATATTTATGATTAAATTATTTTACTCTAAAGATTCAATGTTCTAATGTTTCATGGGGTGGACGTGGAGTCAATGAAGGCAGGGATACTTTGGTGTTCCAGTATCTCATGGGTTGGATTTAATTAAATGAAGTCAATGAAATTTTTGAAAATTAAAAATTTTTTTTTTATACAGAAAATAATTTCTTGAGATGGGTTTACATATAAGATAGAATATTTTATAGAAGACATGGATATTTTCATCTAAGCAGAGGGTTTTTTTTAATTTGAGTAATTATGTCCACCTATATATGATTTATACTATTCATACTTGTGTAGCATAGTGTGACCAGCATGACTTTTAAGTAAGCCCATAATGTAGAAAAATGTTTTTAAAACATATTGATTTTTTATTATCCTTGGAGTGTGTTTGTTTTGTAGGCTAATATTTTGCACAACCGGACTGGACTGAAATAATAGCATTGGACTAGATTGATTATGTCAAGTATCTTAGGAGCAGCTATTTGTAAGGGGCAGGACAGGACCAAGGCCAACCCACATTAGTTAAAAAGTTTTGCTTTTGCTTAGTACCCTTGTGTTTTAGGTCTTCTAGTAACAATTTGATAGAAGAGCTTGTTTTGAGATATCTTGGAAAACAAAGGGAACATGAAATTTATTGTTGACATGTTCTATGGAAGGGCAATTTTAGTACATATCGAAGTACTGTGAAGGATCTCCTTGTGCAACAAGAGTTTATCAATGCTTCTATATGAAGAAGTAAGACAAGATGGATGGGGAACTTGTTGAACAAGATGTCCTAGAAGAACACCTTTGTTGGGCTGGATTGAGGTTTCCTCTTTGATTTGATTTCCTTATTGAGTACACTTGAGCTTGCAGAACAAGACATCCTAGTCCATCTAGATTGGAGTTTTGTGAGTCCATGAAAATATGTGATAATGCGGTTCTGTGTAAAGAGTAGAGATTGGAAAGAAAACGCATGGAGAGGTCTTTCCTCGCGCGAGTTCTGTAGTGTGGGATCTTCGGTGAATGGGTTGGGATTGATTGAAAGTAAATGCATAAGCAATAAGGAATTATAATTGAAGATGTTCATTGGTGGTGGATGGTTTGTGAAGTGGGCCAACACTAGATGTTAATTCTTGTGTATTATGTTTGCTTTGTTCCACTGTGGTTTAGCTCTTCCCTGAACATAATTGGGCATCTCTATATATAGGTCCTCATTTGCAAAATTAAGACAAGATTAGAAATTTGGATTAAGAAAAATCCTCTAAAATTTTTTAAGAGCCTTTTCTTCACATACTAAGCCAAATACCCCACCCAATCCTATTCATTTACTAAATCAACCTTTGTGAGAGTATTGTAAGAGATCGTATATTGTTTCTAAGTACTTATACTCTTATTGGCTTGATTAATTGTTGATTTTGTTGAGAGTTAAGCCAAAAGGTTTTCCCCGGGATTTAATCTATAAATTCATTTTTGAGGAAACCTTCTTAAACTTGTGAGTCTTTGCACTCTTATTGTAAGACTCAAAAGCTTGTCTTATGTTTTTAAAAAAACTATTTTTGATAATATTTTTTTTCAAAATATCTCGTGTGCTCGGTTCTCCATTAAAATCATTTTCAGGAGTTTTGTTTGTGTGGTTCTGATCTTTGATATTGTACATTGTGATTGAAATTGTTATTTGATTCAAAGATCACTAACACATATACTCTTGCACTTAGATTGCCTATTAACATTATCTTCAGAGTTGTGATATTGTTTGCACTGAGCTTATATTTCTTATCCATTTGAAGTGCATTATTTATTACATGTGCATATCGGTACATAATCTTCTTGTTGAGAAGCATTTGAATTGTACACAAATTTTGTGTTCAGTGTTGTATTCCAAGCGTGGCTTGAGGGGGTGTTAATCTTGCCCGTAAGGATCAGTAGGGCCTTCTTCGTCCCGTAAGGAGAATTTGTATAGGTTGAGGTCTGCAATGGGAATTTGACTTGGTTGTAATCCATACCGCTCCACCCATTAAGTGAGCAGTAGTGGTAATCCTTGGGCTTATGAGCTGAAGCCGGGACGTAGGCAGTGTTGGCCGAACCCCGATAACATATTGTGTGTGCACTTTATATCTTCGTAATTTATTTACTGCACATGTATGTTACTTTCAATAGTCTATGAACACTGCGCATGTCTTAATTTCCTTACTTTATATTTATCTGCGTATTTGGGTTTGCGTAAAATGACCCTAGGCTGGGAAATACTGCTTATGGAATTGAAATCAACCTAGAAAGTTTTAAATACCCAATTCACCGTCCTCTTGGGAGTACACCAAAGTCAACAATTGATATCAAAGCCTCGTTGCATATACTTAAATGTTTTTGTAGAAGATCACAATGATTCCCATTGGTGTATCCCCATTCGGAGAGGGACAATCACCTTTCAGTCCTCCATTATTTTGTGGTGTCGATTTCACTGTCTGGAAAATTAGAATGAGCACATTTATAAAATCAATGAACTGGAGGGTCTGGTGGGTGATTGTCGAAGGAATTTGTATGCCTATAAACGAAAATGATATTACTTTGATGCATGCAAATTCATATGTCATGGACATGTTATATCTTGCATTAGATTCTTATATTTTTGTTGAGTTTGTGGCATGTCATAGTGCACAAGAAATCTAGGATGAACTCAAAAAGAAATATGGAGAATCCTAGGGAAAGGAGATCACATCTCTAGAAGTGCCATGCTCAAATGATCTGGAAGTGGTAAATCACAGGTTTAGTGCATTAACAAAACAGGAGGTATATAATTCTCACTCTAGCTCGATTGATGATTCGTGTGTTGAATGTTGTGTCGCTACATGTGCTGAATCATCTATTGAATATTGTGTTAATCCTGTTATTGATGCACTAGATTATTCTCATGTAGAATATGAGAATATATTATGCATTGAATCTTTTAGTGAATGTTTTGATTGTTCGGCTAATAGTGTATGCAATGATTCTTATGAAAATTGTTGTGATATAACTTATGATGAATCATCCATTGTTTATGTTGATGTTGCTGCATGCAAAGATTCATTTGTTAATAATTATAATAATTCCTATAATGAATCATGTGCTGAATTGATAAACGAAAGCATGTCTTTGCGTGAAAAACTGAAAAATGTTTTATTGAAAATGTATAAGTTTCTATTTAGGGTGAACAAGAAGAAGGTATCTTTCAAAAATGAAAATGAAAGGGTAGCTCAACAATTATTAAAATTGAAGGAATATCATGCTATCCTTGAGAAGAAAAAGATTAAGAAGGTCTTGAAAATCATCTGCTTAGAAAGAAAAATTCAAAATTATTCTAAAATGATTTTCAAATCTAAGACATATAGTTCAAATAAACCCTTAGGAGCCAAAAAGAAATGAATCTTTTGAGCAAAAACAGAATAAATAATCTTTTATTTATATTCAATACCTGCTTGTTTTTCAAAACTAGGTGGCACGTAAGGGTTAATTGGTTACTTAAAAGTGCCTCAGACTTAGATAACGAGATGGCATGGGTAGTTATGATAACAAACCCCGTAGAACTTAGGAAAATGGATTTAAATTAATATTACTTAGTTATTTAAATCTTCCTTAGTTCCCAGGTTGAGGGGTTGTGATGACTGTAGGCTTAGGGAGTGGTTCAAGGTTAATATATATAAACCTAGTATTAGCATTCACTTCCAATTGGGCAAGGCATCTTTGCGAGGCAATTAATTTCAAATGCTTAACCCATGCTTAAATATAACACTTTAAGTTAAGCCACTGTCATCCATTGCACAAGATTGAGTTTTAGCGATCCATCTTATATCATATGTCATTATACCCTAAACTTATTTTTGAATATGAAAAAGCCATAAATCAAAATCTAGTCATCACTCTAGGATTATGCACTAATGATGATTAATTTCTATTCTGCTAGTGCTAATTAAAAGTCATTCCTCTCATTTTCAAATTTAGAGATATCCACTAAGGGATTCATATTTTATTATTGAATCAAATTACTCCCTTTGAGCTTAAAATATAAAATGCCTCTATTTTGGTTTGCCATTCCATCTATAGGACTCTTTACCAAACCATGACCATTTCTGGTAAAGATTATGCCTATTCCTTTGGATGTATCCTTGTTCTAAATCGTGATCATGATTTATGGATACTTTCCAATCACCAAAGAGTAGTGTTCGAAATTCATATACTCCTAGTTACTCTTTGTCTAAATGGTTTGGACATGCTCATGATCATAAAACTATATTTTAATATTGTCCACATGTCCTCACTTCTGAATACTTCTGAACTTAATGATAATTTAATCATTAAGAATATTTATTCTTTTTCGGTTCATAAGCTCTTAAACATTAAATCAAATCATTTAGAGCTTCACCTTATAAGAATGATATTGAATGGCTAAAGTATTTGCACTAGGTTTCAAATCTAGATGATGGAATGAAAATTCAAAGAGACCTATGCACATGCAATTAAAGCTAAAGCCATCAAACCTTGTGCCTCTCACAAATTGAGATTCTCAAGAAAAGAGGCTATATTGGCTTTGTACATTGAAAGAATATTGATTGTGACTATATAAATTAAATGCTCTCAGTATCTTATAACATCTATGCACATATGTCTTTATGAACTACAGCATTGTACTAAACTCAAAACTATTCACTGTTCTTTACTATGTATATTCTTTGATGTATAGATTTTTTTTAATTGATAATTGCTAACTAATTGCATGCTATATATAATCTATCTTTTGCAAAAAACCATTTATCAAGTACATGATTTTTGGAAAAATGTCCGATTTATAGATGATATGCTGTCGAATTTTTATTAAAATTTTCTCAAATTAAATCTGTGTACAAAGATGGTTATGATAAAATGACTATTAAAAAACTTTTGAAAGGATGAGTGAAAACTCAAACAGATAATTAAACTTCATCCTTACATAATCATCAAACACTTAGAGGAGCTCAGCTCCATCCCTAGGGAAAGAGCATGAAGAACTCATATGCATCATGCTTTACTTTTTGAATATTGAGGCCTTTCTAAGAACATTGAACATCATATCCAGCTTTTAAAAGACTATAAATAGATATGGATTTTTCTAGGTTATACGCATTCTTTCATGCCTTAATATTCCTTTTCTGATGCATATATGAAATTTTGGGATAATTATACTAGTTGCGTAAATGAATAAATTTTAACCCAATATATTCATTTTAAAAGAATTAAAAATGATTACTTATACTACTTGGCCTATTCAATGAAAGTAATTTTTGATATGTATAAGCACTAGAAAGCATCTAAGTTATCATGCAAAACGAAAAGGGGAGCATCTAAACATAAATTCCTATTTTATTTTCTCACAAATATTTTTAGTTTACATCTATTTTGAATTCGTTGTGGCATGTGCTTAAATGAAATAATCTTTGTGAAAATTTTAAGTTGATTTATATTACTTTGCCACATGTTGTTTGTGTTTGCCATGTGGTCCTTGCTTTAAATCGCCTAACATCTTTAGGATCATTGTGGTTGTGCTTTTATAGTTATATTTTAGTATCTTTTCGATTGACAAACCAGAAAATTTGTGCTTGCTTGATTTTAAAGCTTCTTTTTCAGCAAGCACACCCTGAGTACCTTTTTGCAAACATCATATGGAGGATATATATTTACTTACATAGATTTTTATTTATGGCAAGATATAATTTCAAAACTAAAACACTTTATGTTAGCTTTGGTGCAATCCCAAGAGGGGGGGTGAATTGGGTATTTAAAATTTATCACCTAGGTTAAACCAGATAAGCAGTATTACTTAACCTATGGTCTGTCTATGCAAACGTAAATCTAATCAATTACAATATAACATACACGTGCAGTAAGTAAATTGCGGAAATGTAAAGAATGCGCACGATATGTTATCGGGGTTCGGCCAACTGTGCCTACGTCCCCGCCCCTAGCTCGCAAGCAGGAGGATTCCACTAATAGCTCACTTAAGGGTGGAGCGGCACCGTTTACAACCAGGTCAAATTAACACAGGCCTGACCCCAACCTTAACCAAGTCAATTAGCGGGGCTGACCTCAACCTACACGCCTTAACAGGACGACACACCTAGCTTTCTTAACCGGGTCTAAGCCAATCCGGAACTATTCCCGCCTAGTCTCCCTCTTCAGACCCGTGCCTGGAAATACAACCAAAGTGTATAAAATTTGTACACGGAAATATGCTTCTAGAAAAGCAGATGTGTGCACCAATACAGCTCAATCAATAAAACAAGCACGAATGATATGTAGATATGCTCAGTGCTCTAATGTGTGCTAAACACTCAATCAAGTATGATAATCAATCAAGATCTAGAGTGTGTATCTAAGCAAGATTTGAAACACAATATTCGAATATCACAAAATCAGATTAGGGTTTCAAATATGCTAAGCAAGATAGATCAAACAAAGTCAATACGATATTTCAATGTCTAAAGCACAATGGAGTTGTTTGAAAGATTAGCTTTTCACAAAAGGATTTTTGCACACAAAATTTAGGTTTAGGTATCTTGCAACAACAATGCAAGAACCACAACCCTTAAAGTCTTCCCACACAAGATTTATCAAATGAAATCCATGGAAGAACTTTAGGCTATACTCTAAAATAAAATCAATCAACCTTTATACCAAAAAAGAGCATTAGCTAGAAAGATTACGCACTATAGCCTTATAGAAATACTCAAAATGCTTAGAGAAATAAAGATTGAAGAGTATGTGAGTGTTTGCAAGAAGTTTTTGGCTAATATAGGCTTTTAAAAGTTGAGAGAGTTTTGCCCTACTCAAGTTTGCTAATCCTTGCTAATAATGATAAATGAATGGGTATATATAGCAAGGAGGTATTTTTGACCGTTGGGGACCTATTGGGTATTGTTAAGAAAGATTAATGATGTTTAAAGCATTTTAACCCTGTTTAAAAAATATTAACTGCGGTAAAAAATCAGGGCAACCCGAGAGGTCCGGTCGACCAGAAATGGTTCTGTCGACCAGGACTCAAATGGCTCGGTCGACCAAGGGACTTTTGAACTGAAAGGCTCGGTCGACCGGAGAGGGCGATTTCCCAATTTTTCGAGTTTCGGTCGACCAGGGCATTTTGAACTGCCTGGTTCGGTCGACCAGACCGCTGGGAATTCTCCCGAGTACCTTCTGGTCGACCAGGTAGTTGTAGTTCAAAAGCTCTCGGTCGACCGGATGGTCAAATGTTGACCCAGGAGGGTTTAGGTCGACCTGGGCCTTTTGAACTACAAGTTTCGATCAACCGAGTGGTCAATCTTTGACTTGGGGAGGTTTCGGTCGACCAGGGCTTCTTGAACTACATGTTTCGGTCGACCAGGTAGTTAAAATGTTGACCAAAAGGAGTTTCGGTCGACCGTAGTGAAGACTCGGTCGACCATAGTGAAGGCTCGGTCGATCGGGGCTGAAATCAACGAGTTTCGGTCGACCGTAGTGAAGGCTCGGTTGATCGGCCTCTACTTTTCTACACAGACACTGTTCAGTGTTTCGGCCATAACGTTTTCTATACAACTCCAAATTGAATGTTCTTGATACCAATAGAAATATAAGAAAAAATCCCACAACTTTCATGTTGAACACATTTTAAGATAATGACGTTTGGCTTGAGAAAAATGTCCATCAATGAAACAGAAGAAATATGAAGGGTGTTTTTCTCTTACGGACACGTTTCAGTTTTTTGGCCATAACGTTTTCTGTGTAACTCCAATTTGGACGTTCTTGGTATCAAACTCAAGCTATGGTAAAATTCCACAATTTTCATTTTGAACATGATTTGATATGACATCCAATTGAGTAAGAAAATTGTTCATTTCTGACATTCGGTTGACTGGCCGGTTGACCGACTCCTTTGAAAATTTTAGTTTTTTCCTTCTTTTAACTTTAAAACCATTTAAAAACCTTTGTATAAGTTAGGTATTTTATGACAAAAGTTTTTCATGTTATTTGGAGGTCCTATGGTCAATCTAATGTCAATTTGAGCATACCTACCTATCATGCATGATGCAAATTATTACAAGCCATATGAGTGTACAGTCCATAATAAAATTACATCTCAAAATGAAGAAACTAAAAAATAAATACAAATGCAGCACAAGATTCTTCATTCATCGGCACGAACACCGCACGCCATCATAATAAGTCTTTTAGTCCCGAAGCACGCACAAGGTGATCCTGCATGCAATTCTCAGTACAACCATTAGTACCAAGAGTATTTGTTATAATCAAAACTAGGTGTGACCAATCAAGTCAACATTCTCCCCCTTTTTGATGATGACAAATACTTTATGCAAAAGTGGGTATAGCCAAGAAAGGCTCCCCCTGACTTTATGCATAAAGGTAATTAAAGTAATGGTTAATTAAAGATTAAACATGATTAAGCATTGTTTTATTCACTTTTAATTAAAGATTAAACATGATTAAGCATTGTTTTACCCACTTTTTCCTTTTCTCCCCCTTTTGGCAACAGCAAAAAGGGTTTAAGCAATAAAACTCGAAGGCAAAAGATGTCATTTAGATACAAAAGGGATGTTGGGAGAAATTTTTGAAGAATTTGGCAACATGCTGTTTGAAAATAGACCATTCCTAAACATCACTTTGTACCTAAGTGACCTATGTTGAGTTTTAATCAATAGCATGTAGCACACATTCATCACGTAACTCAAACAGTACAGTATTTTCAACACATAAAGTAGAGGTATAACTTTTAGACATTCAAGAGATATAATAGCCATACAATGCAAATAGAATGACAAAATTAACCTCAACAATTAAGCACATAAGTAATACAACTGGTCATTTAAATATTTTAAATGTCATGAAAAACAAAGTTAGATTGTAGATATGCACTGACCATTTCAATTGACACATATCATAAGCCCCGTGAAAGATTTGAATTTTAAAAAATACATGGCATATGATACCAAACAGGAAGTTTGAGCATAAATATAATCTAACTAGTTCGCATGCATTTTTATGTGTAGGTATAGAACCAGTTATGCGACTTTAAAACAATATATGTATATAATAATAATAATAATAATAATAATAATAATAATAATAATAATAATAATAATAATAATAATAATAATGAAGCAAGAGAAAAAGTTTGAGTTTTGAAACTAGTTCTTGCCCTAAAGTAATAAATAAATAAATATATATATATCCCCCTTGTGATGTTTGCAAGATGGTGCTGGGGTAGCTTGCAGAAAGGAAGCTTTAATTTAAAACAAGCAAGCCAAAATTTTCTGGTTTGTCAATTAAGTACATACAAAAGTATAACCAAAAAATCACAACCATGATGATCCTAAAGATTTAATAATTCACACGCAGGATCATATGACAAACACAAACAATATGTGGCAAAGGACTATAAGTCAATGTAAGATTTTTACCAACAACATTTCAGTTTAAGCACATGCCACATTTGATTCGACACTATATCTAAGCTAAAAGGTTTGTGAGCATAATATGATAGGCATTTTAATTTTAGATGCTCCCCCTATCAATTTGAATTATTGCTTAGATATTATAAATTACTTATACTTTGCAAGTGATTGATTTCATTGAATATGCCAAAGTATAAGTGAGCACACAAACCATTCTTCAACAACTATACTTGATGTCTATTAACAACATTCATCTCAAATTAGTATAGTCACACCTATAGACAACAAGTGCATCAAAAATAGATATTAAGGCATGCAATGCAACTCATGATCCAAAAACCTTTCATATCAAAACATGAGACTTTACGTACAGGATATAATGTTCAGGGATATTAGAAGAGCCTCAATATTTCAATAAACAATAGTGATGCATGTGAGTCCTATAAGTTCTTTCTATAGGATAAGTGCTCAGCTCTTTAAGTGTTTGATGATTATACAAGGATGACATTTAATTTTCAATTAGTTTTCACTCATCCTTTCAAAAATATTTTAACTTTAATTTTATTATAATCATCTTTAACACAAGGTTTTGTATGGGAAAGTCCTAGCAAAAATTCGGCAGCATGCCATTTGTATATAGGACATTTTCCTATACAAATTGTACCTAATAGGTTCAAACAAGCAATTTATATTTCAGTTCAAGGCATACGAGAACCTATAATTCACTACCAGCATGCAATTCACATCAACTGCATCCACCATGCAGGAAGCATTCTAAACTAAGCATGCAATCAGATAGTATAATCAACTGTCCATATAACATGTAAACCATCCAACTAGATATTATGAACAATAAATAACCATGGATAGTTAGAAATTCAGTGCAATACCCATATGGACCTTTAGGCATGAAATAAATATATGAGAGCATTTTAATTTATATAATCATGAAAGAATATATGCTCCCCCTTAATTATGCGCTAATTCATTTTATGCCTTTCCTTATTTTTCAGGTTTTTTTAGGCCAAGTATATTAAGATTTTCAGTTTTATATGCTTGACTTTGGATGAATATGCTTAGAGGACCAAAAGGTCAAAAGATATATATCTTTAAATAAGCTAAGCCAATATTTGCCTCTTTTCTTATGATTTACAATACATGAGAGGCCTAAGTTCAAATGACTTTTCATTTTAAGGTTCATGCATAGGTTTCTTTGAATTTTTGTTCCATCATATGGATTGAAACCTATATCAATTAAATTTGCCATTTTAACTTAATTTATGAGGATGAAGCTCTTAAATGATTTTATATAAAGTTTGAGAGCTTGGAAGAAAATTGAATACTCTTAAAGATTAAACGTTTTATTTAAGTTTAATAGAGTATTCAAAAGTAGGACATTGTATAAGATAGACATTTTAAAGAATATGTCCTAACTTATTTTGGCAAAGAGCATTGTGGAGGATATGAATAACTAGGAACTGATGCTCTTTGGTGATTGGAATGTATCCTTTAGATATGATCATAATTTTAGAGCAAGGATACAAACCAATGAGAAGGTGGATCTTTACCTGATATGATCATGGTAAGGTAAAGATTTCCTATGGAGGACATAAACCAAAATTAGAGGATTTATAATATAAGCTCAAAGGGAATTTTGATTTAACAGTGAAACTTGAATCCCTTAGTGATTGCCTCTAATTTTAATTATGGAAGGATATCTTTTAATAAGCACTATAAATATTTGAAGTTGATGATTAATAGTGCTTCAAGCCTAGAGTGATGACTAAATATTAGGCATTTAAGTTCAATGATGGGTTTGGGATTAAATGATATATAGTGTGAGATGGATTCCCTAAACCACAAGCTAGGTAATGGACAAAATAGATGCTTAACTTTAGATATTCATATTTACACATGAGTTAAGCAATTTGAAATTTTAATACAAGGCAAAAATGTCATGTCCATTTGGAAGTGGATTTTCATTCAAGTAGCCAATAATTTCATATTTCAACCAAGGGACGTATGCATTAAGTTCAGATTGGTTACATGCTTGGATTTGCAGATTGGCTTGATTTTTCAAAATACTTAGTATGTAAGATTTTAAATAGTTGTTATATACTAAGATTTTACATTTTCATTCCCGAACCATTTCCTAAGCTTTTAGAAGGTACTACCCCCTATAGCTAATCCTAAATGCTAAGGATGAATTATGTGTTCATGTAATTCCTGTTTGAGCAAATTCTTCCTTGAATATCAAGGGGTTTTCTTTCTTAACAACCCATATCATTTTTCTACCTTTTATTCTCGATGGGTTAGGACTAGGTGGTACTTTGACTCTCCAGACTTGTTTGGGTTTCACACCCTTTCTTTTAAATGGGCAATCAAATTTTGTGTGCCCCTTCTTTTTACATAGAATGCATATGGTGTGAGTGTATGGACCGGAGGAGGTACTAGCATAATATTTTGATTCTTTTACAAAGTACCCCATGTATAGGTTCTTCTTTTTCTTATTTTCAATTCCATTAAAACCTATACCTTCCTTATCTAAGGTCATCTTTTGTGAGCCAAGCAATTTATCAAAATTTTCTTTGCCTCTAGTGAACGTGTAGATGATCTTAGATTGGTCTTCTATTTTCTTCTCTAGATCTTGAATTTTTGAGTTTTTCAGATCCTTGCAAACACTTTGAAGTTTCATAAGTTCTTTTGACATATTGTTTGCTTTATTCTCAAGATCATGGATATGAAGATCCTTTTCATTTTCAATTGTAAGTTGGGATCTTACTACACTCAATTATTTTTCCAATTTTTCATTCTTGTTTACTAATTGTTTGATTTTAAAGTCATTTTCTCTTTCAACAAGAACTTTTGAGTCACATTCTTTCTCACATGCCTCATGCTTGTTTTTCAGAGTAGTATATCTTTTATTAGCTTTAACAAGTGACTTATGAGTTCTAATATATTCAACTTGCAATTCCTCATAAGTAGGCATGCTTTCACTATCAGTACTATTACATGATTCAGTATCAAATGCATCATTCAATTCATCACATGAATCATTACCAAGTTTATCTACTAAAGCAGAAGGAACAGAGATAATCTCATTATCTATTAAGGCAACAAAGCACTGGTTACCTCCTTCAGGATTAGTAGGGCTTGAGTCACATGGAGAGATCACATTGTTTTGCATGGGTGCTCCATATCTCCTCTCAAGTTCTTCCCATATCTGCTTAGCACTACTACAAGCCATAACCTCACATAAAACATTAGAATCTAAAGCATGCAGTAAGGTATTCATGGCATCAAAATTTACCTGTACTAAGTTCCTATCATGGTCATTCATTTCACACTCAGATTTAGGAACATCGGTACACCCAATAGATTTCGTAGGCACACAATCACCCTGATCAATAACTCTCCAAAATTTCCAATTTAAAGCTTTCACATACACAGTCATTCTAAATTTCCATATAGCATAATCATTACCATAGAATACAGGTGGGTGTGTGACCAATCTTCCCTCACATGAAGGGGATGCACTAATATGAGCCATCATGATCTTTTACTAAATAACGCCAAAGTCTAAGTTACGAGGCTCTGATACCGATTGTTAGCTTTGGTGCAATCCCAAGAGGGGGGGTGAATTGGGTATTTAAAAATTATCATCTAGGTTAAACCAGATAAGCAGTATTACTTAACCTAGGGTCTGTCTATGCAAATGTAAATCTAATCAATTACAATATAACATACACGTGCAGTAAGTAAATTGCGGAAATGTAAAGAACGCGCACGATATATTATCGGGGCTCGGCCAACTGTGCCTACGTCCCCGCCTCTAGCTCGCAAGCAGGAGGATTCCACTAATAGCTCACTTAAGGGTGGAGCGGCACCGTTTACAACCAGGTCAAATTAACACAGGACTGTCCTCAACCTTAACCAGGTCAATTAGCGGGGCTGACTTCAACCTACACGCCTTAACAGGACGACGCACCTAGCTTTCCTAACCCGATCTAAGCCAATCCGGAACTATTCCGGGGCTAGTCTCCCTCTTCAAGCCCGTGCCTGTAAATACAACCAAAGTGTATAAAATTTGTACATGGAAATATGCTTCTAGAAACGCATATGTGTGCACCAATACAGCTCAATCAATAAAGCAAGCACGAATGATATGTAGATATGCTCAGTGCTCTAATGTGTGCTAAACACTCAATCAAGTATGATAATCAATCAAGATCTAGAGTGTGTATCTAAGCAAGATTTGAAACACAATATTCGAATATCACAAAATCAGATTAGGGTTTCAAATATGCTAAGCAAGATAGATCAAACAAAGTCAATACGATATTTCAATGTCTAAAGCACAATGGAGTTGTTTGAAAGATTAGCTTTTCACAAAAGGATTTTTGCACACAAAATTTAGGTTTAGGTATCTTGCAACAACAATGCAAGAACCACAACCCTTAAAGTCTTCCCACACAAGATTTATCAAATGAAATCCATGGAAGAACTTTAGGCTATACTCTAAAATAAAATCAATCAACCTTTATACCAAAACAGAGCATTAGCTAGAAAGATTACGCACTATAGCCTTATAGAAATACTCAAAATGCTTAGAGAAATAAAGATTGAAGAGTATGTGAGTGTTTGCAAGAAGTTTTTGGCTAATATAGGCTTTTAAAAGTTGAGAGAGTTTTGCCCTAATCAAGTTTGCTAATCCTTGCTAATAATGATAAATGAATGGGTATATATAGGCAAGGAGGTATTTTTGACCGTTGGAGACCTATTGGGTATTGTTAAGAAAGATTAATGATGTTTAAAGCATTTTAACCCTGTTTAAAAAATATTAACTGCGGTAAAAAATCAGGGCAACCCGAGAGGTCCGGTCGACCAGAAATGGTTCGGTCGACCAGGACTCAAATGGCTCGGTCGACCAGGGGACTTTTGAACTGAAAGGCTCGGTCGACCGGAGAGGGCGATTTCCCAATTTTTCGAGTTTCGGTCGACCAGGGCATTTTGAACTGCCTGGTTCGGTCGACCAGACCACTGGGAATTCTCCCGAGTACCTTCTGGTCGACCAGGTAGTTGTAGTTCAAAAGCTCTCGGTCGACCGGATGGTCAAATGTTGACCCAGGAGGGTTTTGGTCGACCAGGGCCTTTTGAACTACAAGTTTCGGTCAACCAAGTGGTCAATCTTTGACTTGGGGAGGTTTCGGTCGACCAGGGCTTCTTGAACTACATGTTTCGATCGACCGGGTAGTTAAAATGTTGACCAAAAGGAGTTTCGATCGACCGTAGTGAAGGTTCGGTCGACCATAGTGAAGGCTCGGTCGACCGGGGCTGAAATCAACGAGTTTCGGTCGACCGTAGTGAAGGCTCGGTCGATCGGCCTCTACTTTTCTGCACAGACACTATTCAGTGTTTCGGCCCTAACGTTTTCTATACAACTCCAAATTGAATGTTCTTTATACCAATAGAAAGGTACGAGAAAATACCACAACGTTCATGTTGAACACATTTTAAGATAATGACTTTTGGCTTGAGAAAAATTTCCATCAATGAGACAGAAGAAATATGAAGGGAGTTTTTCTCTTACGAACACGTTTCTGTGTTTTGGCCATAACGTTTTCTGTGTAACTCCAATTTGGACGTTCTTGGTATCAAACTCAAGCTATGGTAAAATTCCACAATTTTCATTTTGAACATGATTTGATATGACATCCAATTGAGTAAGAAAATTGTTCATTTCTGACATTCGGTTGACTGGCCGGTTGACCGACTCCTTTGAAAATTTTAGTTTTTTCCTTCTTTTAACTTTAAAACCATTTAAAAACCTTTGTATAAGTTAGGCATTTTATGACAAAAGTTTTTCATGTTATTTGGAGGTCCTATGGTCAATCTAATGTCAATTTGAGCATACCTACCTATCATGCATGATGCAAATTATTACAAGCCATATGAGTGTACAGTCCATAATAAAATTACATCCCAAAATGAAGAAACTAAAAAATAAATACAAATGCAGCACAAGATTCTTCATTCATCGGCACGAACACCGCACGCCATCATAATAAGTCTTTTAGTCCCGAAGCACGCACAAGGTGATCCTGCATGCAATTCTCAGTACAACCATTAGTACCAAGAGTATTTGTTATAATCAAAACTGGGTGTGACCAATCAAGTCAACACTTTATATTTTGCGTTATTCTTATATACATATGTACTTTTAAATTGCATAACTAGCTCGGTAACTTCACATGAAAATGCATGCGAACTAGTTAGTAAACGTTTATGCTCAAACCTATTTTTTTTTTTTATATAATAATCAACGACCTATGATAATTAATGCATGACATGCATGGTAGGGATTATATGCTCAAGACCATTGAATGACCTTAGGGAAATGCCAGGTTTCTAGGCTAAATTGAAAAGCTCAAAAAGGCCTTAGAAAAGACCCTAGGATTTTACACTAACACTTAGGTTTAGCCCCATTATCATATATGCTATTAGGGGAAATCATTGCTTAAGAAAAGGACTTAGGTGTTAAAATATTAAGGATTCAGGTGACCGAACCTTGGGGTTGAAAATGCCTCGATCGACCGAACATAGGAAAGCGAGAGTGTTGACTTGACTTCGAGCAACCGAACTAAAAAGAACGTAATGTTCTCGGTCGATCGAATATTTAATCCTGACTTTTCAAACAACCCAGGTGCCCAAATCTTCACGTTTAAATCCACCTCTGGCAATCCAATAATGAAGTTTGGCAGACCGAACTTCTGATCAGGCGACCGAACCTCGAGTAGGTTGGAAAATCGCCTAGTTCAGCCACCCGAACCTGTCCACAGGCACCCGAACTTCAAAAATTTCTTTTCTATATGTTTCTGTTTAGACAATCGAACCTATAGCTCGGTCGACCAAAACTCTTGGGTTGGCCAATTTTCACCGTAGATAATTAAGGATAAATTAGGGTTATTTTTCATAAATATGTTTAAAACAATTCTAAGAATTACCCCTATGTTTCCAATGGTAAAAATTTTGGGCATCTCTATATATAGGTCCTTAGTTGTAAAATTAAGACAAGATTAGGAATTTGGATTAAGAAAAATCCTCTAAAATTTTTTGAGAGCCTTTTCTTCACATACTAAGCCGAATACTCCGCCCAATGCCATTCATTTACTAAATCAACCTTGGTGAGAGTATTGTAAGAAATCGTATATTGTTTATAAGTGCTTATACTCTCATTGACTTGATTGATTGTTGATTTTGTTGAGAGTTAGGGCAAAAGGTTTTCCCGGGGATTTAATCTATAAATTTATTTTTGGGGAAACCTTCTTAAGCTTGTGAGTCTTTGCACTTTTATTGCAAGACTCAAAAGCTTGTCTTGTGTTTTGAAAAAAAATAGTTTTGACAAGCTTTGTTTTCAAAATATCTCATGTGCTTGGTTCTCCTTTAAAATCATTCTCATTTTGATTGCGTGGTTCTCATCTTTGATATTGTACGTTGTGATTGAAATTGTTATTGGATTCAATGATCACTAACATATATACTCTCACACTCAGATTGCCTATTAACAGTATCTTGAGAGTTGTGATATTGTTTGCACTAAGTTCTCATTCATTTGAAGTGCATTACTTATTGCATGTGTGTATCAGTACATAATCTACTTGTGGTAAAGCATTTGAGTTGTACACAAATTTTATATTCAGTGTTGTATTCCAGGCGTGACCAGAGGAGGTGTTGATCTTTTCCGTGAGGATGAATAGGGCCTTCTCCGCCTCGTAAGGAGAATTTGTAAAGGTTGAGGTCAGCCCTGGGAATTTGACCTGGTTGTAATCAGTGCTGCTCCACCCGTTAGGTGAGCAATTGTGGTAATGCTCTGGCTTACGAGCTGAAGTGGGGACGTCAGCAGTATTGGCCGAACCTCGATAACATATCGTGCGTGCACTTTATATTTTTGTAATTTATTTACTGCATTTGTATGTTACTTTCAATAGTTTGTGAATGCTATGCATGTCTTAATTTTCACACTTTTTATTTATCTACGCATTTGGGTTTGCATAGAAAAACCCTAGGTTGAAAAATACTGCTTGTTGAATTAAAATCAACCTAGGAAGTTTTAAGTACCCAATTCAGCCCCCTTATTGGGAATACACCAAAGTTAACAGACGATTGCACATAATTGCACACAAAACACTTAATTAATTTCAATAAATAATATGAAGCAAGATACAAAGAAATTCTCAAAATGCAACTCTCTCTTCTCACTGGTTAAAGCCCCTCTCTACACCAAATATTACATTACACACACACACACACACATCTATATATAGCAAATGATGGACAATAGGTGAAGATTACAATCAACAATGGTGGCTAGAGTTGGTGAGGTTGCTATCGACTCTAGTGCAAATTCAACATAGGTGGGCTGCCGGCCATCACTTATGCAACAAGTCAAGTTTAATTTTCAATAGGTGCTTCATATTTACAAAGTAGTCTCCTATCCCATCCCCGTAGTGTGTGACCCGATCTGTTCAGGATTGAGCTTAACAAACACCAAGACATCTACGTTGAAGTGTTGCAGTCTTCTCCCTTGTTATACCCACTTCTTCATCCACTTAGAAGCTTTCTCCAAGTACGCTCGAGCAATCTTTGTAGCATGTGTCTATTCTCAAGTGAAGATGTATGCGCTAGGACTCTTTCCTTTGTGCTGCCGATCCACTGTGTGAGGTACCAGCAGCTGCTAACCTATAACAAGCTTAAAATGGCTCTTGTTGGTTGTTAAGCTTCTATTGACTTTTCGACTTGTCGCGACGTCCCAGAGTGTGTGTGCTCCGGGCGGCGAAATAAAAGTCAATTTTAATTTTCAAGGAAAAATGAGAATATCAGAGTCGCCACTAACTTTTAGTGTGGTTAGAACATATGATTACTATCCCGTTAGGGGTAGAATAGGCCTACGTTACCAGAACTGGGGTTGAGAGTTCAGTTACGTGAGGGGAAGGAACGAGCACCCCCTACGCGCCCGTTCTTACGAACGATACCTGATTAATTCAGAATTATCCCTAAGTTAATATAATAAGTCTTTCAAATTACCCTCTATTAGTGGATTTACAAATACACAAGCAATATAAATAAATAAATAATACAAAAATATATGTAATATATATATTCCTTCAGAACTAAAGGTACGTGAAACTCAAAGGCTAATACCGTAGCATTAAAATCATAGGGATGAAAATCAAGAAAATATTTAAGAAAATACACTCCCAAATTTTTAATTTGTATAGAAAATTTTCATAGGAAAATACTAGTATGGGAGGTTTTAATATATATTAATAGGTTAATAAGCTAAGAAATTAAACTACCATAATATATATGATAATACTAATAACACATATATACTAAAATATTACGAATGTCAAAGTAAGTAATAAAATACCATAATATAATATATGTTAAAATATTAAAGATACTATAAAAAAAAAATAATACCATATATATTAGAATACTAAAAGAATATACACTAATAAGTAATACTAAATATAATCATAATAATAATAATATATAATATAGAATAAAATGCTCAAAATAACATAATACTAAAATATACCAACATTCTTAGTATAAACGTATAATCTAAGAATACTGAATATAACAACATACTTAGTATACAATATATTCATATACATCATATGATAATATAACAATATACATAAATATGTACAATAATGATAATAATAACTTACTTCTAATACTGATAAAGATAATAAGGATATGATGCATAACATAATACTTACCTTAATATTAACACACAATACACATATGGAAGCGTTTACCAAGATTAAGGAAATAATTTGAACTTATGATCAAAACATGGAAACCGATTAACTCAAAATTTAGCGGGTGATTATACAAAGGTAAGCAAACGTAGAAATTATGGAAACAATTTAAAGTTGATACTAATGCGTAAAATACTCAATATGACCACTAAATGGCAAATTATGAAAATGGATTGAATCAAAACTTAATGTACAACCCTAAAAATTAATATGCTACATATAAAATAAACACTAAATATGAACAATAATAATAACCCTACATATGAACATTAATTATAACAAAAACCCTAAATGCAAAATAACCAACACATTTAAAAATGTAAAAATAATTAAAACCCTAAATGAACTTAAACCTAAAGTAATCAATATCCTAAAATTAGGAAGTTGCCTAAACAAGATTAGCATGAAATCCTCTAAACATTGATAAATATGGACATCAAATAAATATAAGAGCAAAATTTTTCACAACTAATAAACAATAATATTATATATAGTAACAAATAATATACAATAATATGTGATAGCAAAATGAAACAATAGACCATGATAAAATATAAATATGCAAATGACACTAAACAAAATAAACAATGATAAATCACCATATCACCCACATAATACACCATAAATATACATATATACGTAGTAACAATATAAAATAATAAACCATAATAAACATAAATATATACACAATAAAATCATGACAATAAGATTCAACCTTTGAACATTGAAATAAGCCCCCTAAAGAGAATCTTACAAAAAGAAGACAAATGAATTAATATTTACATTAATAATAATAATAATAATAGAAAAAACAAAAACAAGACGAGAGGGTGATAAAATAATAATAATAATAATTAAAAAAAAATCATCACAGTGAAACAAAACAAACAGAGGCTTCATGCATGTGTGTGCTGGCCGAAGGTGAGAACCTCTCTCGGTGGTGTGGCCAGTGCGTGGCCGTGAACAGTGCCGGCGAGTGGGCAGTCGTGACTAGCAGCGGCGATCTGTTGCAAGGAGGGTGTCCGGAGATCTTGCCGTTGGGTGTGTTCTGGGCAGATGTGAGTCGCCGGAGTTGTGCAGCAAAGAGGGTCCGGGGCTGGTGGTTTGCTAGGCGTGACTCTAGGAGCGACGGCGGCACTGCTAGAGGCTGGGCGTGAGGACTAGAGATGATCGCTGGGCGCGGTGGTGGCCGAGGATGATGACTGGAGCAGAAGGGGCAGGGGGAAGAGAAACAAAGGGTGGGAGAAAGAGAAACAGAGGACGAGAGGAAGAGAGAGGATCGGAGCTATGCTCGGCTGGATGGAGGCTGTCGAGGACCGATAGTTGGAATGGCAAGGCCCCTATGTCGGCGGAGCAGGGCTCCAAAAGAAGAAGAAGAAGGAGGTTTTTATTTTTTTATTTTCTTTGCTTTAGCTCCTCTGGCCCCCCTTGTTATCCTGCGAGCATGCCTTTTTAAAGGCTTTTCTTAAAACACTAATCCTAATACCCCCTCCTCCTAATAACAATGATAATAGATAAATGAATAAAAAAAAAAAAAAAATAATAATAATAATAATAATAATAATAATAATAATAAATAACAATAAGAATAAAAAAAATAATAGTAAAGTAATAATAATAAAAATATACCATAATAATTAAATAATATTTAAAATAATGATAATGATCATAATAATAATAATAATAATAATAATAATAGAAACAATAATAATAGTAAAATAATAATAAAATAATATCTAAAAGTAATAATAATAATAATAATATAAGGATAATACTAATAATAAAGAAAATAATAATAATAATAATAATAATAATCATAATAATAATAATATATAGATAAATAAGAATAAAATATAATAATGGTAAAGTTATAATAATAATAATGATAAAAACACTAATAATAATAATAATAATAATAATAATAATAATATTTCAAAATAATAATAACATTTAAAAATAATAATAATAATAATACTAATATTTAAAGATAATAAAAATATTAATAATAATAGCAATAATAAAATAATAATTATATGTAAAAATAACAATAGTATTATTAATAATAGGAATGGTAGAAAAAATAATAATGACAATATTGGGCCCAAGTAAAAATGGGATGTCTATAACTGCCCCTCTTTGTACGCTTCGTAACTTCAAAGTAAAAGTACGAGCTCTCCTGCGTTATTTGTGGCAACAAACTGCAAAAATAAAAGACGCTGATTTTGGACCGGGCCTAATGCATCAAAAGAGACCAAAGTGTGACTTCACAAAAATTACCAGCGAAGGATCAACATGAGTGAGACCGCAAAGGGTAAATATAAGTGAACCACGAAGGGTCAATAAGAGTGGGACCGCAGAGGGTCAATAAGGTGGGACTAAGAAGGGTAAATAAGAGTGAGACCGCGATGGGTCAATAAGGTGGGACCGCGATGGGTCAATAAGGTGAAACCACGATGAGTCAATAAGGTGGGACCACTAAGGGTTAATAAGAGTACGACCGTGATAGGTCAATAAGGTGGGACCATGAAAGGTCAATAAGATGGGACCACGAAGGGTTAATAAGAGTGAGACCACGATGGGTCAATGAGGTGGAACCGCGAAGGGTCGATAAGGTGAGACCGTGATGGGTCAATAAGAAGAGTGGGACCGCACTGGGTCAATAAGAGTGAGACCGCGATGGGTCAATAAGGTGGGACCGCGATGGGTCGATAAGATGGGATCGCGAAAGGTCAATAAGAGTGGGACCGCGAAGGGTCAATAAGGTAGAACCGCAAATGGTCCATAAGGTGGGACCGCAAAGGGTCAATAAGATGGAACTGCGAAGGGTCAATAAGAGTGGGATCGCAAAGGGTTAATAAGGTGGGACCGCAAATGGTCCATAAAATGGGACCGCAAAAGGTCAATAAGAGTGGGACCACGAAGGGTCAATAAAGTGGGACCACGAAGTGTCAATAAGGGTGAGACCGCGATGAGGTAATAAGGTGGAACCGCGATGGGTCAATAAGGTGGGACCGAGATGGGTCAATAAAAATGGGACCGCGAGGGGTCAATAAGGTGGGATCGCGAAGGGTCAATAAGATGGGACCGCGATGGGTCAATAGAAGTGGGACCATGAGGGGTCAATAAGGTGGGACCGCAACGGGTCAATAAGGTGGGACCGCAAAGGGTCAATAAGGTGGGATCGCGAAGGGTCAATAAGAGTCGGACCACAAATGGTCAATAAGGTGGGACTACAAATGGTCAATAAGATGGGACCGCGAATGGTCAATAAGAGTGGGGCTTTCGTAAAAACCCTAATCCTAATACCCCCTCCTCCTAATAACAATAATAGTAGATAAATAAATAAATAATAATAATAATATTAATAATAGTAAATAACAGTAAGAATAAAAAATAATAGTAAAGTAATAATAATAAAAATAATACCATAATAATAAAATAATATTTAAAATAATGATAATGATCATAATAATAATAATAATAATAATAATAATAATAATAATAATAGAAACAATAATAATAATAAAATAATATCTAAAAGTAATAATAATAATAATAATAATAATATAAGGATAATACTAATAATTAAGAAAATAATAATAATAATAATAATAATAATAATAATAATAATAATATATAGATAAATAAGAATAAAAAATAATAATGGTAAAGTAATAATAATAATAATGATAAAAATACTACTACTACTACTACTACTACTACTACTAATAATAATAATAATAATAATAATAATGTTTCATAATAATAATAACATTTAAAAATAATAAAATAATAATAATAATACTAATACTAATACTAATATTTAAAGATAACAATAATAGCAATAATAAAATAATAATAATATGTAAAAATAACAACAGTATTATTAATAATAGGAATGACAGAAAAAATAATAATGACAATATTGGGCCCGGGTAAAAATAGGGTGTCTACACAGGTCATATCCCATTTTGATTATGACAAATACAAGTTATCTTACCTGTACACTGAGTATGTGTGCAGGATTATCACTTTGCATGCACGAATAGTAAGAATTAGATTAAAGCCATTAGGAGTTGAAATTCAACATCACCTGACGTATGACAAGACAATACGAAGTGCAAAAAGAATGAAGACATTATCTATATTGTGTTGTAAAGGCATTTAAGTTTTGGGTCTATAATATTTTAATATGGTATGTAATAACTGCATCTGCATGCATGATAGGAATGAATGCTCAAAACCATAGTTTGACCTCAGGGATCACCTTCGGTCAACCGACGCTAAATTTTTTCGGCAGGCTCAAATGACCTTAGATAGACCCTAGGTCCCTACACTTCACTTATGAAAATAATAGGGGTAAAATACGACTTAAGGTTTAAAAATGAAAGGGCTTCAGGCGACCAAACTACGCACATTAAAAAGGCCTCGGTAGACCAAATAGTTGACTAGTCAAAAGTTTGACTTGGGTCAGGCGACCGAACTTAAATGAATGGAACATTCACGGTCGACCAAACATTGAATGAGGACTTTTTTACCTTCTCCGAGTGCCCGAACTTCACATTCAAATATACCCCGGGTGACCGAATCATTAAGTTTGATAGACCAAACTATTGACCGGGTCACCAAACCTCGAGTAGGTTGGAAATTGCCATTGACTTAGCCACCCGAACCGCCCATCGAGCAACCAAACCCAAAAATCAACTTTTCTGTATGTGTCTATTTGAGCAAATGAACCTTGTGTCCAAGCAACCGAAACTCTCAGGTTGCTCAATTTTTAACTACGATAAAACGAAGTTATTAAGGTTAATTAGGTTTAAAACGTTTTTAATTATTCCAACCATGTCCCAACGGTCAAAATTTTGGATGAACCTATGCATATGTGCTCATTTGCAAAAATTTGGAGCAACTTAGAGATTTTGGCTAAGAAAAATTCCTCTGAAATTTTGAGAGCTCATTCTTCTTATACAATCCCAAATACTCACCCATTGCTATTCCTTTGCTAAATCAAGTTTGGTGAGAGTGCCTTTGAGTTATCCTACACTGTACCCACTTGCTCAAACTCTCATTGTGTTGATTGCTTGATAGATTTTTATTGAGAGTTAAGCTAAAAATTTTCCCCATTGATTTAATCCATAAATTCATTTGTGGGGGAAATTTTGAGAGTTTGTGAGTTTTTACATAATTTTATTGCAAGACTCTTGAGCTTCTCTTGTGATGGTGAAGCAAAATCCTTTTGACAAGCTTGTCCTAAAAATATCTATTGTGCTTAAAGTTTTTGAAAAGCATTTTGAGATATTTGATTTGAATTTTGTTTTGACTTCCTTTGATTAATTGTTTGTTGAATATCATATCTTGAATCAAAGTTTGAACTCTCACATATACATACACTCATATATTTTGGAGAGTTTACATATTGGATCTTACCTGAGCATTAAATCCTTATCATCTGTGAGTGCATATTCATCTGGGCTATATTGTGGTACATACATACTTATGTTAGAAGCATTTGAATTGTACACAAATTTCATATTCATTGATTGTATTTCAGGTGTAGCCTGACGGGGTGTTGATCTAGCCTGTAAGGATCAGTTGTAAAGGTTGATGTCAGCTCTGGTAATTTGACCTGGTGTTGTAAGCGGTGTCGCTCCACCCGATAAGTGAGCAATAGAGGTAATCTTTAGGCTTGCAAGTTGAGGCGGGGACATAGTGTTGACCTTATAGGTCACACCCTGGTTTTGATAATGACAAATACGATTGTATTTAATTCATATCTAGTTCATGTGTGCAGGTTCATATTAGTATATCATCAGGGGCATGTGAAAGCTCAAAGCTTGAAGACAATTTCATAATCTTAATTGTAATATTTTTTCAGTGAAGTTGTCTGTAATAATAATTAGGGCATTCGGTTTGTAATAAGCTCACACACATCACATGCATGATTTATTTTGTAAGCTCAAACCGAACCATAGAAAGACCTTAAGGTGAAGGTCGACCGACACTGGACTTTTTCGGTGATTTCAAATTGGACCCCAAGTGACCTTAGGACACTCACCTTTGCACTTGTATGTAATAGGCACTTGAATAGGGTTTTTATGTTGCAAGAAGGGACCGAAATGCACACTTGGTGCACTTTCGATCGACCGGCCAACTCAGTTCAATTTGGCCCGGTCAATCGAAACTGGTCCGGGTCAACTGTTTGACCCAGGCCCGGTCGACCGAGCACTTACAGGTCATTTGACCTCGGTCGACCGAACCACTTCCGAGTCAACTTTTTGACCCCCCGGTCGACCGACCAACTTAGTACTCCAACTACCTAGTCGACCGAAGGGTCTTGGGAGAATTCCCAACGGTTTGGTCGACCGAGCCATGCAGTTCAAAAAGGGCCTAGTTGACCGAACCTCGGTGTTTTTGAAAAATCACCCTTGCCCGGTCGATCGACCACTCAGTTCAAAATTCCCCCGGTCGACCGAGCTACTTGAGTCTTGGTCGATCGAACCACTTTTGGTCGACCGGACCTCTCGAGTTGCTCCTATTTTTACCGCGGTTAATAATTTTTTAAACGGGGTTAAATTATCTTGAGTGTCATTAAACTTTTCCAAAAATCCCTCATAAGTCCCCAACGGTCAAAATTTCAGCATATCTATATATACTCCTTCATTTGGTGGATTAAGCACCAATTAGCAAAAAGATTAAAAAATTCTCTCTCAAGCCAAAATAATCATTTTTGCCTCTCATTACTCACACTTCTTTTGAAACCTACTCAATCTTACACTCTTCATCTATCTAAATCATTTGTAAGTGTATTAAGTACTTTTACTTAGAGGTTAGCTCTCCATATTGTTGCATATTTGAATTTATTTTTGAGAGCATAACCTAAGATTTCTTAGGAGGCTTTGCCAATAAGCCAGCCCTAAGAAAGACTTGTTGTGACATTCCAAGTATTGCATTCTCTTTGCAATATCTTAGGAAGTTCGTTTTTGTTTGGAGATTGCAAAAACACTTTCAAACATATCCGCATATCTTGTGGTGTTCATATTGATATATTTGTGAAAAGATATTCGTGTGTGTGATATATTAATCTTTATGGTATTATTTATACAAGTATATATCTCATTTTCCAAAAACAAAGATTATTTATTTTGCCATCTAAGCATATACACATTCATATGATTGACACATTCTATTGAGTGATATTATTGATGCTTGTTTGATACCCTGTGTGAAGGCGTTTGATTGAACACTCTAAGATACACGGATCTTTATTGACACTCTCACGTACTTACTACATTGAGAGAAAACATTTTTGAGAGTTAATTTGCTTAGACCACATTGAGCTTACATTATTAAATCATCTGTGGTGTTTGTATTTGTGTGCATTTGTGGTACAAATCTGCTTTACGTGAAAGCACTCGTGTATTGTACCTTTGATTGTATATCTGAGAGATTCCAGGCGTGGCCTAAGGGGGCGGTAATCCAGCCCGGTAAGGATTGGTGTAAAGGTTGAGGTCAGCCCTGTGGTAATTTGACCTGGTTTGTATAGGTGCCGCTCCACCCGTTTAAGTGAACAGGTTATTGTGATAATCCTTGTGCTGGTTAGCCAAGGCGGGGACGTAGGCAGTTGGCCGAACCTCGATAACATATCTGCGTGTCATTTGCTTTTTACTGCTTTCTGGTGCTTGTATAGTTGTTTAGATTGCTTCATTGAATTTCTGGTACTTTTACATTACTTGCACTAGATTGACCCTAGGCTTGTGAACATACTACTGTTAGGAGGAATACCTAGGAGATAAAATTTAAAAATACCAATTCACCCCCCCACCCTCTTGGGATCACGGTAAAGCTAACACGTAGGCACATTTATCGAACTCCGATAACATATTTGGTGTCATCTTTACTTTCCTTGCTTTATATTCTACTTTGTGCTTAGTTTAACTTCCTTGCTGAATATGCTATATATCTAGTTGACACGTTATTGTTTTTTCTTGAGAGATACTGGAATTGCTTTGCATGTGCTGAAAATTAATAGATATATCATCTATGCAATTTCATTCATATTTAGATTGTCCCTAGGTTGTGTAATATTGTTGCTTGATTAATTAAACCAAGGAATAATTTTTAAATCTCCAATTCAATCCCCCTTCTTAGGATTGCACAAAAGTCAACAATTGGTATCAGAACCTTATTACTTAGACTTAAACGTTATTTTGTAAAAGATTATGATGGCTTGAGTTTGTGTATCCCAATTGTGTGAGGGTAGGTTCTATTCAAACCCTTTAATGTTCTCTCGTGAAAATTTTGCCAATTGGAAACTTAAAATAACTATTTTTATCAAATCCTTTAATTGAAGAACCTAGAGAGTTATTGCTCAAAGAATATTGTGCCTATGAAAACTATCAATAATGTTGAAATTGCCAAATCAGAAATTGACCTAAATGAGAATGATATAAACTTAATGCAAGTAAATTTCGATGCCATGAGCATTCTATTTTATGCTTTAGATACTAATATCCTTCATGAATTAAGGGCATGTCAAAAAGCTAAATAAATATGGGATGAACCTAAGAAGAGGTATGAAGTAACTAAGCAAGAAAATACTATCACTCTGTATGACTCAAGCTCAAAAGATCATGATAGAGAAAATTTGTGCTTTACAGCTTTAACCAACGAATAGGTAAATTCATCTCCTTCTACTTCATTGAATAATTGATGCAATGATTCACTCAATAATTCTTGTGATGCATCTGATACAGAATCATGTGATAGTTCTAATAGTGAAAGCATACCTACTTATGAGGAATTACAAGGTGAATATGTTAGAACTCATAAGTCTCTTGTTAAAGCACTTAAATGCGATACTGTTTTGAAAAAAAAAAAAAAAAATGAGTCATCGTTGAAAGAACTTGAATCAAAAGTTCTTGTTGAAAGGGAAGATGATTTCAAAATCAAAAATTTAGTAAACAAGAATGAAAAATTGGGAAAAGAGCTGAATGTCTTAAAATCACAAATTTCAAGTGATAATAAAAAGGATCTTCTCATTTCAGAACTTGAGTGTAAAGCAAACATAAAGACCAATGAATTCATAAAATTACAAGTTGTTTGCAAAGGCTTAAAATATTTAAAAACTCAATTCCTAGAAAGAAAAATTAAGGACCAAGCCAAAATCATTCCTATATTTACTAGGGGCAAAGAAAACTTAGACAAACTTCTAGGCTCACAAAAGATGACCCTAGACAAAGAAGGTATAGGTTATAATGGATTTGAAAATAAGAAAAGAAAGAATCTATACATGGGGTACTTTGTAAGAGCATTAAAACACTATGCTAGTACCTCCTCTAGTCCGTATACTCACACCACATGCGTCTTGTGTAAAAAGAAGGGGCACATAAAATTTGATTTCCCGTTGAAAAGAAAACGTGTAAAATGGTCTAGAGAATCAAAGTACCACCTAGTCCTAACCCATCATGACTCAAAGATAGAAAAATGGTATGCGTTGTAAAGAAAGGAAACCCATTAGAACTTAAGGAGGTACGAATTCCAGTTGGTGTTACATATATGCTTTTCTTAGATTCTCGAGTTTGGGGAGAGTGATGTTTATTGGTCTACGAAGTGGTTTGTCCCTAAAATGTCATCTTAGCATATTCAATCCATCTTTGGTATACTAAGATCATTTGAGAATCAAGCCAATCTGCAAATTCATGAATATAACCAATCTGAACATAATGCATATATTCATTGGTTGAAATATGAAATTATTTGCTGCTTGAGCTGAAATTTACTTCCAAATAGACATAGCATGTTTGCCTTGTATTTAGTTTTTTTAAATACTTAAACCATACTTAAATATCAAAATCTAATGTTAAGCAAACTCTGTCCATTGCATAAGACTGAGTCTTAGGAAATAAATAATACATTAAGCATAATCTAATCCTAAACTCATCTTAGAGTCTTACAAACCTAATAAAATTCTTAGTCATCTCTCTAGGTTTATGCACTGTTGAACATAACTCCTTATTCATTAGGTTCTTATTAATAGACATCCTTCTCATAATCAAAATTAGAGTCATCAACTAAGGGATTCATGGTGATACCCCATGGACGAAAGACTTAAAAAGGATTAGATGTTACTACCCATATCAACAAAGTGCACCTATCTTTTCGGGAGTTTTCCCATAAGAACTCCATAGTTAAGCGTGCTTGACTTGGAGCAATCTTGGGATGAGTGACCGCCTGGGAAGTTTTATTAAGAAGTGTGTGAGTGAGGGCAAAACACACTGAAAAGGACACATTTTGATATGTGGGGCTAGTCATTAGTCCAATAAGGCCTGCCCCCCTGTTGTTTGGTCTAGATAGAGAAGGAGAGACGCAGTGCTCCCTAGCAGACCTAGGTTGGAGCGTTACAAATGGTATAAGAGCCAAGACCCAGCCAGAAGTGTGATGAGATTCACATCGCCTGGGTTTGGAAATGTGGGTTCACAACGAGGACATTGCATTCTATAAGTGGGGGAGAATGTGATACCCCATGGATGAAAGTCTTAAAAAGGATTAGATGTTATTACTCATATCAACAAGGTGCACCTATATTTTCGGGAGCTTTCCCACAAGAACTCCATAGTTAAGCATGTTTGGCTTGGAGCAATCTTGGGATGAGTGACCACCTGGGAAGTTTTCTCAGGAAGTGTGTGAGTGAGGACAAAACACACTGAAAAAGACACGTGTTGATCTGTGGGGCCAGTCATCAGTCCAATAAGGTCTACCCCCCCTATTGTCTAGTCCAGATAGAGGAAGAGAGATGCAGTGCTTCCTGGCAGACCCAGGTTGGGGCGTTACATTCATGCTTTACTGGTCAATTAAAATAATCCCTTGTGCATTAAATATAAAATTCTCTGGTTTTGATTCATACTAATGCCTTCCTCCTCCATAGGAAAACTTCACCAACCATGATCACATTTGGTAAAGTTTTCATCCTATTCCTTGGTTGTATCCTTGCTTAAAATAGTGATCATATTTAAAAGATACTTTCCAATCTCCCATGAGATCTCTTCTATAATAGTCATATACCTATAAATGCTCTTTGCCAAATTAGTTAGGACATGTTGTTTGGTGTGTTAATCATGTGTAATGTCTTGCTTTCTTTTATACTTTTCTGAACATAATAGAAATTTATTTCTTAAGAGTATTCAATTTTCCTCCAAGCTCTCAAACTTCAATCAAATCATTTAGAGCTTCACATAATCAGAATTACTTTAAAGGAAAAAATGATTGCTATAGGTTTCAATCTAGATAATAGAACAAAATTCATAGAAACCTATGCATGAACCTTAAAATTCAAATCCTTTTGAACTTATGCCTCTCATTCATTAGGATTCATAAAGAAAAGAGGCAATGTAAGCTTAGTTCATTTAAAGAAATACTCATTGTGACTTTTTGGTCCTTTAAGCCTAAACATTCAGTAAGTTTTAAAATCACTAAAAATCTTGGATACTTGGTTAAAGATTTTAAAAAGAAAGAAAAAGTATAAGTTGAACATGTATTTAACTCAAGGGAGCATTACACCTTTATGACTATAAAAATTAAAATGCTCTCAACTACCAGTTATGCCCGAATCTTTAAATAAGCACTACACTAAACTCAAATCTATCCTCTGTTCTATACTAATTATATTCTTTTATGGATAGATTATATTTTATGAATTTTTGATTGCTACTTGATTGCATGCTTGTATTGAAAGCCTTTTGCATGGCAGATGCAGTGGATGTGAATTGTATGCTAGTAGTGGATCTTAGGTTTTTGCATGAATTATATGAATATATTGCTGAAAATAACCATTTATTAGGTACATATTTTATAGGAAAATGTCTGATTTATAGACGGCATGCTGCCAAAATTTTAACAAAAATTTTCCAAAAGTAAAATCTTGTACATAGATGATTATGATAGAATAAATGATAAAATAATTTTGAAAGAATGAGTGCAAATCAATTGAATATTATAGTTCATCCTTGCATAATCATCAAGAACCTTTAGAGGAGTTGAGCTCCATCCCTATAACGAAAGAGAATAAAAGTCTCACATGCATCACTTCGCTTTTTGAATATTGAGGATCTTCAGAGAATCACGAACATCATATCCATCTTTTAAACTTCATAATTTGATATGGATTGTTTTTGGTTATGAACATTATTAAATGTCTTAATATATATTCTCTGATGCATTTTGAAGGCTCTAGGGGGACTATACTGGTTGCAGTGATTGACATGAATTAATCAATATCCTGTATAATTATGATAAAGAAATTTTAAAAGATTGCTTATACTGCTTGGTATTCTTAATGAATTAATTCTTTGATTAGTATAAGTAGTCTATTTTATCTAAACTTTGATTCAAATCGAGCATTTAATTTAAAGAATTATGAAGATGATGTTATGCTCACCAATATTTTCAGCTTAGATTTGGTTTGAACTCTTTGAGCATGTGCTTAATTGTTAGGATTTTATTGAATTTTTTTAAAAATGAAAATATATTGCTTTGCCACAAGTTGTTTGTGTTTGCCATATGATCCTATTTTAATCTTTTGACATATTTTAAATCCATGTGGCTATTTGTTCTGGTTATATTAGGAATGTGCCTAAATTCTCAACTAGAATATTGATGCTTGCTTGTGTCTTATTTTGAAGTTTCTTTTTCAGCAATGCATCACCCCTGAGTACATTCTGAAAACATCAAATGGGGAAATATTTTTTAAAATGATTAATGGAAATTTTTTTTTTCAAAACTAAATCTATTTATCTCTTGCCTTATTATTTATATATATATATAAATGGCTTGACGGGTTCAGTGATTACATAATGCATGCGTACTAGTTAGACTGAAATTGTGCTCAAACCAACCATTTGCCATCATGCGTCGTACATTTTAAACTCAAATCTTTTACGGCTCTCATGATGTGTTTTGAATTGCAAAGGTTTGTGAGTATTTTTGGTCTGATTATGTTTGTCATGTCATTTAAATCTTTTAATGACTAGTTGTACTATTTTTTTTACTCAATTGCCACACTTTTCAAAAATAGTTATATTCTTTATGCCCAAAAATATTTTTAGTAGGGGTTGTTTTCTTAAGTTTTTTTTTTTTTTTTCAAATTCTTAAATTATTTTACATAGCATAACCCTTTTTGCTGATACCAAAAGGGGGAGAGAAGTATACCTGCAAAATTGGGTACTCTTGATTCTTGAGCTTAAGTAAAAAACTTGAATGCATTTTGTAGTTGAAATGTCTTCCTTTCTAGATATGCTTGATTTGCATTGAAATTTTGAAAATATGCATATTCATTTTTTTTTTTTTTTGGGTGGGGGGGAGAAGGGGGGCTTCTTTAGCTTTACCCACTTTTGCATTTTGTTTCCGTCATTATCAAAAAGAGGGAGATTGTTGACTTTTTTGGGTCATATCCCGTTTTGATTATGAAAAATACAAAGTATCTTAAATGTGCAACGAGTATGCATGCATGATTATCACTTTACATGCACGGATGGTAAGAATTAAATAGAAGCCATAGGGAGCTAAAATTCAACATTAGTTAACATATGGCATGGCAAATGGAATGAAGACATTGTCTATATTGTGTTATAAATGCATTTAAGTTTTTGGTCTATAATATTTTAATATAGTCTATAATAACTGCATCTGCATGCATGATAAGGTTGAATGCTAAAGACCATAGTTTGACCTTAAGAATCACTTTCGGTCAACTGACATCGAATTTTTTTGGTAGGCTCAAATAACATTAGATAGATCCTAGGTCCCTGCACTTCACTTAATAAAATAACAAAGGTAAAATGGCGTAAGGTTTAAAAATGAAAGGGCTTCGAGCAACCGAACTGGGCACATTAAAAATGCCTCGGTAGACCAAATAGTTGACTAGTCATAAGTTTGATTTTGGTCGAGCGACCGAATCGAAATGAACTGAATGTTCACGGTCTACCGAACATTGAATGAGGACTTTTTTACCTTCCCTAGGTGCCCAAACTTCATGTTCAAATATACCTCGGGCGACCGAATCCTTGAGTTTGGCAGACTGAACTATTGACTAGGGGACCAAACCTAAAGCAAGATGGAAATAACCTTAGACTCAACCACCCGAACCGCTCATTAGGCACTCGAACCCAAAAATCAAATTTTTCGTATGTGTCTATTCGAGCAACCAAACCTTAGATCCATATAACCGAAACTCTAGGGTTGCTCAAATTTTAACTGCAGTAAAATAGAGTTATTAAGGTTAATTAG
The DNA here is from genome assembly GCF_029873635.1 of Malania oleifera. Taxonomy (NCBI): domain Eukaryota; kingdom Viridiplantae; phylum Streptophyta; class Magnoliopsida; order Santalales; family Ximeniaceae; genus Malania; species Malania oleifera. Next base: position 27,418,237 of record NC_080422.1, read on the forward strand.
GTATAAAACTTTTTTAATTATTCCCACCATGTCCCAATGGTCAAAAGTTTGGGTGAACCTATATATATGTGCTCATTTGCAAAAATTAAGAGCAGATAAGAGATTTTGATTAAGAAAAAATCCTCCAAAATTTTGAGAGCTCATTCTTCTTATACGAAGCCAAATGCTCACCCATTGCTATTCCTTTGCTAAATCAAGTTTGGTGAGAGTGCCTTTGAGTTATCCTACATTGTTCCCACTTGCTGAAACTCTCATTGTGTTGATTTCTTGATTGATTTTTATTGAGTGTTAAGCTAAAAATTTTCCCCTTTGATTCAATCAATAATTCATTTGTGGGGGAAACTTTAAAAGCTTGTGAGTCTTTGCATAATTTTATTGTAAGACTCTTGAGCTTGTCTTATGATTGTGAAACAAAATCCTTTTGACAAGCTTGTGCCAAAAATATCTCTTGTGCTTAAAGTTTTTGAAAAACATTTTGAGATATTTGATTTGGATTGTGTTTTAACTTCCTTTGATTAATTGTTTGTTGAATATCATATCTTAAATCAAAGGTTGTACTCTCACATATACATACACTCACATATTTTGGAGAGTTTACAAATTGGATCTCACTTGAGCATTAAATCCTTATCATTTGTGAGTGTATATTCATTTGGGCTACATTGTGGTACATATTTGCTTGTGTTAGAAGCATTTGAATTGTACGCAAATTTCATATTCATTGGTTGTATTCCAAGTGTGGCCCGATGGAGGGTTGATCTAACCCGTAAGGATCAGTTGTAAAGGTTGAGGTTAGCCTTGGCAATTTGACCTGGTGTTGTAAATGGTGTCGCACCACCTGATAAGTGAGCAATAGTGGTAATTCTCAGGTTTGCGAGTTAAGGCGGGGACATAGGCACATTTTTTGAACCCCAATAACATATTTGGCGTCACCTTTACTTTCTTTACTTTATATTCTGCTTTGTTCTTGGTTTAATTTCCTTACTGAATATACTGCATTTCTAGTTGACACGTTATTGTTTTTGGTTAGGAGATACTGGAATTACTTTACATATGCCAAAAATTAGTAGATATATCACCTCTAAAATTTCATACATATTTAGATTGCCAGTAGGTTGTGTAATACTTTTGCAGCATTAGTTTAACCTATGAAGAATTTTTAAATCTTCAACTCACCTCCCCTCTTAGGATTACACCAAAGTCAACAGCTTCTTTGGGCGTTGGAACATAACTGAGCCACATTAATTAGTTTCACCCAATTCTTTTGGTTTGCATTGACGAAATGGTGCAAGTACTCTTCTATAGCCTGTAGAATCTCTCCATCTACCCATCTATCTATGGATAATCACTCGAAAGAGATGTCAAGCTGTGAACCAAGGACCCTAAAAAGTTATGTTCAAAAGTTTTAGGTGAATCTTAACTCTCGGTCACTAACAATATCTTGGGGAACACCCCAATACTTCACAACATTGATAAAGAATAGTTGTGTTGTCTCCTCTTCCGAATAGTAATTTGGTATGGGTATAAACATATCGAACTTTGAAAACATGTCTATAACCATGAGTATAGACATTGCATCTCCCACTATGGGCATGTTGGTGATGAAGTACAGTGAGACACTTTCCCATGGTTTGGATAGTACTAGTAAGGGTTTCAGCAGCCCTACAATCTTCTTTCACTCCACCTTGTCTTGTTGGTAGGTAAGACAAGTTTGGGTATAATCAACTACATCATCATGCATGTGCAACCAATAATACCTCTACTTCAATAAGGCCAAAATGTGTTGCCATCCTGGATGTTCAACCCACATGGTATCATGACACTCTCTTGACAGTGTCTTCCTCAAATCTTCAGCTCGTGGTAAAAAAATTAGGCAACCATAGGTCATCAACAATCCGTCTTCCATCTAGAACTGACATGTTTTCTCCTCTTCGGCCAACTTCATAAGTTCTTTGGCTAAGTTCTATTTGGTGTGCTCTCACATCATCGTGGTAATAGTACTCACAGTCAAGTGTGTTACCATTTGCAAGGTTGCCAGCTCAGCCTTCCTACTTGATGCATCAGCAACTAGGTTCATGTGCCCCGCCTTGTGCTCAAATGAGAAATCAAAATTTTCCAAGAATTCCTACCATTGGCCTTGCTTGGTTGTCAACTTTGGTTATGTGATGAAATGGCTAACACCTGAGTTATATGTTTTCACCAAAAACCTTGACCCAAGTAAGTAATGTCACCACACACAAAGACAATGTATCACCGTAAGCATCTCCTTCTCTTGGGTAGTGTACTTCCACTCTGCTTCAATAAGCTTACGAGTCTCTTATGCAACAGTGGTCCCTCATGTAACAATATTCCTCCAAGGGTGAAGTCTAATGCATCTGTTTGCATCTTCGAGGGTTTCATAACATTTGGAAGAGCGAGAACCAAATTTCTTATCATGGCATCCTTTATGTCATCAAAGGCTCTCTAGCACTTCTCTATCCAGTTCCACCCTGACCCTTCTTTAGTAGTTCTGTCATAAGAGCAATTATCCACAAGTACCCCTCAATGAACTTACTGTAATAGTTGGTAAGGCCAAGAAAGGAATTGGGACCTTCCACTCTTGAATGGACCTTACCTTATCCATATACATCCTAATATAACCTTGCTCAATCACATGATCAAGAATTTAATGCTCCGCTAGGCAAAAAATCACTTCTCTCTCTTCACATATAGATTGTTCCCCATTAGCTCGTCAAACACTTTTCATTGATGCTCTTTGTGTTCCTCCAAATAAAAAAAAAAAAAATCATCCAGGTACACCATGAAAAGCTCGTTGAGGTACTCACGAAATACCTGGTTCACGAAAGTACAAAATGTCACAGGCGCACTCGTCAACCCGAATGGCATCACCAAGAACTCACATGCCCCATACCGTGTCACACAAGTTGTCTTCAACTCATCCCTATCAACAATTCTCACTTGATAGTAGCCTAAACTCAAGTCAAGTTTAGTGAAGTACTTGGCAACACTCAACTGATCCAACAGATCGGCAATCAATGGAATAGGATACTTGTGGCATATTGCCACCTTGTTGAGTGCATGATAGTCTACACATATCTGCTAAAGCACTAGGGTATTGACCTAGAAAGAGAGTCATTGGATAGATCCATTATGCTTATCTCATTTAATTGACACAACTCATTTAGCATTAGTCCACTCAAATGGTTTCCACTCAACAAAAGGACTTTTAATCTAGAAAGCGATCCAATCACACTTGGAATCTTACCAAATAAACTATTATACCTAATGTTGAGTGAAAATATTTTTAAAAATTTTAGAAAAGCTTCTGGTACTGATCCTCCAAATCCGTTCCCTTCTAAATGCAAGTATACCAAACGTTGAACCATCGAAGATGAAGGTAAAGTTCTGGAAAGATCATTACAAGAAATGTCTAAATATTCACAAGGAATTTTTTCACATGAAAATTGACCACTGAATAGATTATTCCACATGATGAGTATGTCCAAAAAGAACGCACTGCCCATCCAATGAGGAATCTGACCAGACATGTAAATGTTGCTAATATATAAAACCCTTAAAAAATTCAATTTGGTAAAATTGCGTAGAGTTCTAGAGAAGTAGTTGTGGTCCAGATGCAGAAGCATTAATTTTCTCATATTGAAGAATTTTGAAAATATATGACCATGAAATATATTGTGAGACAGATCCAAATGCGCCATCTCGGTGTAAGCTGCGAGCAATACTTTTGAAAAATTGTTCGACAGGTCCAACAACCAAATCCCACTCATGTTGTTGATTTACTATAGAGTAAAATTTAGGAATACCTTTTGAATTTTTGGAATGTAACACTCTACTCCTATATTTTCGAAAAATTATCAAAAACCTCTAAAATTTTAATTTTGTTGACAAAATAAACCTTTTGCTAATTCACTGTTAGTCAACCATTAGTTATATATATAAAAAATGAATTTTACCACAACAAACTATATTTTGAAACAATATTAATTTGATAAATTAAATTGAGAAAATTAGTCATCATAATATCTTGAAAATTGACTAAGCTAATTGAAGACTAAATTCTCAAATTGAATCGTCCAACAAGTTCAATCAATTTCAGATCAATTAATTGACATCAGCATAACCAAAAAAGAATTATATTATTAATTTATTTTTTAATATATATATATATATGAACAAAATAAAAATTATTAACAAATCATAAAAATACAAAGTAATTATATTTCTAGAAAATGTTTGTTAGATGCAACTTTTATAAAATTTGAATGATTAAACACATAACAAAAAAATATAATAAAACATAATTCAATATTTTTAAATACAAGTAACCTATCAAACATAGAGTTAAAAAAACTAAACTTAAAGTTCGAATGTCATGCTTTGTAAAGTAAATTTATAAAAATGAATATTAATTTTTTTGTGTTTGTAAAATATGAATGTTAAATAGATTTGAAAAAAAAAAACTCAATTTTATATTAATTGGTTGACCTTTTTGTTTGATATAATTTTCACAGATTTTTTGTAATTTTATTTTGAATTGTTAAGTAACTAAATATGGTATTGAACAAGAACCCTAAAATAAAAACAAAAAAAAAAAAACAAAAAAAACACAAAAAAAAACTACAATTTGACCAACTAGATAATTTGAGTCTATTTTTACGTTTTATTTTGTTTTTAAAGGTATATTTAGTTATTTAATTTGCATAAAAACAATACAACAAATATTTTTGAGTTGAACAACAAAATTATCAAAGTATTTTTTTTTTGAATTATTAGCATTATTTATTTAATTTTAATAGGTTCTAAATTTTTAAAAATAATGATTTCATTACGTTATCATACTTATGGCAATTAGTTAACTTGAACCAGTTATTAGTTATTATGTGTTTAATACACTTATAAATTCAATTTTAAAATATATTGTATTTAACTAATTAATTTTTTCAACTTAATTTACAAAATTAAAGTCATTTTTTAATTTTCTTATTAAAATTGAATGAAAAGGTAAAAATATTATTTTATTAAAAGCTAAAAATTTTATTTTTCACTATACTTAATGATTAACTAACAATCTGAAAAACTTATTTTATCAATAAAATTAAATATGAGAATAATTTTTATACTTTTTGAAAAGTAAGGCAGTAAAGTGGCATGGCCAAAAAAATCTTAAGGGATATTATTAAAATTTACAATTCACATTAAAATTTGTAATTTCGATAACTGAATTTAAAATAATAAAAAAATAAATAAAATTATTCTTTAATTTTTCTTTCCCTTACTCTTAATATTTCAAAATTCTATGCAAGTCCCTAATGCCATGTCGTCGTGTCTGGCAAAAATCCGAAGCCCTCACACACGGCACCTATCCAACCAAATCTAATCAATTATGAAGTAATCCAACACTTTTCAATCGTTTGAAGCCACTGAATAAAAAATATTTATTAAAAAATAATTATCTAAAAAAATGCTTATCTAAAATATAAACATAAAATACTTGTAGATTCTTTTTAAAATAAATACCTTTCCACACAAAAATACTTTTTAAAAATATTTATTTAAAAAAAACAAAAAAATTTAAATAAGTATTTAATTGAGTGTAAATCAAACACCATGTTCTCACAAAAAATAATGATTTTAAAGATTATTTTCCATTATTGACACGAGTACTTAATTTTAGCGTCTAGAGAGGCTGAAATTTTATGATGACTAAAAGAAAATGTAAAGATGGTGGGTCAGTTTCATTGTCAAACTGAGTGGGATCAGTTTCGACACCTTCGTGACATTGATACGGATGCGTCGGAGCTGACGGTGGCCAAAAACTCTTCCCCAACTGAAAATTAAAAGCAAACTTAAAATTGTATGCAGTAATCAAAGTTAGATATTTAAAATTGCGTCATTTGTTATTAACTACGTAGTAATCACTCTTCATATCAAATCATTTGTAGTTATAATATTCAAAAATTTTATACTAATTTGTTGTATAATAATTATTTTGTAGGGTTTGTGGTCTGTCAAATGATGATAAGGACCACAACAATCACGACGATGATGATGCGGACTATTTTCTGTATTTTTTGTTGTTTTTTTTTTTTTTTACGTGGACACTATGTATATGCTATTTAACACTTTTTATGTACATGTATTTTCATTTTCTTAACAATTACATCAATTAATATAAAATTATGATTTAATATGATGTGTGATGAAATTTAATTACAGTGTTCTCACAATAAAGCATGATTTTTTTTAAAAGAAAAAATTGAATTATTAGAAACTTTGAGTGATGGTTCTTAAGTCGTTGCTAAAATTCCGCTAGTATTGATGACTCTAGAATCGTCACTAAATGTGCGCCAATAGTGACAGTTCTAAAACCATCATTACAAGTTAGACTATAGTGATGGTTTCTGAAATCGTCACTAAAAGTTAGACAATAGTGATGATTTTTGAAACCACCACTAGAAGTTAGAAAATAGTGAAGGTTTAAAAACGGTCATTAGTAGAAGGTTTTTAGAGACAATTTTTAGTCTAAAAATAGTGTCAGTTATAGTAACGGTATAACACTATTAGTGACGGTCCACCTTCGTCACCAATAGTGAGTTAAGATGATTGTTATAGTCACGAATCCGTAAGCGCTACTAAACCGTCACTAATAATTATTAGTGACAATTTTCAATTATTAGTGACAGTTTAAAAGTCTTCTTTTTTGTAGTGACACTAGGAAACATTAATATGACCGAGGAGTCATACTCCCCTTTTTTCCAAATGCACGGAAAGTTGCAGCAGCTGATTTTTTCTTTCTTTCTTTTATATTGGACTTAGGCTACAGAAATCTTATATTCTTGCTCAATTCTTCCAACATTGGAATTCAAGATTTTCGACAAAGATGTTTTAATTTTTGACCATCGAAATATTGTAATATCGATTTTATTAGTATAGGGAAGTAATTTTGATATACATAATGCAATTACATACATAAAGAATAAAAAAACAAATTTTGATAATGTAATTAGCATAAAAATTAAAAGATTTTCTAAGTGTTGACCTTATTGGTCATGCTCGGTTTTGATAATGACAAATACTCATGTATTTGATGAATATCTAGTTCATGTGTAAGTCTATATTAGCAGATACATTGAGGGCACGTGAAAGCTTAAAGCTTGAAGACCAATTCATGTTTTTCATTTGTAATAGATATATTCAATAGGAGAATTGGTCTGTAATAGTAATTAGGATATCTGGTTTGTAATAAGATCACACACATCACATATATGATTTATTACGTAAGCTCAAACAAACCGTAAATGAGAAATGATCGTAGAATGACCTTAGGGCTTTCCCTTCGGTCGACCGAAGGTCAACCGACACTAAACTTTTTTGGTGTCTTCAAAATTGGAACCCAAGTGATCCTAAGACACACACATTTGCACATATGTTTGTTAGGCACTTGAATAAGATTTGTATGTTTCAAAACGGGACCGAAATGCACACTTGGTGCACTTTCGGTCGACCGAACCAGGCAGTTCATTCTGCCCTAGTCAACTGTACTAGGTTTGGGTCAATAGTTGACCAAGGTTTTGGTCTATCGAACCTAGTAGTTCAAAAAGCCCCAGTCGACCGAAACCTCCCTCGGTCAACATTTTGACCATCTGGTCGTCCAAGTCATCTTTGTACGCCAACTACCTGGTCGATCGAGGGTCCTTAGGAGAAATCCCAACGGTCTGGTTGACCGAACCAGCTAGTTCAAATTGGCCCGGTTGATCGAACCTCGAAAAATTAAAAAATCGCCCTCTCCCGGTTGACCGACCACTAAGTTCAAAATCCCCCTGGTCGACCTAACCATGTGAGTCCTAGTCGATCGAAACATTTCTGGTCGACCGAACCTCTCGGGTTGCTCTGATTTTTACTACGGTTAAATATTTTTTAAATAGGGTTAAAATGGTTTAAATGTCATTAAAATTTTTCAATAATTCCTAATAAGTCCCCAACGGTCAAAAATCATAGGGTGTCTATATATACCCCTTCATTTAGGAATATTAGAATGATGATTAGAATTTTAAAATCAAAATATTCTCTCTTAAGCAAAACTCTCACCTCTACTCATACTATCTCAAAAACCACTCATACTTACTCTCTTCCATTGCCAAAAGCCTTTGTAAGTTGATTGAGTGATTGTGTTGATAGGTTTGCTCTCATTCTTTGATTGTTTAAATCGATTTTCTCAAGAGCATTACTTAAGGATTCTTAGGGGGGCTTCTCTCATAAGCCTATCCTAAGAAGACTTTGGTAAGCTTCTGAGTACTGCATTTTCGTTGCAATATCTTAGACAGCTTTGTATTTGTTTTTGGCTTGCAAAAATATTTTCAAACCTACTCAAATATCTTGTGGAATCTTTATTGTATCATTTGTGAAAAGATATTTGTGTTTGTTACATTAGTCTTTGTGGCAATATTTATTCAAATATATATCATTTGCTGAATACAAAGATTATCTGTTTTGCAATCCAAGCATATACACATTCATGTGATTGAGATATTCTCCTGATTGACATTCTTGAGGCTTGTTTGATATTCTGTGTGAACACAATTGATTGAATATTCTGAAATAGACAGATTGTTATTGATAATCTCACCTACTCACTATACTGATAGAAAATATATTTGAGAGTTGAACTATCTAGAGCACACTAAGCTTACATTTTAAATCATATGTGGTGTTTGTGATTGTGCGCATTTGTGGTACAAATTTTCTTTACGTGAAAGCACCCTTATATTGTACCTTTTTGATTGTATATCTGAGAGATTCCAGGCGTAGCCTGACGAAGCGTTAATCCAACCCAGTAAGGATTGGCGTAAAGGTTAAGGTCGGCCCTGTGCTAATTGACCTGGTTTGTATAGGTGTCACTCCACTTGTTTAAGTGAACAAGTTATTGTGATAATCCTTGTGCTAGTTAGCCAAGGCGAGGGCGTAAGCAGTTGGTCGAACCTCGATAACATATCTGTGTGTCACCCTTCTCTTTACTGCTTTCTGGTGCTTGTGTAATTGATTAAACTGCTTTATTAAATTTCTGATATTACTTGCACTAGATTGATCATAGGATTGTAAACAAACTGCTGTTAGGAGGAATACCTAGGGGATAGAATTTAAAAATACCAATTCACCCCCCTCCCCTTTTGGGATCATGGTAAAGCTAACACTAAGAATGAAAAAAACAATTCAAATATTTTTGAAAATTTGGTTCAAAACAAGGCCCAAGAAACCTATTTACGTGATATTTAAGTGAGAGTAATTAAGAACTAGTGTATAACATAAAGGAGAGAGAACGACATTCAGATTTTATTTTAATCACCCCATTTGATTAGTGAAGGAAAGTTAGTACCATATTAAAGTAACAACTAAAATGATATGTAATATAGAATATTATTTGTTTAGAGATGCACCACACAAACTAATCCTAAATGCTAACCCTTCTCTAATTTTTATTTTCCCAAACAAAAAAATCGTCTAAGCTATGAGGGAATTTCAAGCCCCTACATTGGAGGAAAAAATAGTTGATTGAAAAAAAAAAGGAAAAGAAAAAATTTTAATCTTATTTTTCATTATGTTTTATTGATATGACAAATTCAAACATTATTAAAAATTTATCATTACCATTATATTTATTAGTAAAAACATCATTAGCTAGGACACATATAATATATACAATTTTTAAATCCGAGGTTGGTGTGCTTCTCCTACACCATATTTTTCATTTGCGGCAATCTGGAAAACATTTATAATTTTTTTTTTTACAAAAAAAAAACACATAATTTGAAATATTAATTAAAAACACAGTTTAAGCCAAGACAGTAAACGAACAATCCACATATGGATGGTAAGCTTTTGACATCTTCATTCTTAAAAATTATTTCGATTATGTTCCACTTATACTCTTAATTGTATTATTAACTGAGAGTGTTCCTGAACTAATCTAAAATAAGGAATATGGGGAAACTGCTTTCCACTTACTCTTAAACCTAAAACTGCATTGTTTTACATTAATTTTTTCAATGAGCTCGACATGAAACAAATTTAGTTTGAGTTAAACAGTGCCAGTATTCCACTAATTTGTGCAAGTTTATTTATAATCCATTTCCATTATCCACTAATTTGTAATTCCGCTTGTTTCAAACTCATGCCACACACAAATTTGCATTCCTGAAAGGAGGGAGAGGGTAGAAATTGTAATTATACCTACTGGGCATGCAAAAGAAAATGTGCTACATGATCTCATTAAATTAGACGTATAGGTTTCTTTTGTGATGTGTATATGACTTGATGCACTTGGTGCCATAAGATGCAGTACTAGAGAAGCATGAAGCATAGGAGAAGAACTAACAGAAAAGAAGAAGTGAGGAAGAGCTAAACAAGGATGAATTGCAATATGCATACATACATACATAAAGGATAAGAAATCGTTCGTGTTTACAATTGCGGGATTTTGTAATTGAGATTTGGATATTTGAATATTTGGGTGTTATGTTTTTTTGAAAAAAAAAAAAAAAGATAAATGAACTCAAGAATCTATAGAACTATAAAATGATCAAACGGAGGGACCCAGAAGCTTTCACTGCAATTGGGACACACTATAACTTTTCCATTGATCTAAATATAATGTTGCAACGTTAACTCTAAGAGCTTCCATCTAAGACAAACAAACTTGTCATACATGCTAATTTATAATCCAATTAACAGTACACATTATAGGGACAATACATAATGTCTGTCTATCAAACCTAAATAGACTCTGATAATCTTATACCAACCAAACTTATAAATAATTACAAAACAACTATCAGCGCATGCATGCTACAAACTTGCGAATAGCATCATAAACAAAGTAGTAGCACGAAAAGAACCATTCTTCAGCTAGATAGAACAACCTTCGTCGCCAAGTAGGATTGACATAGAGAACAGCTATGACCCCAAAGAAAAATGTGATGTATGAAGCAACGAAACTTGCAAAGGCCACCGGATCCACTTTATACCATTTCCCATTGCTTTTGTCTGGTGAGTAAGGTAGCTCAACAATGGGGCTGCAATTTTTTTTCAATATTTGCCCACAAAGAAATGGATTTCCAATGAAACTACTTGCTTCGAATGTCAAGAATTGCCCCTTGTCTGGAACTCTACCTGATAAATTATTATGAACCACGCTAAACACTGCCAAGAAGTTTAGATCAACAAGTATTGAAGGGATTTCCCCATTCAAACTGTTGTAAGAAAGGTCCAAGCTCTCTATTTGGCCTAGGTTTGAGAAAGAGCTTGGTATAAGACCAGAAAATCGATTGTGGGACAAGTTCATGGCACGAATTGAACTTAAATTTCCTAGTTCATATGGGATTTTACCTGTGAGGTTGTTACATGACAAGTCCAATCCAGACATGTTATTTAGGATCCCACCCTTGTAGGGCCTGAATATGCTTTTTGTGACAAAGCCAACTTCTTCTTGCAATCCATAGTATTGAACAATCACCCCAACTCCTTTGTGTCGCCACATGAATTCAAAATTTTGTGAAAAGCTGAATTGGTAAGCCCCTAAATTTCCAAAAGTGATGTTGCTGAAGCAGTGGGGTATTGACCCAGAAAGAGAGTTATTGGAGAGATCCATTATGCTTATTTCACTTAATTGACACAACTCATTTGGCATTAGTCCACTCAAATGGTTTCCACTCAACAAAAGGACTTTTAATCTAGAAAGCGATCCAATCACACTTGGAATCTTTCCAAATAAATTGTTATACCTAATATTGAGTGACAATATTTTTGAAAAATTCAGAAAAGATTCTGGTATTGATCCTCCAAATCTGTTCCCTTCTAAATGCAAGTATTGCAAACGTTTACACTTTGAACATGATGGTAAAGTTCCCGAAAGATTATTATAAGAAATGTCTAAATATTCATAAGGAATTATTTCACATGAAAATTGACCACTGAATAGATTATTCCGCATGATGAGTGTGTCCAACATGAAATCATTGCTCATCCAATGAGTAATTTGACCAAACATGTGATTGTTGCTAATATCTAATACCCTTAAAAAATACAAATTTGTCAAATTGCGTAGAGTTCCAAAGAAGCAGTTGTGGTCGAGACGCAAAAGATTTAAATTGCTCATATTAAAGTGATTTGAAAATATATGACCATGAAACATATTGTGAGACAAATCCAAAAACTCTAACTGGGTGCAAGCTGCAAGCAATTCATTTGGTACCTCTCCTGAAAAATTGTTAAACGACATGTCCAATAGCCAAATCCCACTCATGTTGCTAATCGAGGATGGAACACGTCCTCCAAAAGAATTTATGGATATGTTTAGATGTCTTGTTTGCGGAAGCATCTCCCCTATGTTTGACTGAATTTCACCAACCAACTTATTGTCTGAGACATCAATATGGAAGCAAGCTATTGGTGGCAAACGAAATTGACCCACCAAAGAGTTGTTCCTAAGAATTAGGTATTCTAGTCCTGGATTGTTTTCTAGCAACAACTTGGGAAAATGTCCTATCAAGTTATTGTGGGAAAGATCGATGGTTCTTAACTTGTATTGGCCCAAAAGGAATTTTGGAATATGACCACCGGAGAGTCTATTTAGGTTACAGTTTGATAACATAAGGACCTTTAATTGAAATTTGGGAACCCAAATTGATAAGTCAGTTTCCACCTGGAACTTGTGATTGAAACTGAGGAATTGAACAACCTCAAGCTTCGAATGATTTGCAAATGAGTTGAATGAGAATAAGCCCTCGAAGGAATTGTTGCTAAAATCAATGTACTCCATTGCTGTTAGGCTGGAAATGAGAGATTCAGAAAGTTTCCCAGTGAATTGATTCTTGGAGAGATCCAGAAGCCCAAGATTTGTCAAATTATTCAAACATTGAGGAAGGGTCCCTTCGAGATTGTTATCACTAAGATCCAACTCTTGAAGTTTGTTCAGTTCACACAAATCTACAAAAGAAATCAATACAAGTAATTATTTCAGAGCTTTGATTTTCTTTCCATGGGACTACATAGAACTAAACTATTTGCAAGGAAACGTTAACATGAATGGATTGATAAGTTAGACATGCTGCTTAATTCTTACCTGGAGGTAAAGAGCCATTAATCTTATTCCGAGCCAAAGATAAAGCCTTGAGAGAAGGTAATGCTCGTATACTTGGAGGAATACTCCCACTCAAAAAATTATCCTTCAAATTTAAGACCTCCAAATTCCTAAAAGCTAACGTATCTGCAAAAGAAGTGTAAAATTTGAAAAAGAAAATATCATTCCTTTTTTCTCACAATTTTTTGTCCATTACTACGAGCGTAAGAATTAAAATGAATTGAACCAAAAAGCGAGAAGGTTTCAAACACATACCCAAGTCAAAAAGTTGTCCACTAATTTCATTTGACTCAAGAGATAGATATGTAAGAGCTTGGAGCACCCTTAAAGACTTTAACACTGATTGGTTAAAATAATTGCTACTTAGATCAAGGTAACTTAGCTTGCTCTGCTTGGATAGTGTTTCAGAATCTATGACAATTTAAAAACATTTTCAAATATATGCAACAATGTATTTCTAAAAAAAAAATAAATTACGGTGTCATACATACTCAAATTTTTGCACTCATCTAAAGAGAGAGAGAAAGAGAGAGAAAAAAAAAAGAATTTATATGTAAGTGAATAAGGGTTTTGAGTTGGAATTTAATATGGTATTCCTCAAATAAAAGTAAATATGATGAGAAAAATAATAGTCTATTAACTTTCAGACCTTGTGTAATGAAATATAAATATTACTTCCAATTTAAAAAGCTAAGATTGCTCAAAGAATAAGCTATGATGTGTCTCTCACATACACAGAATTGTTTTGAATGCCTTGATTCCCTTCTTACCACAATTTAATCCTAAAATGTTTAGCATAGAAATTTCATTGTCAACCTCTTAGGTGCTCCTAAGAGACCTCCAATAAAACAAATTAATGCATTACCCTTGAACAATGGCAAAGGTAAAGAAATGTGGTGGTGTTTGGAAAACTAAAACCAAATTTCATAATTTAATCCAGCCCAACTAATACTTTAAATTGCTCACGTATTGCCCTTCTAAGACCATTCCAAATATCATACTTATTATATGCATTTCAAGATGAATGGGTGCCAAGAAAACCAGCAAACTATTCTAACCAAATTGAGATCGGTTGTTTTTTTTTTTTTTTTTTTGTTTATTTGAATCCTTTCCTTTTGGTTTAGAAAAGCAGGGAACCGAGTTTTGCAGTTTGGATTTAGTTTTTTACTTTAAAGAACTATTTAAATTGAACTGAAACTATTGAGGAAGGCCATAATCCATGGCAACTGTTGGCCTCACAAGGCTTAGAATCTTATTTTGATGATAACAAATCAAAGAGACTTTATAGATTTTGTTAAATGAAGTTTCAATACTCAAGTGTGTTGATAAAAGATCAAGATCAAGTACATGAAAAGTCTATTGAAAGATTGTACTGAAAGTTAGAAGAACTTGATGAAAGTATGTACTTAAGTCAATGAGCTATGATTGAAAGCAAGGCAAATACATGAAGACATTGAGAGCAAAACAAATACATGAAGACTTAATGATTAGAAAGTCATAGTCCTTAAGAAATCTCATGTAAGTACTTCAAACAATTCAATATTGATGCATGAAGTTCTTAGGAATTAATATTGACTTAGAGAGCTATGTTTGAAAACCCCAAAAAATATTTTTCAAAAGTCTCACTTCAATATTCCAAGTTTAAAAGCTAAAAAGAGTTTTTGGAAACAAAGTTTTTAAAAGCATATGTTTTGCATGATCAGGAGATTGATGCTTCATTATCAGTTGACTTACATTTAAATGCTAAAAATATTGAGTAAACAGAATAAAATTAGGGACTGACCTCTCAAGATCAGGCGACTAACCCCATTCTGTGTTTTAAATTGATACAGAGATGGGTTAGGTTACTAAATTCACACCCAGAACCCACCTGCGGGTTCGGGGCGTGACAACTTGGTATTAGAGCTAACCAGGTTGTTAGGTCTTGTAGACTTGGTTAGGCTTAGTTATGAGTACATGCTAGAGTATAGGATGTGGATATGGGTAGAGTTGGTTGAGGGTCGTTCGGTAACTTGACCGAGAATTGTCGATGGTATTCCGTGTTTTTCCTGGGATGACAATTCCAGTAAATGCAGGGCAAATCATTGATGACTTTCGTGTCGATGTGATAAGACAGACCTAGACCTGGTAGGGAGTAGTTAACACGATTAGTGTAGATCATTATGTTAACTATATGTGTTGTAGGGATACTGATAGATTCCTATTGTGTTATAGAATGGAGCCCAAGGATAATAACCTGGGAAGTGACTCTGAGGAGACTGCGAGTGATGAGTCTTTTCTATACCTCAAGGTTTGATGAAGCAGGTGTTACAAGAAATTGGGCGGAGTGTGAGGAGACGCGAGCGCTCTCCTACCACTGTGGGTGCACTATTGAAAGGTCCACACGCATGCATCCTCTGACGTTATGTAGAGGACTTGACTTGATGATAGTAAAGGACTCGGTGGAGAAGACTGAGAGGATCTTGGAAGTCCTACACTGCACAGATAGGCAGCGAGTTCTTTATGCCACCTTCCAGCTATCTGGGGAGGCGGGTCGATGGTGGACTGCAGTGAGTCTGCTTGAGAGACAGAGAGCTGGTCCATATGGTATGACGTGGGCCCGCTTAAAGGAGGTATTTTTCGAGAGATACTTTTCGGTCTCCATTCGGGATGCGAAGGCTGATGAGTTTTTGGACCCGACGCAGGGAACATTGACAGTGTAGAGGTATGCTTCTAGATATATCGAGTTATCTCGATTTGCACCGTACTTGGTTCTGAATGAGCATGATAAGGCTCGGAGGTTCAAGAGGGGTATGAGGAAAGACATTCGTTGTCTTGTAGGGATGCTACAGATATGAGAGTTCTCTGTCCTTGTGGATAAAGCCACCATACTTGAGATTGATCTTCGAGGAGATGAGGTAGTACAGGTTCAGGGGAAGAAAACAGTATCTTCTGGTCCTCATAGTGGTCCTCGGCAAGGACAGTGGAAGAAGAAGAAGAAGAATTTCAGCTCTGGTTACTGGCAGAACACCGAGTGGGTGGGTTCTCAGGGGGATTCATCCTCCGCACCGTGCACTAAGTGTTGTAGATGGCACGATGGAGAATGTCTGCCATTCTAGGGTGTTTGCTACAACTGTGGCAAGTCTGGCCACATGGCGAAGAACTGTTAGGAATAGAGGAGGATTATGCCTGCACAAAGTCAGAACCGTGGGGGTAATCTGATGTCTCATGGGATCCACTAGACCACCACAGCTCCGGCGAGAGTATATTCACTTACTCCAGCAGATGCGGAACATGCTGGGAATGTGGTGACAAGTACCATGTTACTACTTTTGAATAGAGCTGTTGTTTTATTTGATTCGGGGGCAACCCATTCGTTCATATCTGCTAGTTTTGTGAAGTTGTGTGAGGTGAAAACCTGTGTGATAAATGAGATGTTGTCTATGACTACACCGATTAGGAGTGTAACAATTTGTAGTAAAATGTTAGGAAACTACCCAGTTGTGATTTAGGAGAGACTGCTACCGGAAAATCTTGTAGTATACGACATGTCGGGTTTTGATGTCATACTAGGAATGGACTTGTTGTTCTCTAGCTATGCGGTAATTGATTGTCATCAGAAGGTGGTAGTGTTCATACCTCCTAGGAAGCAAGAGTATGAGTTTGTGGGATCGTGTGTGCATTTGACGCCATAGATTTTATCGGCATTATAGGTGAGGAGGTTACTCTTGGATGGTTGTCAAGGGTACCTAGCTTGCGTAAAGGAACCACCGCGGGATGAGTTAAGACTCGAGGATATTCGGGTGGTCAATGAGTTTTCGAATGTGTTCCTTGAAGAATTACTTGATTTACCTCTAGATCGTGAGGTGGAGTTTGCGATAGAGTTACTGCCCGGAAAAGCACCGATCTCTAAAGCTCCGTACCGGATGACTCCAACAAAACTTTGGGAGTTGAAGGAGCAGTTGTAGGAATTACTGGACAAGGGATTCATTCGACCTAGTGTTTCACCCTAGGGAGCTCTAGTACTATTGTGAAGAAGAAGGATGGGTCGATGCGGATGTGCGTTGATTACCATGAGATTAACAAGGTAACTATGAAAAATCATTATCCTTTACCTCATATAGATGATCTTTTTGACCAGTTGCAGGGGACGCAGGTCTTTTCAAAGATCGACTTGTGATCAGTATATCATCAGGTGAGGGTTAGAGCGGAAGATGTAGCGAAGACAGCTTTCCAAACCAGATATGGCCACTATGACTTTTTAGTCATGCCATTTGGGTTGATGAATGCTCCGGCGGTGTTCATGGATCTAATGAACAGGGTTTTCCATGGGTACCTAGATCGGTTTGTAGTGGTGCTCATTGATGACATTCTGGTATACTCGAGGAGTACAGAAGAGCATGTGGAACACTTGAGGTTAGTGTTACAGATTCTGAGGGGAGAAGAAGTTGTATGCTAAGCTGAAGAAGTATGAATTCTGGTTGAATCATGTTGTGTTCTTAGGCCATGTGGTGTCTAAAGGTGGTATCTCTGTTGATCCTAGCAACATCGAAGCTGTGGTCGACTGGGTTAGACCAAATAATGTGAGGGAGGTTCGGAGTTTTTTAGGACTAGCGTGTTACTATCGTCGATTCGTAAAGGGTTTCTCTAAACTGTATGGACCTCTGACACGGTTGACCAGGAAGGGAGTACAGTTTGAGTGGACCAGTGATTGCGAGCAGTGCTTTCAGGAGTTGAAGCATCAGCTGGTTACTGCTCCAGTATTAACCATTCCTTCGGGGAATTGTGGGTTTGGGATTTATAGCGACGCGTCCCTGAAGGGTTTGGGATGTGTGCTTATGCAATAGGGTAAGGTGGTAGCTTATGCTTCACAGCAACTAAAGGAGTATGAGAAAAATTACCCTACACATGATCTAGAATTGGCTGCTGTGGTTTATGCATTGAAGATCTGGCGACATTATTTGTACGGGGTGCAGTGTGAGATCTTCACTGACGATAAGAGCTTTAGATATTTCTTCATGCAAAAGGAGTTGAACATGAGGCAGAGACGTTGGCTAGAGTTAATCAAGGACTAGGATTACACCATTAGTTACCATTCGAGGAAGGCTAATGTGGTGGCTGATGCGTTGAGTCGGAAGTCAGGACATGCAGCAGTATCTATAGTTGTAGCTCAGTATCATGTCAGGCGGGATCTGGACAGCCTTGGTGTGGAAATGATGTCCGGTGATCATCAGGCCCTCATTGCTAGTCTGGTGATTCAGCCGACCTTGTATGAGCATATTAAAGCCACGCAGGCTAATGATGCAAAGTTAGCTGAGATCGTGGAGAAAGTGCAGCAGGGTTCGGCTACGGATTTTAACATTTCTAAAAGAGATGTGTTGAGGTTTGGAACCAGGCTATGTGTTCCAAATGATGATGTGATCTGAAGGACAATTTTGGAGGAAGTGCATCATTCTTTGTATACGGTACATCCAAGTAGTATAAAGATGTATTGAGATATGCGTCAGTCCTTCTAGTGGAGTGGTATAAAGAGGGATATTGCCCAGTTTGTGGAGCAGTGTGTAACGTGTCAACGGGTGAAAGTTGAACATTAGAGGCCGGCAGGGCTGTTGCAGCCTTTACTTATTTCAGTATGGAAATGGGAACATGTTTCCATGGACTTTGTTATTGGACTACCAACAGCGCTTCATGGGCAGAATGCTATTTTGGTAATTGTGGACAGGTTGACAAGATTTGCTCAGTTTGTACCGACGAAGGTTAGCTACCCTTTGAGTAGGCTAGCAAATTTGTATATGCATGAGATTGTGAGAATGCACAGAGTACAGGTGTCCATTGTTTTTGATTGAAATAAGAGGTTTACTTCTCAATTTTGGAAGAGCTTGCAGGAAGCACTGGGAACGAAGCTTACTTTCAATACGACATTCCACCCCCAGACTGATGGACAGTCAGAGAGGACGATATAGATCTTAGAGGATATGTTACGGGCTTGTGTATTGGACTTCGGTGGTAGTTGGATTCAGTTTCTACCACTAGTGGAGTTTGCCTATAACAATAGCTTCCAGGCTAGTATAAGGATGGCACCGTTTGAGGCTTTATATGGTTAGAGGTGTCGATCTCCTCTGTATTGGGATGAGGTCGGTGAACGTTAGATTTTAGGACCTGAACTTGTATAGCAGGCATCTAAGAAGGTAGGTTTGATCCAGGAGAGGATTAGATCGGCTCAGAGTCGGCAGAAGAGTTTTGTTGATGTTTGCTGCCGTGAGTTGGAGTTCGAAGTGGGGGGGGGGGATTCCTTAGAATCGCTCTGATGAAAGGAGTGATGAGATTCGGAAGGAAGGGCAAGTTGATCCCGAGGTATATTGGACCATTTGAGGTACTTGAGCGAGTGGGTCCGGTAGCCTACAGAGTTGCATTACCTCCAACACTTTCGAGGGTCCACGATGTGTTTCACGTATCCATGCTGAGAAGGTACGTGTTGGATCCATCTCATGTTATTAGTTATGATGAGTTGGAAATTAGGGATACTTTAACGTATGAGGAGATACCTATTCAGGTTCTGGACCGTAAAATTCAGAAGCTTCGTACCAAAGAGATACCGTTAGTAAAGGTATTGTGGCGGAACCACGAGGTTGAGGAAGCTTCCTGGGGACTAGAGACGGAAATA
Source organism: Malania oleifera (assembly GCF_029873635.1). Lineage (NCBI taxonomy): Eukaryota > Viridiplantae > Streptophyta > Magnoliopsida > Santalales > Ximeniaceae > Malania > Malania oleifera. Next base: position 27,438,036 of record NC_080422.1, read on the forward strand.
CGTTGAAAGTATCCACAGTTGTTTGAGTAGTATTTGGATAGCAGGGTGGTTTGAGTATATACGTATGTAATCCTCTGTTATCGTATTGTATTTGGTGGTTAGTCTCTGGGAGAATCATGTTGTATTGTAAACTCCCGAGGCCACGTATGTATGTAACCACGATATTCCTCTGCCATAAGTGAGGGAATGTATGTATGTATCATAATAGGGCTGCGTATAAATGATTGACGTATTCTCTAGAGTATGTAAGTATGTATCATGATGGGGCTGCATATAAATAGCCGCCGTATTCTCTAGAGTATGTATGTATCGGGATAGTTTGGTTTCGCTTCAGAGTGAGTATTTATGTAGTAGTATGAATGTGTTTCTAACGAAAGATTGCGAATTTCGATGACGAAATTTTTGTAAAGAGGGGAGATTGTAAGAACCGAACCGTGAGATGTGGATTTTTAATGTAAAAGAGGGGATAAAAATGGAATTCTACAGACTTTGTCGACGAGGTTATAATTCATCGACGAAGGTAGAAGGCTTTTCGTCGACGAAATTTAGAGGTTCGTCGACAAAGAAAAGCCAAGAGGCGAAAATTGGAAATATCAGGATTTGTCGACGAAATCTCCAATTCATTGACGAAATCCCTAACATTTCGTCAACGAAGGCACCATTTCTTCAACGAAATCCCTCGGGTCAAAGGTCTTTATAAGGATATTTTGGATTGCTTTGGGGCTAAGTTTTTCCCAAACACACACTCTCTCTCTCTAGAACTCTCCCTACACACTCTCTCTCTCTAGTTTTGTTTGCTGATCGTTGCCCGGTTCATAAATCCAGCGATACTACGAGGATCAGTGAAGGATTCTCTACTTTTCTAGCGGATCGGAATCTCGTTTCAAGCGATTTCGGGTTTCGGGCTAAAATTGAGGTAAGGCTCGGTTTTCATTTCTAATTCGGTATATGCGTAGTGGTACGGATTGTAATTATTATTGTACTGTGGTTTGTAGGTTTTGGAGTCTCGGTTTGTAGTTTTGGGGACCGTAGAGTTCGTAGTTGGATTTCGGGTTAAGGTAAGGGGATTCTGTTTATATTAGTTTATTTTTGAAATCAGGATCCATAAGCTTGTAGGCTACGATCATATGTATGATTTGACTACTTATTTGGGAAAATCTATCAGGTAAAAATGTGAGATTTTTGGGTTATAGTTTTCGAAAAAAATTAGGAATTTTGGGTATCATCTCTACTTTGTTTGGAAAATCATTCGTTTTGTTTAAACTGTATTATTGAGGTGACCGTGATCCATATTTGCATAAACTGTATACTTGAATTTGTAAACGATATGATTTACCGTAAACCAAATAAGTGTGGTATGTGTGAGTGTATGTATTTGTTCCACATATTTGTAAAACAGCTATGTGGTGGCTTATTACCGTACGCTGAAATTTATCGGAATGTGAGTTCCAAAATGACTCCAGGGATTTTTAAAACAGCAATGTAATTGATGTGAAACTAGGTGACCTTGTATAGTTGCGTATGTAGCAATGTAATCACTGTGGGCCTGAGTTGTTGCATCGTAGTTGGGTATGGAGCAATGTAATCACTGTGGGCCTGGATCGTCGCAATGTAGTTGTGCATATGGCAATGTAATCGCTGTGAGACTAGGTGACCTTGTGTAGTTGCATATGAAGCAATGTAATCACTGTGGGCTTGAGTTGTCGCATTGTAGTTGCATATGTAGCAATGTAATCGATGTGAAACTAGGTGACCTTGTGTAGTTTCGTATGGGGCAATGTAATCTCTATGGGCCTCGATTGTCACAACGTAGTTGCCTATGTAGCAATGTAATCACTGTGAAATGAGGTGACCTTGTGTAGTTGTGTATGGGGCAATGTAATCACTATGGGCCAAAGTTGTCGCATTGTAGTTGCGTATGTAGCAATGTAATTGATGTAAGACTAGGTGACCTTGAGTAGTTGCGAACTAGTGTGACAACACCGATAGTATGCATGTATGTATATGTATTTTGGGTATCGTGCATACTGGAATGGTTTTTCTGAAAATACTACTACTGTATGGAACTGTATTGAAACTGTACGAATTGTATCAAACTGTATCATATGTATAGTGTTATGAAGTATGTAAAATGACACTGGTATGCCACACACTGATATAACCTGTCTTCTCCCTTATTGAGAGGTATCTCACCCTGAATATATCTAAATTTTTTCATGTCCTTCGGGTAGCTGTAAGTAGTGTACTAGCGTTTGGAAGCAAGGGTATCATAACTACTGCTAGTACCTACTAGGTACGGGTTTTGGTGTCCAGGTTGTAGGGATGGTTTTTGTTGACACCTAGGGTATGTTTTGTATTATGAGAATGTTTATCCTAGTATGTATAGACTCTGGTATGATACTATTTATGTATAAAAGACCGTATTCCGTTGCGTATGTTGGATGAGTATGGATGGTTTTGTCTATGTATGTGGGCACCCGTTCACCCCATGGGGTCGAACCCTCCATTTGTATTGTATCATGTATGTTTTAAATTGATACAAAGACAGGTTAGGTTATTAAATTCGCACCCGAGACCCACTTGCGAGTTTGTGGCGTGACAACTATGATTAAAAGCAAAGCAAATACATGAAGACATTGAGAGCAAAAACTAATACACGAAGACTTGATGATTAGAAAGTCATGGTCCTTAAGAAATCTCATGTGAGTACTTCAAACCATTCAATATTGATGCATGAAGTTCTTAGGAATTAATATTGACTTAGAGAGCTATGTTTGAAAACCTCGAAAAATAATTTTCAAAAGTCTCATTTCAATATTCGAAGTTTAAAAGCTAAAAAGAGTTTTTGGAAACAAAGTTTTTAAAAGCATATGTTTTGCACGATCAGGTGACTGATGCTTCATTATCAGTTGACTAACATTTAAATGCTAAAAATATTGAGCAGATAGAATAGAATTAGGTGACTGAACTCTTAGGATCAAGCGACTAACCCCATTTTGTGTTTGAAAAATACCCTGAATTGTAAAGGATCAAGTGACTGACCTCAGGTCACAGTCGACTGACCTTCGAGAATTTGAATTTATAACAATGAGGGAAAGTTTCCAAATTTGATTGCTTGGCCCCCAAACTTTCAAAAAACTTGGGAAATACTCCAATTAACTTGGGAAACACGAAAATTTACTTTTTAACTCTATAAATACATGTTATTCTATTGAATTAAACATAACTAGCAAGCACATACAAATAAAAATTCAAGAGTCCATTGCTAAAATTTTCTAAACCTATTGTTGTGTTATTGTTGACAAAGCCACAAGTTTTCTAATTTGTTTGTATTGAGAATTTCAATTCTAAATCAGAAATCTGGTAACAATAATTTGAGCTTTATCTTTCTATATTGATATTTGATTGCAGTATATTATTATTCAATTGTACTAATCTGCTCTTGTTGAGAGTGTTACTTGTACACAAGTTGTTTCTCTCGCTATTATTTGACGATTTAGGATTTTTGAATTGTTAGCTAAATAGATGGGGTATTCTTGTTAGAGAGAGATTTTTTTATGGTTCGGGGTTATTGAATCGTTGAACTAATGAGAAGGGGTATTCTTGTTAGAGAGGAATCTCCACCTAATAAGGAGAGGTTGTAACTTTTCCTGGTAAGAGAGTTGGAAAGGAAATTCCTTATAGTGGTTGCTTGGGGTTAGGACGTAGGCCGCTAGCTGAACCTTGTAAAAAATACGGTCTTTAGCTCTTCTCCCTACACTCTTTAATTTTCTGCAAGCATATAACTTGCGTGTATGATCATTAATTACTTGATGAATATGGAGAGTTGCTGAAATTTCTTGTTTTGATCCATAATTAAAATCAACATACTATATTGATTGGTTGATTGAGAAAAGAGATTATCAAATTTTGAAGCTCACTGAAATATTGACTTTGTTTCACATTCAAAACCAAGAAACATATTGGTTATTATTATTTGGTTGTTAAGTGGATTGATAAATTCAGAAATAACCTTGAATACTGATTTAATTACGTTGCTGAAGTTAAATTGCCCTATTAATTATAGGAAAGTTTCAAGCCTTGTAAAATCAAATCTCTGACATTATCTTTCACATTAAAACTATTTATTGATTGAAAGGAACTTCAGATTTTGAATATTCTGAGATTTGTTAATCTATCATATATTGGTACTCGGAATTTAAAAAACTAATCTTGAACATCATACAAGAACTAAACTTGGATTGATTGTTGGATATACTTGATTGTTAACCAATATTACTTTATTTAAAGTAATTGTTGAAGTTTGATTGGATTAAAATTTTTGTTAAAGCCTTGAAAGATGAAATTGTTGAAAGTACAACTTGTTGACTCTATGAGTCAGATCCTGTTTTGATAATGGCAATTCACTTTGTATCTTACCTGTGCACTGACCTTTTGAACAAAATTAACCATAGCACGCAAGGATAGTAAAGATACAGTGGAAGCCATAAGGATCAAAATGATCACACCACAGGAAGGCATTTGAAAAGCAAAGGAAGTGAAGACCCATTTTTCAATTATATTTGCAAATTGAATTTTTGGGTCTGTAATAATCATGGTCTGTAATAACTATATCTCATGCATGATAAGGATTATATGCTCAAAGACCATAAACTGACCATTAGGACTCAAAACCCTTGTGTGTAATGCCATAAACTTATTCACACATGGTTGAATAGGTTCACGAACAAAAACAGGGCAATGGTCATTTTGTATGGGCCCCAGTCGACTGACCCATAGTGTTCAAAAGCCCATCTGACACATCGTCCTCACTAAACCGACCTTCAAGAGTAATTTTATCACGATCGACCGAAATGGACCCTTAAGGTAACCAACACCAAATGACGGGTGACCAAACCTACGAAGGGGTTCAGATTGCCTCACCTTAGCCAACCGACACTATGCATGGTCAACCAAACCCTTAAATTTTTCAAATTTACAGAGTTTGTTCGGGCAACTGGCCCTTAGCTTCAAATGACGAAACCTTTCGGGTTCATGTGTTTTTACGGCAGAAAATAAGAGTTAATTATATTTAATCTTTTTCAAAATGACCATCGTATCCCCAACGGTTATAATTTTGGGAGATTCTATATATATCCCTTCAAAATGACCCAGTGAATTATAGCAATTAAATAATAAAATAAATAAGAGAAAAGGAAGATTTTAAGGGGGTATCTTGTCAACAAAAAATTACCGAGAGGACTGTTTGCAGGGCCTGAAATTCATCGACGATGAATAAGTGTTAATAAAAAAACTCTCTACTTGGCCTCATCGACGAAGTGACATGTCTAGTCAACGAAGGCAGGTGTATAAATAGCTCAAACTCGGGTTTTTAGTGAGATTTCTGCATGCAACTTTCCTCTCTCACCCAAAAATCGTCCTCCACTCCTTCTCTTTTTGATTCCAGCTTCGTTCTTTGCTGATTCAATGATATAAAGCCGCCACGCCATAGTAGTCAGAGGAGCGAGGCGAGCCGAGGCACAAAGGGTCTTTGAAGTAGAGGCGCGAGGTGCGAGGCGAAGGTGCATGCCTCACGAAGGTGTGGCGCACAATTATTAAAATGGTGTAAAATATCTATTTGGGGTAATTTATATATGAACATATAAATATCTAGTAATATTAGAATTTAAAATGCCAAAACATTCAATAACAAAATTACAAATTTAATAAAATTGCCAAGACGAAGCCTAAAAGCATCAACAATTCAACATTGTTCAACATCAAAAGAAAAGAGTACAGTAAAAGATTTCAAAGTATAAAATCTAAAAATCCTCCTCAATCATCACTCATCACTCATCATCAGCTGAGTCGGGAAAGATATCATCGTCTTCCTCTTCATCATCAAAATTGTTTTCTCCAACATCTTTTTCCTCTTCCGTCTCCTCTGCACTATCCACTTGGATTTCGTCCTCATCTACAAGTTCCAACATCGTGGTCCGACCCCTAGCACTGGTTGCACTACTAGATGAAGCCCTTCCTCTTCCTCTAGACGATGATGGCATATTTGTACTTATTCTTGATTTAGTGTGATGTGGGGGGTTATTTAGTCCAACAACTCTAGCAATAGAATCCCAAGTCAAATTATCATCTTCAAAGACAAGTTCATCATCTTCATCAGAATCGCTATCCATCCTATCAATCAACCACTCATTGCTATCATCAATGTCCTTTAGGAGGATGGGATCAATGGTGTCACGTTTGTTGTATCGACGCCTCAGAGTTCGATTATATTTCCCAATACCAAATCATTCAAGCGTTGTTAGGATAGCCTATTTCTCCTTTTGCTATGAAGCTGCAAAAAGTTTAAAGTAATATGGTTAATAATGATTCAAAAAAGCAGTAGATTGGTAGTTCTTGTTCTTTAATAATTAATCCATGATATACTAATGGCTTACATGTTGGAATATGCTCCAATTTCTTTTGCAACTGGTAGCACTACATGTGAGGCTAAGAATTTTCACAGTAAACTTTCGCAAGTTTGGAGTTGTTGATCCCTATGCCATGCACCATTGCGCTATTATAAAATAAATTTTAAATGAATACCTACTAGGAAAGATGTAGTACAAATGCCACTTTACTTGGTGCTTTTGTTTTCCTTTGTCTCACTTCCAAACTAATTCCAAAGACGCCACTAGTGGCATTGTATTTTTCCAACTCATTAGAAACTTTATCTTGCATTTCAATAGTTGGAAGTAACCTTGCAATACATTTGTACAACCCCGTCATAATTTCTTCATCTTGCAAAATGTTGGGGTTTGAATAGAAAAATTCTGGATTCAAGTAGTGTGTAGCTGCATGCAATGGTTGATGGAGTTGGCATCCCTACTTCATATCAATAATTTCAAATGCCTCCTTGAATTTATCCTCTCTCTCACCAAAAGCCTTAGCTATAGCTTCCTTAGCCCTATCCATTGCTTGATAAATGTATCCCATTGCAGGTTTCTTTTCCCCATCGACCAAATGGAGTACACGAACAAGTGGACCTGTTAACTTAAGAGCATAGACGATGGTTCTCGAAAAAGTAGGCATCAAAACAATAGCAGCTGCCCTTTTGCCAGCCGCCCCCTTCGCCCATTTAGTAGTATTCCAATCTTCATAAGTAAACATCTTCCTCAAGTTGTTCTTTTGAAGCTGGATTGAACGAAGGGTGATGAAGGCAGTTGCAAATCTTGTAACTGCAGGTCTTAGTAACTCCTTTCCTCCAGTGAACTATCTCATCAAGTTCACAATGCCAGCATGGTTATAGATATAGCCATTCAAAAAAATTGCCCTTTGCAAAGTTGCATGAATCGAATGCATCTTCCCAATATCCTCCAAAATTAAATCAATGCAATGAGTAGCACATGCTGTCCAATATAAATGTGGCCTCTTTGCTTCCAACAATCTCCCTGTTTAAAAATCAAGGAATGAAACCATTAAAATATTAAAATAAACAATATATACACTATAGAAAGTAGTTCTTAAAAAAAGTTCTTACTTGCTGCAACATAGTTTGATGCATTGTTAGTTACCACTTGAATTGCATTTGATTCTCCAATTTCCTCTACCATCTCATCAAGTAATCTGTACATTCTATCTGCATTCTTGACAAGATTAGAAGCATCAATAGACTTGATAAATACTGATCCCCTTGGAGAGTTCACTAAGAAGTTTATTATGTCCTTATTAGCAACCGAATCTCCCCAACCATCAGACATAATTGAGCAGTCATATTTTGTCCATTCCTCCTTATAGACCTTCAATAACTCTTTCATTCGACTAACTTCCTCCTTTAGGTAAGGAACTCTCACTTCATGATAGCTAAGTGGCTTTATTCCAGGACTATATTGTCCAATCGATTCAAGTGCCACTGCAAAGCTGCTCAGAAGTACATCATTAAATGGTATTCCAGCATCATACATCCACCTAGAAAAATCTCCCATTGCCTTTTTTCTTAGTTCATTCTTGCACGTCTCATTTATTGATGTTTGCTTCATCTTCCCTTCTTTCCTAGCTTGAACTACTTTCTTTGGATTGAAAGTAAAAAACAAGTCTATAGGCCCCTTCTGTTTTGGTTTCTTCAAGTTGGATTGGTATGATCTTTTACTTCCATCACTAGTAAGCATTCTCTTACCACAAATGTCAATTTCTTGAACTTCATCTTCTTCATCTTCACCGTAATGGTCTATATCATCAAAGTCGGGCAATAACTCATTTTCCTCCTTTTCCATATCTTTTTTCAACATATACTTTATAATCTCCCCATGTACATGAGCAGGGCACTTAGAGCATTCTTTCACATTTCGAAATCCTCTGACAATGTGTTGTTTTGCCCGAAATATTCCTCCCCTTGTGACTTTACCACAAAAATTGCAAGTCAAATTATTTCTATTTTTCTGATCCTCCAAATGTGCATACTTTCATGTGGGATCTTTCTTTGCCGAGGCCTCACATCCAAAACTAGAATCCATTTAAGATTTTAGACTTGGTATCCCGTATCCTAACTAAAAAAACAATGCATCATATATTTCAAGCAAATTAGGCAATAACTCATTTTGTATTAGTAGCTAATAGCCTAATCCAGACAATAACCCATTTAAAATTTAAGACCTACGTAATGCATTTCCAAAAAAATTAAAAAATAGTAGCTAAATTTCAATAAAAATAATAAATATTATGTATTAGCTATAATTTATAAACTTACATTAATTAAACTAAATATTATAAATTAAAAAATAGTAGCTAAATTTATGTAAAAAGAATAAATATTATGTATTAGTTATAATTTATAAGCTTACATATAAAGAAGAAGAAGAAGAAGAAGAAGAAGAAGAAGAAGAAGAAGAAGAAGAAGAAAAAGAGCAGGTAGCAGTCAGCAGCACGCAGCAAGCAGGCAGCAGGAAGAAGAAGAAGAAGAAGACTTACAAAGGTTCGAAGGCTTAAAGACGTTCTCATAGCTGGTTCGAAATGTTGAAGATGACATGATGAACTCACGTCGTGTTCAAAGGCAGTCAGACAAACCCATGACTGCTTCGAAGGCAGGCAGGCGAACTCGCGAAGGCTCTGGCTAGTTCAAAACGAAGTCGCGTAGGGTCGTGCTTCTTCAAAATGTCAAAGATGAACTCATGATCCTGGTTCAAAGCTCAAAGATGAAGTCGCGAAGGCTTCCAGCTGGTTCAAAGGCTCGCAAACAAACTCACGAAGGGCTTCGAAGGGTCGAAAGGGGCTAGGGCTCTGTTCATTTGAGTCGAATGAGGGATATGGGTTTGGCTTGGCCTATTTCTCTCCTTTAAATGACTTAAAAATTCACAAGGTGTGTCTCACTACACCTCGCGCCCCACTGCGCCTCGTCTCGCCTATGCTCACCTCTTGCAGGTCGCCTCGCCCCACTTCAAATAAGGCACAAGCATCTTTGCCTCACTGCGCCTTGCGCCTAGGCGCGCCTTAGGCGCGCTTTTGACTACTATGCGCCACACTACTCCTAGGAAGATTCTCTCCATATTTGCTGGAGTGGATCATTAGTTAGGCCTACTTGGGCACCATTCCAAAATTTGGGTAAGTTGATTATTTTAATATTTATTAAGGTATTTGGTATTTCTAGGTTGAGGAAAAGTTTTAGATGAGTTTATACTGAAGTTTTGTTGGGGGAAATGTTTATTTTAGGGTATTGTGTTGGGAACACTAGAGGTGTAAGATTGGGTATTTTGTGAGCTTCTTAGTAAGCCAGGTAAGGGGATAAACTAAGTTGGCTTTCTTATGAAAATATATTTATTATTTTACAGCATTTAACTTCAGGTAAATATGTATGTTATAGAATTATATTTGGAAATAATGTTGTTTATCAGAAATATGATTTTCATGCATATTATCATAAATATGATTTTAGAACAGATTTTATGTTTTGAATATTACCCTTTCTATGTGCCATGAGTAACATTTACCATGGAAATTAAATGGAATATTATGTTTTCCCATAATAATCATGTATTATCAGTTTTCAGGAAAAACCATAAAATAGTATAGGAACTATCTTCTAAATATTATGTTAAATAGTACAGAGATTTCATGATTCAGTATGTTATGATGTGCTGGTGCAAATGCCATGATTTACATGATATGTTATGCCAGCGCAGATGTCGTGATTCATGTTGGTGCATACGCCATAGACATGTAAGATATGACAGGATTTATAAAACATTAATATGTCAGTTATTGCTATGGAATATGAAACAGTTATGTTCAGTATATGAAACTTATAATATGATATTAGAACCCAGATCATATGGTTTAGTTCAGTTTCAGGAGCACGGTACCATGGCTGTATGTTCAAAATTATAATAGTGCTACCACACAACCAGTAGTGTGGGAGATGGTAGTCAGTGTAGAGTGGAGTTGTTCCCCTAGTAGTCCGAGACCAGATGGGACAAACCCATCATACTTACAGACTTATGATTAATTTAGTATGGTTGACCAGCCATTGCAAGGTCCCGCCTTCGGGCAGCACAACCTAGTCGTGTGGGGGTAAGACATGACATCAGCTAGTTATCCATCCTAGGTGTTATTTCAATATTATACCGTTATATAAGATGATTTCCATGTTTAGTAATTTAGTACATTGTATTATGTTATGAGAAATCATGTTTTATTCAAATAAGATATCAACAATTTTTACCAGATATGATGTATGTACTGATATAATGTATAACACAAAAATACTCATGTTGCCATACATTGGTGTTAGTTTATTTCCCTTACTGAGAGGTGTATCACCCCACTTATATAAACATTTTAGGACTCCCAGATAGAAGAGCGGATAAAGCTCCACAGCGTTAGAGGTTGACTGTCTTACACTGTCAGAAAGGGTAAGTCGTTATGCTAGGAGTTTTGGGTTATGACCTTAGGGCACATTTTTTGTCTTTTTGGGATGAGTATATGTATTTGACATGGTTAAAAAAACTCTGGTATTGTACTCGTTGGATAACTAGATATGTATATGTTTTTATGTTTTCCGCTACTTAGGTATCAGAGTTGTATTTCAGGTATATCCCTGGTACCCATGGGTCCAGGTGGATTATGCCTTATCAGTTGAATAGGATAACAGGATTATTATATTAAATGTATTATGAAAGAAAATTTTATTACGGTAAAATAGGCAGGTCGTTACATATCATATATATCTGTTGAATTGATATATGCTTAGACTACTCTAGGTTGTGTATTTACTGCTGCTGGTTAGTTGAACTTAGGAAAAAAAATTTAAAATTTCCAATTCACCCCCCTCTTGGGATTACACCAAAATCATCACGGCTGATACAAAACTTGTTCACAACTAAGAAGAATTATTGATTCTGAAATTTGGTTATGTATTGAAGTATTGGATTCAAATACTAAAGTGCTAAATATTAAAACTGAATTTAACAAATCATTCGATTGAAACAAAATTACAAGGACACTTAAAATTATTTTTTGAAATCAGTATTGTCCTTTGCGTATAAATCTGATCTAGAATTGTTATTCATGGAAGCACTAAAAGTTGTATAAACAACATCACCTGTTGTTGGTTAATATAAATAAAGTGGTTGATAGGAATTAAATTGTTGATTGGAGAGTGTGATTATAATTAACTTAAGTTGAAAAAGAATTATACTTAAAGTGTTTGCAAAGATAATTTTATAAACTCAATTCAACCCCCTCCCCCCTCTTGGGAGTACACCTTACCTTTCAACAACAATCTAGCTTAAGATCACAACACGTATTAAGCAAATTAGTGACTGATATTATGTGAACTTCCTAGTTAATAGAAGTCAGATAATCATCTAAATATGGACAGGAGCATGTAGATTAATTGCATTCAATTTTATCTTTCCCATTTACATATATAAATATGGGTTGTATAGAGCTTGTAAAAATACATTAATAACAATTCATTCTTTGCTCTATTTTTTTTTGTTCTCTATTTCCCCCTCATATCTGTATGCTATAGTTTTATCATGGTATTAGAGCAAATCGATCATTGAGAGGTTAAACTTCTGTTTGAGGATAATTCTCCTCATTTTTGTTCCTTTATTTTTGAATACTATTAAACAGAGGTTGTATTTCTCATATCTTCTCACATCAACATTACTGTCAAATGTTGAGTCTGTGTTTTATTTTCCACAATTCCACTACTTTTGATTGTGGGATTATTCGGATGCTCTCTATCATTGAGCATTTTTTCAAACAGTTGGGGTGCACAACCTTCATATTGCCTTTCTATTCGTAGGTGAAGAAGGTGGGTTTTGGGCTATTTTTCTTAGGCTAAAGCCTTCTCCACACACACACACACAGTCACTCCATTCCATTTCTCTTTGGGTTGCTCATTTTATTTTAGCCAAAAAACACTAACTTGAGCCTAACCCATGCCACCGAACAAACCTGCGCCCCAAGTCAAAATAGATCCATTTTTTTTTTTTCAAAAAAATAAGACAAGTTCACTTCTCATGGCTGAAAGGCAACTAGGGTGGAAAAATATGATGATCCTAATCAACACTCATGCCTTCAACAATCATATCATCCTAAAATAATTTTGGTTTCTCCACCACTCACAGAGGACAATTATTCCCTATGGAGTCATGCAATGATTCTCATACTCCAAGCAAAAAGCAAAATACGCTTCATTGATGGCATGCCACCTTCACCATCTTTCGAAATCCTCGGAACACCCACAATGGAGACGATGCAATGTTATATTAATTTCTTGGCTTCTCAATTCTATTTTGAAAGAGATTTCTAATAGTGTGATCGATTGTGAAACAGCCCATGCCATTTAGGATTATCTGAAAGATCAATACTCCCAAGTCAATGGACCTCTCTTATACAAGCTTCAACAAGACATTAATAATATTGTTCAATGATCTTTATTAATTAGTGCGTACTTTGCCAAATTGAAGAGTGTTTGGGACAAGCTACGTGCAGTTCAAGGGATGTCTGCCTGCACCTGCAACGCACGCAAGGAGACTCTCGCATAGCAAGAACTAGATCATGTCTTGAATTTTTATTTTTTTTTTTTGGGCTCAACAATTCCTGCATTGTGATCCGTGGGCAGATTCTTCTGATTGGTCCACTTCCCACTCTCAATTGCACCTATGTTATCATGCTTCAAGAAGAACGCCATTGAAGCATTTTGCCTCCACCATCCATTGAAGGTATTGCTTTGGCCACCACCAACTATCAGCCATGAAAGGAATGGCTCCCTGGTCCACCTGGGAAGTCTATCAAATGTACTCACTATGGCAAAGAGGGTCATACTGCGGATCAATGTGACCGCGTCCATGGCTTCCTTCTAGGACCTCGTATTTCTAAGCCCAATCAGGGTTCGAAGCATAGTGCTCAATCAAGCTTCTTCCAATCCATCTACTAGTAGTCTTCCTTTCACCCTTGAATAGTGCCAGTAGCTTTTGGCCATTTTCAACAACTCTTTTTCCCTTCAATCCATGACACACTAAGTAGGTAGTGTGGAATCTTCACTGTCAGGTAAGTATAATAATGATTCTTTATGGATTCTTGATAGTGGGGCAACTGATCTTATGGTTTGCTCACCCACTGCAATAACCCAATCTTTCCTAGTATATGGTCGTATTGTTAAACTACTGTATGGCTCCTATGCCACCATGACTCATATTGGATTAGATCACTTTTCTTCCAATCTTATTTTTGACAATATCCTTTGCATCCCTGCTTTTCATTACAACTTAAAATTTAGTCCATAAATTGTGCAAAACCCTTCATTGTCTTATTATTTTTTCTTTTAATTTTCATTTTATTCAGAACCTATGCTTGATGATGATGATTGGGATGGGAACTGAGCGGGATGACTTATACCACTTCATCAACACCAGGAATGCTTGTTATTAGGTAGCTACATTCACATCCATTTCCCAAATTTGGCGCTGTCGGTTGGATCATCTGTCAAATAAAAATTTGCCTTTTCTTTCCAATCAATTCCTAGAGATTTGTAGTTCCAATTTGAAATCATGTTTAATTCGTCCATTGGCTAACATGATTGTGCACCTTTTCCACCTAGTTCCATTTCTTCTCTTAAACCTTTTGACCTATTGCATGTTGATATTTAAGGGAGCCATCGTGTCCCTTTCACTATTGGGGCATACTAATTTCCCACCATTGTTGATGATTATACCCGTTGTACTTGGGTTTACATAATGCGCCATAAATCTAACACTCTGCTCTATCTTGCAATCCTTCATTCACCTTGTTAAAAACCAATTCTCCACCACCATACAATTCATCCAAAGTGATAATGGGCCTGATTTTGACATGCCCTCATTCTATGCCCCCAAAGGCATCGTACATTAAACCAATTGCGTCAACAATCCCCAAAAAAATGGAGTAGTTGAATGCAAACACTGTCACCTTCTTAATTTTGCCCACGCATTTATTTTTCTAGCCCGTATGCCTAAAAACTTTGGAGGGTGGATGCCATTCTTACTACACCTTATCAACTTATCTCATTGACCAAACCCCTTCTCCTATTTTAGGTGGTTTGTCTCCTTATAAGAGATTGCACAATGCCAAACTTGCATACAATCACCTGCGAGTTTTTGGATTCTTATGCTTTGCTTCCATTCACTCGCAAAACCTAGTTAAGTTTGATCCAAGAGCAACTCGATGTGCTTTTCTTGGTTATCCATATGGTCAAAAGGAATACCATTTTTATAACCTTGCAACACATAAAGTCTTTGTGTCTCGAGATGTTCTCTTCCATTAAGATTTCTTCCCTTTTGCATCATCTACTCCTAAGCCAACGGAACTAGTCCTACCTTGTCCAATTCCTTCTTTTGACCGCATAATAGAAAATTCATCTTTTTCACCATCTTTTTCCTCACCACCTATCTCTCCCCCACCCCCATCCACTTTTTTACCCTCTCCTTCACCACCTTGACATTCTAGTCATCCTACTCAGCCACCGTCATACTTGCAAGATTTTCATGTGGAATAGGTGTTGTGAAAAATAAATTTCACAACAGAATATATATAAAGGATCAAACACACAAAGTAGCACTTTGTGATTAATATATAGAACAAATCACAACCATGACAAGTAAATGAAAGCAATAACAATACAATAACACAAGGAATTACATGGTTTGGTAATGCCTACATCCACGAGAACAAATAACAAAGATTCACTATCTTTCTTATCCAAAGTACGTGAACAATACATCAAACCTCTCAACCATCTTACATATACATTAGCCACAACTTATATGTTAGCCTTGGTGGCTACATGAGTTTAATTATCATGTTTTGATGATAACAACCCATTAGTGGTTATAGGTAAACTAATCTTTACATATCAAGGTATGATAAGTACAAACTCAAATGCAAAGATTAAGTAAAATCCTAATAGGTTAGACATCATCAAAAAGGAGAGATTGTCAGCCTTGGTGGCATCATTATCATACTTAGTGTGTTTCTCTGGCCAGCCACCACTCCTAACTCTGACCAAATGCACTACAAGAGGTTGCCTCTCTACTTCTCAGGTATGACTTCTCTTTTTCTTTCTCACTCCTTCTCTCTGTGCTCTTTTATCTTCCTCTCTTCTCTATTTCTTTCCTTTTTTTTTTTAGTTCTACCTAACAATACTCAAGCCCCTTCTTTGATCTTTTTTATTCTTGTTTGTTCTTTTACCCAAAACAAGTCGAAGTTCTCTTCTTCTCTATCTATTCTTTTCTTTTCTTTTCTAACCAAACATGTAGACCCGGAGGTTACAATTTTTCTACCTCCCCTTTCTTCTATTTTCTAACCAAACAAACAAACCTAGGGGGTTTTAAGTTGGAATCAATTGAATTTTCTAGTAAAAGATTGATTAGGTACGAATATGGTTGAGTTTTTCGGTCAAATATTAACTGAGTATGCATATGATTTGACCGGGTTTTAGTCAAAGTTTGATTAGGTTTTGAGTTAGGTTGATTGGTTTCATGTTAGGTTGACTAGGTTTTCGGGTTAAACTAACCAATTTCCGAGTTAGATTGACCAGGTTTACAGGTTGGTTGACCAAATTTCCAAGTTAAGTTGACCAAATTTTTGAGTTTGTTAACCATGTTCTAGGTAGGCTTGATCAAGTTTCTATGAAAAGTTGACTAGGCTTTCAGGCTAGGTTGATCGGGTTTCAGGTTAAGTTGATCAAGCTTTCGGGTTAGGTTGACAAAGTTTATGGGTTGGTTGACTAAGTTTTTAGGTATGGTTGACCAAGTTTGGGCATGTTTGACTTGGGTTTTCAAGTATGAATCATGAGTTTAACCAATCTGAATCCTCAGGTGGATTTTTAATTCAAATGATACTTAAGGGTGGATGATTTGAATACACTTAAATAGTTTGATTCAAGAACAATTTACTCAAATAATGGTTCAAAAGTAGCATTGAAATCAATCAACCCACACACTCAAAACAATGCAACTAATAACCCAACTTTGTTCCAAACAACACGGAGTTGAATTAAGTCTGTCCTAGTTATCAAAATTTTGCAATTCAATATCAAGATTCCATCCAGACATAATTGGCATTATTTGATCATACACATAACACTAAATTTGACATCGCAATTAATACTCCTTCCATGGAACACGATTTTAACTTCATCTACACACTACAACACCCATCAAATTAAACTATAAATTATTTTGTTCAATATACCATATATTTTTCTCATCCACTCATAACACATGCCTAAGTCTAATTACACAAACCCAAACAATCTATAAGACAACCAAGCATTCCACTAAGATGAAGAAGAACCTAAATACCTATTAGAATCTCTATTCTGCTCCTTCTCTTCCTTTGTCTTGCACTGTCTCTCTATTTCCTACTTTGATCTAATGGAGCTCTTCTATTTGGCTTCTATGAGCTTTTCTCAACAACCAATTCTCATAGCTCCTTCCTTCTATCTATATACTCTTCACCATAATAGACTCTCTTTCTCTAGTCTTCTCTAATCTCCCCTTCTATGTTCTTCTCTACTCTCATTTCTTCTGCTTGAATGCCTTTCCTCTCTCCAAAAGACGACTTATTTCTACACACAATAACTCATTTATAGGGAGACTCCCCGAGCAAGAAATCTCCTATGCTCTAAAATCTCCCCCCCCCCCCTCACTTTGTTATGCTTTGCGAATACTCTGAGGCTAAATCTACTAATTTATTTTGTGTATTTATATTTTTTGGGGGGTTCGTTATTTGCTTCTTTTTATGCTACCAAGTGTCAAGGAGTAGGTTTTAGGAATATGCTTCTATTAGGGGAGTTTATAGAGTGTTCAAGCAGGTGAGAAAAGGAATATGAAGGCCAATGGTAAGAGGGGTTACAGACTAATGTGTTTGGGCTTAATAGGTCAAGATCAAAGCAACTATTGACTCTCAAGCCCACAATGGGCCTCAAATGGGAAGCCTAACTTGCCTTTGGACTTTATGACACATCTCAAAGAAAGGTGAGCCAAAATGGAAGGTAAATAAAGTCAAACTACAATGAATGTGAAATTAAAACAAGGTGTTTATCTAATTAAAAGTAGTCTATCAAGTACACAATGGCTTTAAGTCTAATTATCCAGACAAGGAATTGGGAACAACTTTTAATCCCAAGTTTGGCTTGGTAGTATGGATGTATAAATATTTGTTTTATTAATTTTATAAAAGACATCTCAAAATATATTCACATAGTGTGGTTAGTACACTAATTTTCCCTCTTTATCACTTTATCCTCTGCATTTCCTCTCCCACTCTCCTTAATTATCTCTATGTCTCTCTCAATCACTTTCTCTTTCCCTCTCATCCTTACATCCTCTATTCTATTATCGTTCACATCCTCTCTCTACAATTTCTACAACTTTATATATCCTATTTGCCCTTATCTTGTAAGACACTGCTGACTTTATAATGTATCCTACATTTCTAAGGGGATTGTTTGAGTTCTCACACCACTTTCACAAAAAAAAAAAAACAAACAAACAAAACAAATCTAAATTCCACCCAAGGAATGTTTTACTAAAAATTACTATATTAATTTAATAAATTAAGTTTTCTCAATTGGAGTTGAGGTTTTACTAAAAATACCTTAGGCGCAAAAAAATTGGTACACTATAATTCTCAAATTTTACTCTATTTTATATGCTATTAATTTTTGGATGATTTTTAGCTACCGTTCAATTAAGAGAATGTAAGATGCTCCATGAAATGACATTAAGTGAAATGACACAGTTTAATATTTCCAATTTATAGGAACACTTTTATTTAATTTCCATTTAAAGTTATCAAAAAATTTTGATATTTATATCAAGTCACATTATGGCTCCAAAACAAGCATAAGAATAAAATACAAAATCAAATTTATGTTAAATAAGAGATACATATAGTGGTTGATCAAGTATAACTAGACATTGAAATGATCCTAAATATTAAGAAGCAAAATCAAATTAAATCATTTAAACTATTATATAACACCAATTTAGATAACATTCATGATTATTTTTTAACTTTAGCGAGACAAAATGAAATGATTTGACCTAAATAGTAGAAGTGAAAAACATTAAAAACTAAAAACAATAGAAAAATACTTGTAAGGAAAAGTTCTCTCTAAATGAGATTTGGAATTCACTAATTACATGGTGTCATTTTAATGATTGAATACATTAAGATATTGTGAAGACCCACATCTATAGGTCCCACACCAAACTCATTAATTTATATGAGTTCAAATACTAATGTGACATTATGTAATTGATGAATTCTAAAATTTACAAGTAGAAATTGATCCTTATAAGTCTTTATCAAAAAAGTAAGATGATATTTTTTAAATCTTTAAGAAACTAAATACAAAATGAAATTATTTTAGTCAACTAAAAAAAAATAAAAGTAGTTTAAGGAACATAACATATTTCAACTCAGCAAGACTCCGGGGAAAAAAAACAAAACAAAACTTTAACATGGATCTAGAGTAAGTAAGCATGCCTTGGACCGGAAAGAATCCATCGAGATCATTGTGACAAAGAATCAAAGTCTTGAGTGAAGTAAATTGACCAAGTGATCGGAAGATGCTTGTATTGTTAAAGTTATTATAGCCCAGATCCAATACTTCTAACTTCTTCAAACTTGTTAACTTTTCAAAACCTGCAATCAACAAAATCAATTCTACGCTTATTCACGTATGTTAAAATATGTGAATACCTATTCTTATTAATAGATTAGTTATAATAGATTCGAATCTTGTTCATTGCAAGAAAGTCCTTTTCAGAAAAATAGATTATAGAAGAAAGTAAGTTGTTATTATAAAGTAAATAACAATGTGAACTTTTTATAAGTCCTATTATATAGAGAATAAACAAGAAATAGCTATTCACAAATTTCACCATAAAAATATATTTTTTTTATGTATTACATATTAAATGAAACAATTAGGAATATAAAAGTATTGTACTCTATATTAAATCTTATTCCAAAGAATATATAGCTATTCCGCATATAAGTGATATGCACCATGGGTGTTGCTAGTCATTTTACCCCTACAAAAATAAATAAATAAATAAAATGCATATTGTAGCAAGTTAGCATACCTTGATTTGGAAGATAGTGGGAGATGGAATTATGAGACAAATTAAGGGTTGTGAGGTCCTGGAATGGGAGAAAGAGGGAGGCATTTAGAAACCAATCTTCATCTACAAACCAATCTTCATCATAGGTTATGATGTTGTTGATATTAAAGAGGGAGAGGTCCATGAGCCGTCCAGTGGTGGGGTTGCACTTCACCCTTTCCCACTTACAGCAGTCAATATTCTCTGCTTCCCCACCCACCCATGAAGGCAGAATATCAGTAGTAGAAGTCCAGTTGGATTTGATGAAGTCCTTTATGCGTAATAGAGCCTTCCTCTCTTCTGCGTGGCAACCTCTGCTGCTGCTGCTGCTTCCTCCATGGCTGCAGGTAAGAAGCAAGAACAATAGCAGTACTGCAACTATCTTCAATGCCCAAAGAGAAGAGTTACACTTCTTCCTAACCACCAGAGCACCAGTACCCTCCATTACTTAAATGAGAAGTGAAAAAAGGAGAGAGAGAGAGAGAGAGAGAGAGAGAGAGAGAGAGAGAGAGCTAGAGTGCGTGCGTGCGTGCGTGTGTCGTTATATGTAGTCGTTATATAATCCCCTTTAAGCGCATGAAATAATATTCAACTTCCCAGGATACGCCGGTGTGGACACGAAATTCCTTCTTTCCAAAGCCATGGCAGGAAAGTCATTAGCGTGATTTATGGGTAAGAGGAAGAGACGGAGTGGTTGGAAAGCAGTGGCTCTTGTCAATGGCGTGAGGAAAGATGCAGCGACTTTGAAATGGGAAGTAAATTTGAGCTGACGACGGTCATGGAACGATGCATTCATATTATTTAGTCCTCTAATTTTGGGTTTAAAGCATAAAATTGACTGTATCGATTTAAATTTTCTTTCACTCTTATATAAATATAAATTTAATTTTTAAAATTCATGCTTCTAAATACTAGCTAAGAACAATGCAGAGAGACTAATTAAGGCTTGCTTATTTGTAAATTAAAAAAAAATTATTTTTTAGCTCTTTAAAAATTACAAAAATGTTGACTAATTTTTTACTTTTACAATATTTTATGAAATAAATTAGTAAAAAAAAATTTCCAATACGATTTATTTGTGAAAATAGTTTTATTTTTCACTTAGAGTTTTTAAAAGAATTACAACATTTACACTAAAAAAATTAGGAAAAAAAATATCTTTTTATTATTTTTTAGATTTTTTTAGCTCTTCATTTGCATATGGAAGTATGAAATTTGGATCTTACACTTTAATTTATATGAATTTTCTATTGAATTTCTTTCAAATTATTTCACTTAAAATTCAATTCAAATCTCAAAATCTATGATCCCACATACTACCTAATATAATTTTCAAAAAATTAGAAAAATGTGAAACACGTGATGCACTTTCATCCAATTCGGAGGGTCAATTCCTATAAAAGTGCTTCCCAACTTTGGCCAAGATTGGGATTGGTGCTATGGGTGGAGGGGACTTACTCAATCACTGGTTGTGATTGAACTCAGTGAGGATTGCACACAATTGCACACAAAACACTCAATTGATTTCAATAAATAATCTGAAACAAAATACAAAGAAATTGTCAAAGTACAACTCTCTCTTCTCATTGGTTAATGTCCCTCTCTACACCACATATTACATTACACACACAGAGACATCTATATATAGCAAATGATGGATGATATGTGAAGATTATAAGTAACAATGGTGGCTGGAGTTGGTGAGGTTGTGCTGACTCCAGCGCAAATTCAATAGAGGTGGGCTGCTGGCCATCTCTTCTGCAACCAAGCAAGTTTAATTTTCAACATCCCTCCTTAAACTTAACTCTCTGGGATTTGTCATCCCGAGCATTGTCTTCAACCTTGCAAACACATCATACTTTAGTGGCTTTGTGAAAATGTTGATAATCTGATCATACGTTCTATAAGATATCAGCTCCACTTCTTTCTTCTTGACATGCTACCTGATAAAATGTTACCGAGTATCAATATGTTTGTTTCTTTCATGGTAAACTGGATTCTTTGCAAGTGCAATTGCTGATCAGTGGTTATCGATGTAGACTTCTGTGGGATTATCTTGAAGAAATTCATGATACTTTAGTATATTCCTGATCCCTATACCATGACAAATAGCTAAGCTGGCAGCAACATACTCAGCTTCACATGATGACAATGTTATGATAGGTTGCTTCTTTGATGACCATTAAACATTGTATTTCCCATTAAAAATGTGAATCTAGTCGTACTTTTTCTTTCATTAAGATCACTTCACCAATTGCTATTTGAATAGCCAATAAATTTGAAATCACCTCTTGATGAATTAAACATACCATCAGGGATTGTACCCTTGACATAGTAGAGTATCATCTTCACCGCATTCAGATGGGACTGGTCAGGAGTATCCATATATCTGTTCCATAGAGTATGTCTGGTTTGGTGCACATCAAATACCTCAAGCTTCTAACCAGACTCTTGAAATATGTGAGGTCAACATCCCCTTACTCATTCTTTCTCAACTCCAATCTCGTTTCATCTGGAGTTGTCATAGGATTGCATTTTTCCATCCCGAACTTCTTCAATACTTCTTATGCATAGTGGCTCTATGAGATAAAGATTCCCTTCTCGCTTTCCATAACTTCTATGCCAAGAAAACGGGCCATTTGGCCAATATCTGTCATTTGAAATTCTTTGACCATGTTCCTCGTAAAAGCGGCAAACATATCTAGATTATTGCCAGTGAGGATTAGATCATCAACATATAGGTAGGCAATCAGCATGCTTCCGTCGGTCTCCGTCTTCATGTACAGCGCGTGCTCATAAGGACACTTCTCAAATCCATTCTTCTAGAAATAGTTATCAATCCTCATGTTCCACACACGAGGTGCCTGCTTCAAACCATAGAGTGCTTTCTTCAGTCTGTATACTCTATCTTGTTTACCTTTCTTTACTTACATATATCTAGGAGGCTGATTGATATAGATCTCTTCTTCCAAAATACTGTTCGGAAATGCTAATTTCACATCCAGCCGGTAACTTTTCCATCCATTTTGTGCTTATAGTGAAATTAATAATCTACTAATTCATTTTGTGTATGTATATTTTTTTTTGTGGGGGGGGGGGGGGG
This sequence comes from Malania oleifera, assembly GCF_029873635.1. Taxonomy (NCBI): domain Eukaryota; kingdom Viridiplantae; phylum Streptophyta; class Magnoliopsida; order Santalales; family Ximeniaceae; genus Malania; species Malania oleifera. The sequence continues at coordinate 27,460,770 of NC_080422.1, forward strand.
GTCGTTATTTGCTTCTTTTTATGCTGCCAAGTGTCAAGGAGTAGTTTCTGGGAATATGCTTCTATTAGGGGAGTTTCTAAATTGTTCAAGTGAGTGAGAAAGGGAATATGAAGGCCAATGGTAAGGGTTGATTGGACCTAAGAGGGGTTATAGATTAATGTGTTTGGGCTTAATAGGTCAAGATAAAAGCAACTACTACTCTCAAGCCCACAATGGGCCTCAAATGGGAAGCCTAACTTGCCCTTGGACCTTATGGCACATCTCAAAGAAAGGTGAGCCAAAATGGAAGGTAAATAAAGTCAAACTACAATGAATGTGAAATTAAGACAAGGTGTTTATCTAATTAAAAGGAGTCTATCAAGTACACACTGATTTTAAGTCTAATTATCTAGGCAAGGAATTGGGAACAACTTATAATCCCAAGTTTGGCTTGGCAGTCTGGGGGTAAAAATATTTGTTTTATTAATTTTATAAAAGACATCTCAAAATATATTCACACAGAGTGGTTAGTACACTAATTTTACCCTCTTTATCACTTTATTCTCTTCATTTCCTCTCCCACTCTCCTTAATTATCTCTATGTCTCTCTTAATTACTTTCTCTTTCCCTCTCATCCTTACATCCTCTTATCTATTATCGTTCACCTCCCTTATATTTCTACTTCTATCAACTCTCTCTACAATTTCAACAACTTTATATATCCTATTTGCCTTTATCTTGTAAGACACCGCTAACTTTTTAATGTATCCTACATTCCTAAGGGGATTGTTTGAGTTCTCACACCACTTTCACAAAAAAAACAAAAAACAAAAACAAAAACTAAAAAGCAAAATAAAAAAACAAAACAAAAGAAAAAAAACAAAAAAAAAAAAATTAAAAAAAAAACAAATCTAAATTCAACTCAAGGAACTCTTTATTGAAAATACCTTAGGCGCAGAAAACATAGCATGCTTTTAAAAGATATTACAAGATACATATGTAAGTGACAAAAAATTGGTACACTATAATTCTCAAATTTTACTCTATTTTATATGCTATTAATTTTTAGATGACTTTTAGCTACTGTTCGATTAAGAGAATATAAGATGCTCCATGAAATGACATTAAATGAAATGACACACTTTAATATTTCCAATTTATTGGAACGCTTTTATTTAATTTCCATTTAAAGTTACCAAAAAAATTTAAAATTTTTATCAAGTCACATTATGGCTCCATAACAAACATAAGAATAAAATACAAAATCATAGTGTTTAGGATGCCATATAAAAATCATGAGCTCAAAGCGTAATTTCAATAATCATCGTCATACCTTGCATAGAGAAGGAATATGACAAATGATTTTGACTTAGATCCAGCATTTCCAAGTTCTTCAAAGAAGACAATTCTGACTTAGATCAAATTGTCTTGATCAAATTCTTCAAATGATTTTGACTTAGATCAAATTGTCTTGATCTTGATTATGGTGAACTAATTAATATATATTTGAGGTTGTCAAAATATATCTTTTAAATTTTAGATAAATAATATATCATAAGAAAGTTACCTAAATCTTAATATGCATAAAACAATAATGAACGTTTATAACAATAAAATTACCAATTCATTTGATTTCATTTTTATACGCCAAACATTGTGTTAGTACCTAATTTGAGGTTACTATTATTTTTCAAACTATCTACCTTAATCATCTACTTTCTCATTATTTTGATTGATTGTGTAAAGGAAAAGGGCGTTCTCAATTGTAAAAATATAGTTTGTCTTTCATTATCAATTTTTCTAATAAGAAAAAATATATTAGTGCTTTTTTTTTTTTATCAAATTGTCTAGTTATAGGAAAGATGAAAATATTTTTTATTAATATATTCAAGTTCTCCATTTAAATCATAGAAAATTGAAAATAAGACGACATATTTTTATTTTTAAAAAATCGAGAAATAAAAAATAAAATTACTTTCATGGACTGAAAATAATTTCATTGTTTCCAAAAAAATGACCTGTTCCAATTACAGTTAGAAAATGGCAAGGGTTAATTTCATTTTGCTTGCTTAAAGTACTTCAATAACATTCTTAATGTCCACTCTTAAATTTAAAATTAGGAAATGTTGACTCCAATTTTAAATTAACTACTCCCCAAATTATTGTTAACTTTGCACTTTAAAAAATCTAATTTCTCCCATTTTTTTGGATCATTTTGATTGTCTTCTTGAATTATGCGAAAATGTTTTAAATACTAGTGTCATTAAATTCGACCCAACTTGTATTTAATAAATGATCTGAACCAAAGCTGAAAATGATCAAGTATAACTAGACATTGAAAATGATCCTAAATATTAAGAAGCAAAACAAAATTAAATCATTTAAACTATTAGATAACACCAATTTAGATAACATTCATGATTATTTTTTAACTTTAGCGAGACATGATGAAATGATTTGACCTAAATAGTAGAAGTGAAAAACGTTAAAAACTAAAAACAATAGAAGTGATATGCACCATGGGTTTCCCGGTGATTGCTAGTCATTTTACCCCTAAAAATATATACAAATAAAATGCATATTGTAATAAGTTAACATACCTTGATTTGGAAGACAGTGGGAGATGGAATTATGAGACAAATTAAGGGTTGTGAGGTCCTGGAATGGGAAAAAGAGGGAGGCATTCAGAAACCCATTTTCACAAGCTATGCAATCTAAATGATCATCATAGGTTATGTTGTTGATATTAAAGAGGGAGAGGTCCATGAGCCGTCCAGTAGTGGGGTTGCACTTCACCCTTTCCCACTTACAGCAGTCAATATTCTCTGCTCCCCCACCCACGCATGAAGGCAGAATATCAGTAGTAGTAGAAGAAGATGAAGTAGGCCAGTTGGATTTGATGAAGTCCTTTATGCGTAATAGAGCCTTCCTCTCTTCTGCGTGGCAACCTCTGCTGCTGCTGCTTCCTCCATGGCTGCAGGTAAGAAGCAAGAACAATAATACCAGTGCTACAACATCTTTGTTAAATTTGACAAGTTAAATATTAATGCTGGTGATATCAGTGCATTGAAGGGCAAGAATATAATCCAAGAACAGAACATGAGTGATGAAGAATTTGCTAACACATGGCTTGAGGAGATGAGGCTGTGATATAACTCTTGCAACTATAAGTAGTTGTAGAGTAAGTTAGGGCAATAGTGACACTAATACTGTGAAGTAAAATTTTTTAATTTTTTTTTAAAAAGTAGAAGTATTAGTGACGGTTCTCAAATTCGTCACTTATAATACCGTCACTAATAATGGACCAATAGTGACGAATTTGGAAATTCGTCACTAATACTCTGAAGTAATTTTTTTTTTATTTTTTTTAAATAATAAATAATGAGCCAATAGTGACGAATTTGGAAATTCGTCGATAATACTTTGAAGTAAATTTTATTCTATTTTTTTAAATAATAGTAGTCACGGTTAGTTAATCGTCACTAATATTAACCTTTTAGTGACGGATTTAATTCGTCACTAATACCACAAAAATCGTTACTAATATTTTCCCGGGATAAATTCTGCTCCAAAAATATTTTCGCGCAATTTTTTCTGGTTTTTAATGACGGATTCAATTTCGTCACTAATAGTACCATATAAGTAATGGTTTCTAAAACCGTACCCTACTATTAATGAGGAATTTGAATCTGTTACTAATAGTTTTGTCACTAAAAACCAGTTTTTTTGTAGTGTAACTATTTTTCCCTCCAAAAAGGTGGAAATCTATTTTTATTTTATGTTTTGTATTTACCAGCTCTTGTATATAAATAGTTGGGGTATGTATTCAGTCAAGGATTGTAGTAGTATTTTGCTCATTTCATGATTCAGTAAAATCAAAGTTTATTTACAGAGAAAGCATTCAGTTTTACATGGTATTAGAGCTACGGTTCAGAGCTTGGGCTAGCACAGAATCAATGATTTCCTAGCCAATTTCTTTTCATTTTCTGCTCGAATTTTCAATCAAGTTCTAGAGCATCGTCCATGGCATCCTTCGAATCAAATGATCAAACAAATCGTATTACTCCACTAACCACTGAAACCAATTCTCCAAATCTATATTTTCTCAATTCAAATGAAAATCTAGGTAATATCTTGGTTACACAACCACTGCTTGAAATGAAGAATTATCACTCTTAGTCAAAGGCTATGATATTAGCTCTTACTGCCAAAAGGAAGATAGGTTTCATTAATGGCAAAATCGCCCCAAGTCTAGAATCTCCTCTCTATGAAGATTGGTTAAGCTGCAACACATGGTGATTTCATGGATGATCAATTCCATGCATGTTGATGTCTCAAGTAGCATAATGTACTGTCAAACTGCCAGAGAAATGTGGCTTGATATGCAAAAACTTTTTTCACAAGGTAGTGGTCCCAAGATCTACAATCTTCAGAAGGAGATTTCTGCCATTTCTCATAACTAGATGACAGTTACTGAGTATTATACAAGATTCAAGAAACTATGGGATCGATTGCTAAATTTGGAGCCATTACCAGAGTGTACCTGTGGAGCCATCAAAGTTTTAAATGTTTCTCATGACAAGACTTATGCTATGAGGTTTTTGATGGGTTTGAATGAGAATTTTGAATATAAGGACTCAAATTCTTATGCAGAAGCCTTTTCCTTCGATTATCAAGATTTATGCCTTGGTTCTTCAAGAAGTGTCTCGCAAGAATGTAGTACATGGAGGATTTTACACTGCAAAGCCTGATTCAATGGCAATTTATGCAAATTCGAAGGGAAGTAACTCAGATAATTCTACTTGGAACAAAGGAAATAATAAAAGGGAGAGACTTTTATGTGCTCATTGAAATATGCTTGGACATACGATTGATAAATGTTACAAATTGCATTGTTATCCACCAGGATATAAACCTAAAGGAAGACCAAGTGCTAGACAGATTATTTGCAATTCTGGAACAGCACCTGAGAATGTTTCGATTCAATGTCCTATTTCTAAAGCTTAGTGTGAGAAATTATTGACATTCCTTAATGCTGGATGTAACTCTAGTAAAAATCATCTTGCAGCCATTGTGAGTACTGCTAATGGATTGACTAATTTGGTTTCTATAGCTGCTGATATGTGTTCATCTGCTGGTGTTCCTGCCACTGCTGATGTGGCAGCCACTACATCTTATCCTCAAACTCTTAACAATTACCTTGAAACCATGTCTGGTATTGTCTAATCTTGCTTTTGGTCCAAATTTAACTCATTCCTTTTTTTTTTTTTCATCCAAACTGGCTAATAGAACCTGTTTTGAATATGCTAAGTGGGTCATAGACACATGTGCTACTGACCACATGGTACATTCTGTATCTTGTTTCAGCACCATAATTGCAACATTGAATTCTCTTGTGAATTTGCCAAATGGTGAGGTAGCCTTAGTCACACATATTGGGACTATCAAAATTAATGAAAACCTCATCTTATATGATGTTCTTTGTGTTCCATCGTTCAGTTTTAACCTCATATCAGTTAGTCAACTTGCTAAATCTATTCAGTGTTGCCTTATTTTCTTTGGTAACTTGTGTTTTATCCAGGAACTTGCTCATTGGAGCACACTCGGTCTGGGAAAAGAGAGCAATGGTCTAAACCTGCTGGAAGATAGCAAGTCAGTCTCTTCTTCTGTTTCAACTGTTTCTTCTGTTAATAAAATTCAGCCACATATATGGCATTTGAGGTTGGGGCATCCATCAAATGCTAAGCTAAATTTACTCAAGTCAAATAGTGTACAGATTGGTGATTCAAATGAAGATTTCTTTTGTGATATTTGCCCCCTTGCTAAACAAAAAAGATTACCATTTAATGAAAGTTTACATATTTCCAAGAATTGTTTTGATTTTATCCATTGTGATTTGTGGGGTCTTTCTATATCTACCATTGGTTCTTACAGATATTTTCTCACTATAGTGGATGATTACTCTAAATGTACATGGGTTTATTTGTTGAAACACAGATCACAAACTCAGTCCCTATTAGAACAATTTTGTACTATGGTTGAAACTCAATTTTCTAGGAAAGTAAAAATCATTAGAACTGATCATGGAACTGAATTCATCATGAGTGATTTCTTTGCTAAAAAAAAAAAAAAAATTTACAACATTTAGGCTGTGTTGAAACCCCTCAACAAAATGCAATTGTAGAGAGGAAACATCAACATATTTTAAATGTAGCAAGGTCACTCATGTGTTATTATCATTTACCTTTACATCTTTGGGGACTTTGTGTGTTAACTGTTGTATATTTGATTGATAGAATTCCTAGTACACCTCTTTCTCACAAAACCCCTTTTGAGATTCTTTATGGCAGTGTTCTTTCCTATGATCATTTAAGAATTTTTGGTTGTCTTTGTTATGCATCTACTCTTGCACATAATAGATCCAAATTTGCAACAAGAGCAAGGAGGTGTGTCTTTCTAGGTTGTCCTTTTGGCATAAAAGGTTACAAGGTTTTAGACTTATGTACAAATGCAGTTTTCATATCAAGAGATGTGGCTTTTCATGAACACATATTTCCTTTCATTGATGGTAAAGCCCCAATTTCAGGCCCTTTTACTTCAATTCCTGAAGTTGATGGTCTTGCATCTTCCAACTCAGGTAATGGTTTTTTTGTCACTTCTCTTACTATACAAGATGAGTCTATTGCTTGTTCAGATTTTATTTATGATCCTATTCCAGTTCAGGTTTCTCCTCTCCATTCAGATTCCTCTCCTACAATTTCTTATCCTACTGCTCCTACAGTTCCTACTTCAGTCACATCTGACCCTGCTTCTACATCAGCTCATGAGTTACCATCGGCACCTCTTAAAAGATCATCTCGGCAATCTACTAAACTAGTTTACTTACAGGATTATGCTTGTGTTGCTACTTATGTTATTTCTCATCCTTCTGGTGCACCTTATGATGTGGTTGTGGGCTCAATTTATTCACACTTGGAGCCTTGTTATCAGTCATATTTGTTGGTAGTAAGCACATCACCTCAAGAGCCATAATCCTTCTTTCAATCTGTTAAAGATCCTCTTTGGAGAGTTGCAATGGACAAAGAAATTCAGGCCCTTGAATATAATCATACTTGGGATTTGACCACTTTACCTCCTGGTAAAACCCCTATTGGGTGTAAGTGGCTGTATAGGATTAAGTTGAATGCTGATGGAATAGTGGAAAGATATAACGCAAGACTTGTGACTAAGGGGTACACACAAAGGGAAGGCATTGATTTTCTTGAGACCTTCTCTCCTGTTGCTAAGATAGTCACTGTTCGAGTCCTTCTTGCTTTGGAAGCTGCTAGATGTTGGCCTATCCACCAATTAGACATTAATAATGCATTTTTACATGGGGATTTAGATAAAGAAGTGTACATGTCATTGCCTCCTGGTTTTCACAGTAGGGGGGGGGGAGGGGGAGGGAGGGGACTTCAGTTGCTTCTTCTTCCTCATATTCAGCTCCTCCTGTTATTTGCAAGCTACTTAAATCTCTTTATGATTTGAGACAAGTTTCAAGGCAATGGTATACGAAACTATCATACACTATTCTGCAACTTGGTTTTGTGCAGTCTACAACTGATAATTCTCTCTTTGTTCATACTAAAGGTTATTTGTTTACAACTTTATTGGTCTATGTGGATGACATGGTCATCGCAGGAAATGATCCCACTTGTTTAGCAACTTTGAAATCTGTTTTAGATGCTAAATTTGGAATTGAGGATCTTGGCTCACTTAAGTTCTTCTTAGGACTTGAAATTGCTAGAAGTAAGGAGGGAGTAAGCTTAAACCAAACAAAGTTTGCTTTAGAAATTTTAAAGGAAACCGGCATGATGGGTTGTAAGCCTGCCAAATCTCCAAAGGAACAACAATTGAAGCTATCAAAGGACAGCGGTGAACTTCTATCAGATTCAAGCAAGTATAGAAGGCTCATAGGTAAATTTATGTATTTGACACTCAGTAGACCTGATATCACATATGTCGTGAAAAGGTTAAGTCAACTTTTAGCCAAACCAAGAGTTCCTCATGTGCAGGCTGCAACAAGAATCTTGCAATATATTAAAGGAACACCTCGACAAAGGATTTTTTTTCCTAGTGATTCAGATTTACAATTAAAAGCATATTGTGATGCTGATTGGGCAGGATGTCCAGATACAAGGAAATCACTTACTAGATATTGTTTTTTTCTTGGAAATGCCTTGATATCATGGAGATTAAAGAAACAATCAATGGTGTCAAGATCTTTAGCTGAAGCTGAATATAGATCCATAGCAAGAAACACTTGTGAAGTAACTTGGATTTTATTATTATTAAAAGATTTGCAAGTGAAGCATGAGAAATTAGTTTTGCTTTACTGTGATAACTAGGCAGCATTGCACATAACTGCAAATCTAGTGTTTCATGAGAGATCAAAACATAGAGAAGCAAATTGTCACATTGTTAGAAACAGAGTTTTAGATGGTACAATCAAGACCTTTTATGTTGCATCCAAGAATCAATTCACAGATATTTTTACTAAAGCACTTGGTGTAGACAACTATGATGGAATGGTTAAGAAGTTGAGATTAATTAATATTTTTACTCATCAAATTGAATATCCAGAATATATCATGGATGATCCAGCAGCAAGAGCTTTGCTCTTGAGGGGGGGTGGGTGTTAAATTTGACAAGTTAAATATTAATGCTGGTGATATCAGTGCAGTGAAGGGCAAGAATATAACCCAAGAACAGAACATGAGTGATGAAAAATTTGCTAACACGTGGCCTAAGGAGATGAAGTTGTGATATAACTCTTGTAACCATAAGTAGTTGTAGAGTAAGCTTGTAACTATTTTTTCCATGAAAAATTTGGAAATTTGTTTTGTTTTCTATTTTATATTTACCAGCTCTTGTATTTAAATAGTTGAGGTATGTATTCAGTCAAGTATTTTGCTCATTTCATAATTCAATAAAATCAGAGTTTATTTACAGAGAGAGCATTCAGTTTTACAATCTTCAATGCCCAAGGAGAAGAGTTACATTTCTCCTAACCAGCAGAGCACCAGTACCCTTCCATTACTTAAATGAGAAGTGAAAAAAGAAGAGAGAGAGAGAGAGAGAGAGAGAGAGAGAGTGCGTATGTGCGTGTGTGCCAACAATCAATAATCCCCTTTAAGCACCCCCAGGGTGTGGTTCAGGTGGTAGTGCGGGTTGCAGGAGTGCCTTTCACGAGGTCAGGTGTTCAAACCCTCCTGAACTCGTTTCCGCCTCTAGACTCCTGAATTTACCCTTCCTTTGGAGTTGTGGGGTCAACTTCAAGGGGCGCAGGATTAGTCACGTGAACCGTAAAACAGGCGCGTGGATACCCGGTGCGTATTCCAAAAAAAAAAAAAAAAATCCCTTAAGGGTTAACCGCCAAAGCTATTTTGCTACAACTTTTTCAGTCGGTCATTTGGGAGGAAATAGTGCAATAGAAAATTGTTTTAACACTTTTTCAGACAGAAGGAAAAACAAATTGTTTTAGATGCATATGAAACTCAAAATTAAAGGATGAAATAATATAACAAAGTCGTTCTCATCTCAAACATGATTTTATTATTATTATTATTATTTTTTACCATCTCAAATTCATTTCACTTAGGTAAGATCTCATGGGGAAAATGAAGTGTGGTTGGAGACGGAATGGATGAAAAATTATCTTTTGCGTGAATCATTAATGGTAGGTTTCCTTTTTGCAACTTCTATAACCAAATATAGTGATTGTTTGTGCATATTATTTGTTTTAAATGTTGTTTGAGTTTCAATATAGGTTTTTAAGGGTTAACTGCCAAAGCTATTTTGCTACAATTTTTTCAGTCGGTCATTTGGGAGGAAATAGTGCAATAGAAAATTGTTTTAACACTTTTTTAGACAGAAGGAAAAACAAATTGTTTTATATGCATATGAAACTCAAAATTAAAGGATGAAATAATCTAACAAAGTCGTTCTCATCTCAAACATGATTTTATTATTATTATTAATTTTTTTTTACCATCTCAAATTCATTTCACTTAGGTAAGATCTCACAGGGAAAATAAAATATACAGCATAATTAGTCTCACTTTTCTCTGTAACCAAATAGAGAAGTGATTTTCATTAAGTTATTTTCTATTCTAGTTCATAAGTCCAAACAATACAGATATTCATCTAAAGTATTAGGTGGGGATAAGAGGCACCTAATTCATCAATAACAAATAGCTCCCTTCATGCCAAGCCAAACCCATTTGGCCACCATTGTGACTCCTTAGCTTACCCTTATGCTGAATACAGGTACAAAAAAAAAGCCCAAAAAAATATTAAAGAAAAAAAAGGCACATAGATGCGAACTTCCCTTTAAGGTTTCAAAAATTTAATGATCTTCCTTGAGGGTGTAGAAAAAAGAAGCAGTTAGGGGTGATAAAATGGATCAATATGTCATTTTGGATAGAATCATAAAACAGGTTGGGTCTAAGTTGACCCACTTACAAATGAGTGAATAATGGATCATCCATCAGATATCAAAACAACTAAAAACAAAATAGGATTTCTTTTCAATTGTCCTATACAAATTCAAACGAAATAGGAAAGCAAGATGTGTCTCTTTTGTAATTGCTTTAAAATTACAACTATGAAATTAAACAATAAATGAGAGGCAAACTTCCAATGAAATTGTAGTATTTTGCTTCAAGGTGATGGAATAATGCTATTTTATTGTGTTTACACTTTGAAAAAAATTTCATTTTAAGTCATCCATTACATTAGATAAAATTGATCGTCCTTACACATATTATTAAAAAAAAATGCTTACATACAATGAATAGATAAGTCTTATATTCCTCAAAACCAAAGCCTGAAATCGTAGCCCCTTTCACTTCATCGACAATGAAGAAAATGATGGGGAAGATGAAACAGGGATCGAGTACTATAGTGAAGAGGAAGACACTTTAGAAAGTGAGGATGATACGGATATTGAGGAGGTATAGGGGGGTAAGCATGTTATTTTTGTAACTATATATCTGACATGTGTAAATAACTTAAAAATACATGTCTGCTGCATCCATCTAATATTCGTACTTCATATATGTACTTGTCTATTTTTGTCACTATGTATCTAACATGTGTAAATAACTTAAAAATTCGTTCTTCTTATATTGACTTGTATAATTATTTGCAGATATGGCACCAGGAGGTCGACGTTGGAGACTTCCTTTCAGGCCCACTACTACATCACATGAGGATGATGCGACATCCTCGAGACTAGCGAAGCCCGTCGGTACTGATACGGCAGCACCATTGTCTAAGCCATCGGCACCTCGGCCAGACATGGATACCACTTATGCGACTGACATGCAAGGTGAGTTGCCGGCCGTCATGAGCAGTGTTGAAATGGATATGATTAATTTATTTACATGTCAACCGTTGATGATAGTTATTCACGTGTATGATTATAATATTGTTTTTAAATTAACTCTACTTTCAGCATCTACGTCCATGGTCTGGTCAGGCCGTGGTGCAGCAAAGAACATGTCGCTGAAGAAGTACTTGGATAAGACTAAACAGCGAATTCAGATCGACATTCCTCCAGGATACACTGCCCCGCTAAACAATTGGTGCACCGCGTGGACAAGGGAGCTCGGTATTATATGCCGACAGTATACTCCAGTCACCACATTCAGCTGGCCCCAAGTGACTCATGAGCAGCGCATTTTGGTAAGTTCCCTAACCCTATATAGTTGTTTCTAATTCAAATGTTTCTTTACTTTTAATATACTAGCCAATTAACAACTATCTAACATTGTAATTGTATTACCTATATATGCAGCAGGAGTTTGATATGGACATCCTTGAGGATGACCATGTGAGGAGGGCGGTCGATGTCCAATTGTGTAATAAATTTAAGAGCTATCGCTCGAAAATGCTCTCCCATTTTTGAGTGATGGGAGATGAAGCAAAAGCGCGGCCATATGATAAGATATCCCAAGAAGATTGGGACGTGGTGTGTCACCATTTCCGCAACCCACGCTATCAGGTGATGTGTTTGTATTCTAATCACTAATTTTTCACAATGATGTCCCTAATATGTCGTCATGACATCTTCCTTGCAGGCCATATGTGAAACAAATGCTGCGAACCGCAGCAAACTCCCTACGACACATTGCGGTGGATCGAGGCTATTTGTAAATCATCGCTAGGTAATTACTATATATAAAATTATCTGACCATTACATGGCATAATAGTAATGACGACTTATATGATAATGTAGCGTGATCCCGAGACTGGCACAGAGGAGCCACTGCCGGATTTGTATCAGAGAACACACCAATGGCGATCGGGGAAGTGGTATGAGGGTGCGTAGGATCGACATGTAAGTGACGCAAAAGATTTAGTTTATTACTTTATTCAAAACATCAAATTTGTAGTCTTAGTTATTCCTTTTTATCATTTTCATGATTAAAATTAGGGACGGATGGTCGAGTTGAGGGAGGCACCTGTTTCAAAGGGGAGTCCACACATGACAGATTTCAAGATCACTTCCCAGGTGCTTGGGCAATGAGCGAGGCGCTGGGTGAAGTCTTGGAAGTGGATACATTACCCCAACAACATCATCATCCATGGGTGCGGTGGCTCGTGCAAATATGGAACAACATCGTCGAGAGGCCGAGTGTGATAAGCAAGAGATGGCTTGACAGATGTAGATGATCGCTATAGAGAACGCGAAATTGAGATCGGACCCCTCAACCGTTCGAGCCTAGATGCAAGCCATGATGGATAGGTAGGCACAGTTAGAGGAAAGGATGCGCCGATCTTGACAAGATGATGCGGGTGGCTCCTCTGATTGATTATAAGGTATTATGATCACAAATTGAGTTTCATGTTAAATCATGCTAGTCTAGATTGCCTCTTGCATGGCGGATACAGTTGATGTGTATTGCATGCTGGTAGTGGATATAGGTTCTCGTGTGCCTTCAACTTCTTATAAATGCTCTATTTGAACCTATCAACTCATTATATGCTATGCTTATTTGGTAGCCACTCAGGTGGGACAATTCATGAAGTTTGAAGATGCTTAAGTTTCAATTTGTTGGACGAGGAGAAGATAAGGCAGTGTAATCAATGGCGAAGGAGAGAATGAAGTGGAATTGGACTAGTGGGTAAATGGATATGTCTGAAATTGTGACATGTTTGAACTCAACTTATGTAAAAACGTCTGAGGATGTCAACTCATGATATGCTATGGTCATTTGGCAACCACTCAAAAATTAAATTCATGAAGTTTGAAGAAGCATTCGAAACATCTTCGAGACATGGTGGGATGACAACTGCAGGGGCAATTCTTGTCCCTCAGTTGCCAAAATTATAAGAAAATTTAAGCAACTTCATGTTCTTTTGTTGAATGGCTTGGACAAACTTCTTTTTTTTGGCCGTCGGGGGAGGGGGGGGTTGGGGGGTTAAAATGACTGAGCATAGCATGCATGGCTTCTATATAGTTTCTAGATTTTGTTCCATGTGTTGGACAACTTGTATCTTTAGAAGTAATAGTCGAGGTAGTAGTGGTGATAAACAGTAAAATCTTAATTATGTTCAGTTTTTCCAAAACAACTAACTGTAACTAATATTTTACTGCTTATCACCACTATACCTCGACTATTACTTCTAAAGATTCAAGTTGTCCAACACACGGAACAAAATCCAGAAACTATACAGAAGCCATGCATGTTGTGCTCAGTTATTTTAACCCCCCACCCCCTAAAAAAAAAAAGAAGTTTGTCCAAGCCATTCAACAAAAGAACATGAAGTTGCACACATTTTCTAGTAATTTTGGCAAATGAGGGATAGGAACTGCCTTTGCAGTTGTCATCCCACCATGTCTCGAAGATGTTTCGGATGCTTCTTCAAACTTCATGAATTTAATTTCTGAGTGGCTGCCAAATGACCATAGCATATCATGAGTTGACAAAAATAGACGTTTTTACATAAACTAAGTTCAAACATGTCACATTTTCAGAAATACCCATTAACCCACAAGTCCAATTCCACTTCATTCTCTCCTTCCCCATTGATTACACTGCCTTATCTTCTCCTCGTCCAACAAATGGAAACTTAAGCATCTTCTCTACTATTTATATTCTGAATTTAAGATATGGTTAGCATGTATTACTGTCGTGAATATGATATACGATTGCATGCTAGTCTATAATGCCTCCTGCATGGCGGATGCAGTTGATGTATATTGCATGCTGGTAGTGGATATAGATTCTCGTGTGCCTTCAACTTCTTATAAATGCTCTATTTGAACCTATCAAGTGTAGGTTTTATAGGAAAATGCCTAATTTACAGACGACATGCTGTCAAAATTGGGTTAAAATTTTACCAAACAAAAAAAGAAGATAGGATTAATCGTTTAATGTTAAAATATTTTTAAAAGGATGAGTGAAACTTAGGAATCATAATTAATAAGGCAATGTAGACTTAGTTAATTTAGAACAGACATTCATTTATATGTTTTTGGTCCGGTAAGCTTAAAGCATTTATTGCCATGCCAAAATCATTTAAAATATTATATACACTTGGTTGAGGATTTGAAAATTTGAAAAAGTAGTACATTGAATATATACATAAGTCACAGGGAGCATCAGTTTCATAATTATTTAAATTAAATGCTCTCATCATCTCCTTACGTTCATGTCCAAATGCCTGGATGAATAACAAGACTACAATGAACCAAATACTATCCACTGTTCTCTGCTCTTTATATTCTGAATTTAAGATATGGTTAAATGTATTACTGTCGTGAATATGCTACATGATTGCATGCTAGCCTAGAATGCCTCTTGCATGGCAGATGCAATTGATGTGTATTGCATGCTGGTAGTAGATATAGGTTCTCGTGTGCCTTCAACATCTTATAAATGCTCTATTTGAACCTATCAGGTGTAGGTTTTGTGGGAAAACGTCCAATTTATAGACGGCATGCTGCCGAAATTGCGTTAAAATTTTCTCAAACAAAAATAAAAGATAGGATTAGTCATTTAATGTTAAAATATTTTTGAAAGGATGAGTAAAAACATTTTCCATGTCCGAGCAAGTAAAATTGTAGTGTTCTCTAATTCTTATAACACTTGGATCAAAAATTGAAAAAGCTACTTTTGTTTAATTTTCAATATTTTCATATAAATGTTAAAAAATTAGAAAATAATTTTTAGAATAAAATTTATTAATTACATTTTGTTTGTTATTAGAAGCATATGGGAATGCCATTCACCCTTTTTGAGTGCGTCAAACAGTCAAATTATGATTTGGGACACAAGCGAACCTTTTAAGGATTAGCTAGTTGAGTTGTTTTCTATACTAGTTTTGCTTGATTTTAAAGATTATCCATATTGGTGGTTCACATATGTTTAGGGTGAGTTGTTTTCTATATTAGTTTTGCTTGATTTTAGAGATTCCAATCCATATTGGTGGTTCACAAAGGCATTAGATAAACAACCCCCTATCCAATTCCTCCATGTAACACCTGAACCCTTCCTCAAAGACACTCTATCCAAGAACTCCCAACTAACTCAATCATACGCCTTCTCAAAATCAGAAAATCTAATTTGAACACAATGCCCTTTTTCTCTGTACCAAGGACATCCTACCACTTAAATGTCTACTAAAAATAACATACACAATCTGCCTCTCTCCCACAAAAAACACTTCGTGCAAAAGAAATAGTATTACTAAGGAGGAGGTTAGACTTCACGTTCATAGTCCAGTACTCCAAACTTCAAGGTAATATGAACAATATAGGAATAATTGTGATTTGGATGAGATTTGGAAACAATATAGGAATAATTGGGAGTTGTGTCACAAATCATTAAAGTAATATGAACTTTGCAATTTTATAACTTTCTCTTGACTTTATTTACTTAATGAATTTAAGTTAGTATTTTGAATGACTGAAAAATAGTTTAAAAAGTATATTTATTTTTTACATTGGATTTATAATTATGTAGGTTTTTCCTTAGATTTTTCCGTCATTGAGAAGGGTTTGTTAATTAACTTTTACGCCTACTTTTGATAACTTCTATTTTTGATAGTGGGCATTTCATTTGCAGTGTGTATACAATGAATGGAGGGACTTTATCTAGTTTACCCAGAGTTTCTTTTCAAAATTGATTTGAATTGCGATAAGCCTTCCCATGTAGACAAAATGAATTTTAGCCTTTCATCTGATAGGTTGTCGCTTATAGTTAAGGTATGATTTAAATATTAATTTTATTTCTCTTGAATCTTGATGCCCTTCTTTCGGTCATTGCATCCGCAAGGCAAGATTCAAGAGAAATAAAATTAATATTTAAATCATACCTTAACTATAAGCGACAACCTATCAGATGAAAGGCTAAAATTCATTTTGTCTACATGGGCAGGCTTATCGCATTTCAAATCAATTGTGAAAACAAACTCCGGGTAAACTAGATAACAAATCATTGATGCAACCACTACCATCCACGACCTTGTCGTCCTTCTCTGTCATCCATAACCTCATTGCATCTAGAGATGGGTATATATCTAACTTTAGTTTAATACATGATTTAACTTCTCGACTGCATGCTTGGATTGGCATATCTTGTGAACTGCATGCTGGTAGTAGACATTAGGACTGCATGCTTGATTGGAACGCCACACATATCCTGGCTGATGCAATGATGTGTATTGCCTGCTAGTAGATACTTTTAGGTTGTTGCATGTCTTAATCTAAATGACATCTGTATGATGCAAAAATATTGTGAATTGCATACTTGTGTGACTTGCAGGTTTGGGAAATGTTCTATTTATAGACGGCATGCTGCCGAAAATTTGTTGAAAATTTTAGGGAAAGGAAAGAAAAATTCATGAGACCAATTTTGGACTATGTGATATAATTTTTCGTTGATTTCTTGCTTGCTTGGTGGTTATGCCAATTTTGGTTGGATTCTGTTATTTATGTTTCAAGGTTTAAGTTTAATTTATGTACAACCAAAAATTAATTGTTAATTGCCAAAAAAGGAGATTAAAAGTAATATAGGGTCCATCAGAATGGATGGAACACTAGAGGAAGTGGCATTGTTTCCCATGCAAGTCAGTAGAAATTTGTTTCCCATTTTGCTTGTTGGTTCCTTCCTCCCACTCATTTTAGAGTAGCTAATGGCAATAGGGTTTTATTTTGGGAGGATGCTTGGCCTGGTTACAGTCATTGGAGTAGATGATACTTCATCTTCTTAAGATTTCCACTCTTCACAATGCACATATCATCTCTTTCTTTTCTTTGGAGAGGAACTCTCTTTCTTGGGATTTTCATTTTATAGTGAATCTCATACCAACTATGTCTACTCTATGAAATATTGTTTATGGGGATAATCCACTATATTATGATATATGTGTTTTATGGGATGCATGAACATGTTACATTATTTAATGCTTATTATATGAAGCTCCTGTGCATTCGCAAAATTAATTACTAGTTGGATTATTGTGAATTATTTATCGTAAACACCTACGTTTGGAGTATCTCTATGGAAAATGTCATATTTACAGGGAAAATGCTGCCAAAATATTTCAAAAAGCGTATACTAATTTTTTTTACTTTCTTAATTAATCTGTAGGGTTTGCAATTGTGACAACGTCAGGACGATATCATGCAC
Source organism: Malania oleifera (assembly GCF_029873635.1). Classification (NCBI taxonomy): domain Eukaryota; kingdom Viridiplantae; phylum Streptophyta; class Magnoliopsida; order Santalales; family Ximeniaceae; genus Malania; species Malania oleifera. The sequence continues at coordinate 27,478,431 of NC_080422.1, forward strand.
TATGCATGCAGCTTTTCACTTTCTTTGTTATCTGAACAGATGAAATGTATTTGAATTTGAATTTATATAATGTATTTGTATTTAAATTTGAATTTGTATAATATATTTGTATTTGAATTTGAATTTGTATAACATATTTGTAATTTAATTTGAATTAAAATTTTTAATAATTTATGAATTTTATTGCAATTATGAATGTATAAGAAAATGTAATTTAATTACAGATTTTTACAGAAATTAATAATTGGAAACAAAATTAATTTCACTAATAATTATCCAATTTAAGTATTAGTGACGGTTTCAAAATCGTCACTAATACCCCTTTTAAAAAGTTTTAGTGAATAAATTCAAACTTTCACTAATAATAGCTCTGCAGAGCAATAATGACAATTCTAAAACCGTCACTAATACTAGAGCATTACTGACGGCTTAACAATCGTCACTGATAATAGAGTAATAGTGACGGTTTTAAAATTGTCACTAATAATAGTAATAGTGACAGTTCTAAAACCATCACTAATAATAGAGCATTAGTAACCGTTTCATGACTGTCACTAATAATGTAGCAATAGTGACGATTTTAAAACCGTCACTAATACTATGGCTTTTGTGACGATTATTGGTCGATCCGGCGTAGAAACTATAGTGACGGGCTTAGGTTTTTAGTGACGGTTTTATTTAGTCACTAATACTTTATTATTACTGACGGTTTGAGATATTCGTCACTAATAAGTATTAGTAACCGCGGGTATAGAGACTAATATAAATTCGTCACTAATAATTGTAAAACCGTCACTAATACTAGTGACGATTTTGTGAGTATTAGTGATGGTTTAAATCCGTCACTAATAATCTTTTTTTTTTGTAGTGTTCTTTCTTCTTGACATGCTCCCTAATAAAATGTTACTGAGTATCAATATGTTTGTTTCTTTCAAGGTAAACTGGATTCTTCGCAAGTGCAATTGCTGATCAGTGGTTGTTGATGTAGACTTCTATGAGATTATCTTGAAGAAATTCCAGATACTTCAGTACATTCCTGATCCATATACCAAGACAAATAGCTAAGTTGGCAGCAATATACTTAGCTTCACATGATGACAACATTACAATAGGTTGCTTCTTTGATGACCATTAAATGTTGTATTTCCCATTAAGAATGTGAATCTAGTCGTACTTTTTCTTTCACTAAGATCACTTCACCAATCGCTATCTGAATAGCCAATAAATTTGAAATCACCTCTTGATGAATAAAACATATCATCAGTGATTGTACCCATGACATAGTAGAGTATCCTCTTCGCTGCATTTAGATGAGACTGGTCAGGAGTCTCCATATATCTGCTGACAAGTCCAACTCCATAGAGTATGTCTGGTCTGGTGCACACTCAAGCTTCCAACCAGACTCTTGAAATATGTGGGGTCAACATCTTTAGACTCATTCTTTCTCAACTCCAATCCTGTTTCAACTGGAGTTGTCACAGGATTGCATTTGTCCATCCAAAACTCCCTCAGTACTTCTTTTGCATAGTGGCTCTTGGAGATAAAGTTTCTCTTCTCGCTTTCCAGGACTTCTATGCCAAGAAAATGAGCCATTTGGCCAATATCTGTCATTTTGAATTCTTTGACCATGTTCCTCTTAAAAGCGGCAAACATATCTGAATTATTGCTAGTGAAGATTAGATCATCAACATATAGGTAGGCAATCAGCATGCTTCCTTTTGTCTCCATCTTCATGTACAGCATGTGCTTGTAAGGACACTTCTCAAATCCATTCTTCTAAAAATAGTTATAATCCTCATATTCCACGCACAAGGTGCCTACTTCAAACCATAGAGTGCTTTCTTCAGTCTGTACACTTTATCTTCTTTGCCTTTCTTTACATATATATCCAGGCGGTTGATCGATATAGATCTCTTCTTCCAAAATACCATTCAAAAATGATAATTTCACATCTAGCTGGTAAATTTTCCATCCATTTTGTGCTGATAGTGAAATTAATAATCTAATAGTCTCAATCCTGGCAACGAGAGCAAAGATTTCTCCAAAATCAATCCCTTCTTTGTACGTGTAGCCCTTCGCAACAAGTCTTACTTTGTATTTCTGGACTTCTCCTTGAGCGTTCTTCTTAGTCTTATAGACCCATTTCACACCAATAGTGTCGCAGCCCTTTGGGAGATTTGTCAGCACCCAAGTCTTATTCTTCTCGATGGATTGAATCCCCTCATCCATCACTTTTCTCCATTTTTCTTCTTTGTTAGCCTCCTCAAAGCTAACTGGATCGCTAGTCAATAATCGACAATATAGAGCAACATGTTCTTCTATAGGTTCTATAGTTTCATACTGATCAGCTAGATTATGGGCTCCTCTAGGTCTCATGCCTGAGATTTCACGCTCAATTGGTGATGGAACTTCTTTCCTCTATGGTGAACCATATGGAGGTGTCTGCAGCTTGAGAACTTGTTACTCGATAGTTAGTGTGGGTTCTTCTTCTTCAAGCATCAATTCTGCATCTTTGGAAGATTCAGTGTCACGCCCTAAACCCGGTAATGGGCCCAGAGTGATTTTAATAACCTTACATGTCTCAGTATCATACAAAATCCCACAGATACAGTAATAAATAAGGGTCTGACCCTATGGGGTTCCCATACACCCTATACACATTCATATACAAGACATATACACAGTGAAAAATGTTCTTTCTATACATACGTAGTACCATACCAAAGTCTATACAAAAGGAGTCTAAGCTCCATATTACAAAACATAAACCCCAAGGTGTCCACAATACCCAAAATGACAACCCTGTTACAATCCAAGTACTTAAAAAAGTACTTCACGCAGTACACCGACCACTACGCTCCCAACACAAGGACGCTAGTTCCAGTTACCCGTGGGACCTGAAAACATGTACGTACGATAGGGGTGAGACACATCTCAGTAAGGCAAAATCAGGTTATATAGATGTGTGGTATACGAGTGTTATCATGACATAAAACATATACAGTTCAATACAGTTCTAGTATTTTCACAAAACATACACACACATGCTCAAGTAACCTGGTGTTGTCACACCCTTCGGCCCAAAGTTGATTCGCATTACACAGCACCCCCAGCACATGGCATAGCCCTAGGCTCTCATGGCATTGTACCGGTACAAATGGTGGATCCACACCCTTCGATGATCAACCAGTAAGGCTCACACCCTCAAATATAGAGTCGGACACTCTTGCCACTGGCAGGTGATATTTCACACCCTTGGATATAGAGTCGGACACTCTTTCACACCCTGGAACAATTCAAAACCTAGTTCCTATTTTTCATCTCATAAAATCACAACTCATGCATGTTCATATAACAATTCAATCCACACTTATTTGGTAATCACAAAATCACGATTTTCGGAATACAATTTAAAACAAAGTCAAAGCATGGCCATCTCCATAACACAATATATATATATATATATATATATATATATATATATATATATATATATATATCACAATATATCCATGATTTTCCAACAAAACTAGAGATGCAACCCAATGCCCCCTTTTTTCCCAAAACTGTAATATGAAAAATCCCATAATTTTAACCATTAGATTTCCCCAAATAAGCAGTCAAAACACACGCAGGACCGTGAACTACAGTTTAACTGAGTCTAATTTCAAAAATAACTGGCTTAAATAGAATTCCCTTACCTTTTCCCAAAAATCAAACCACGAACTCTACAGCTCGTAAACAATGAACCAAGTTCCAAAAACCTATAAAGAACTGTAAAATAAAGACTCACGATTCCGTTCTCTACAGAACTATCAAAATAAAATTAAAAACCGAACCTTACCTCGATTTTGGGTCAAAACCCGAAAATCCCTAAAACGAAGATCCGTTCCACAAATCATGAAGAGAATCCTGCTCTGATCCTCGTAGTAATGTCGAATTATTGATTCCCTCGACGAATAGTGAAGGAATCTAGAGAGAGAGAGAGTGAATTTTGAGTTCTTAGAGAGAAAGAGAAGGAGAGAGAGAACGAGAAAATTTTGTTTTCTTAGCAATGAAGCAACCAAATAGATCTTTATAACACCCTTGACTTGGCCAACCTCCTCGATGAGGTGACGTCTTCGTCGACGAGTCCACCAGGGAGTTCGTCGACGTGACGGTGGCCTTGTTGACGAGCCTGAGATTTCAAATTTCCCAAAATCTCTCAGCATCTCCTTATCGACGAGCCACTGAACTTCGTCGCCGAGTGATAGAAGGGTCGTCGTCGACGAACTCTAGCTTCATCGATGAAGTCTGTTCAATTTACCGATTTACCCTTCTTTCCTTTATTTAATCCATATATCACGGTTCTGGTTCTTACATTCAGCCTGGTCCCACTTCCAGGATTCATTTTATTCAAAAATGACATCCCTGCTATGAATAACTTACTTGTTGATGGGATTGTAGAGTTGATATCTCATGGTATTGTCACCATACCCAACAAGGATTTATTTCTCTCCTTTATCTTCCAACTTTGTCCTTCTTGCCTCTCGGATCTTGGCATAGGCTATAGAGCCAAACACTCTAAGATGACTCACACAGGACTTGTGAGTACTCCAAGCTTCATGTGGTGTCTTTGTATTAAGACTCTTCGTAGGACACCTGTTGAGCAGATAGACTACACATGACACTGCTTTTTCCCAAAAGCTTTTTGGCATATTGTTATCCTTTAACAAGCTCCTGGCCATGTTAAGGATCGTGCGGTTCCTCCTCTCAGCTACACCATTCTACTGAGTAATGTGTAATGGTGTGAATTGTACTGTATTTGAATCCCTTGTTGTGTAAGAAATTCCAGGAAAGCTTCATCTTTGTACACTTCTCCTTGGTCTGATCGGAGTGACTTGGTACGATGGCCACTTTGTTTCTCCACAAGAGCTTTGAACTCTCTGAACTTGTCAAACACTTTTGACTTCCTTTCAAGAATTAGACTCAAGTCTTCTTGTTGTAATAGTTAGTGAAGGTGAGGAAGTATCAGTTTTGTCCATTTGAAAATGACCTCAATAGACCGCACACGTCTGTGTGTACTAGCTGGAGTGGTATGGTAGATCTATAGTTGGTATGCTTTCCGAAGCTATTTCTATGTTGCTTGTTTAAAACAAATCTTTCACATATCACATTTGGGTGGTGGATGTTAGGTGATCCTTTCACCATCTTCTTGCTTCCCATCTATTTCAAAATTTCAAAGTTCAGATGTCCGTACCTAAGATGCCATAGCCAGTCTTTGATGATAGCGCTTAAACACCTTGGCGTATCATGTTGAATGGCAAGCGAAAACATTCAATTCTTTGCCATAGTGACTTGAGTAACAAGCTTACCTTAAGTGTCTGTTATCATCATCTGTTTATCTCTAAGGCTCATTCAGTAGCCTTTCTCCACTAACTGTCCGAGACTCAAGATGTTAGTTTTCATTTATGGCATGTAATAGACATTGGAGATGTAAGCATGATCTCTGGACTTCTACTTGATCAAAACATCTCCTCTCCCTCGAACTAGGACTTTTGAGAGATCACCAAAGGATATCTCTCCTTGAACTTTCTCATCAAGTTCAGTAAACAAGTTCTTTCTACCAATTATATGATTGCTGGCTTTAGAGTCAAGGTACCAAACATTTTGGTCTTGTTGGGTTGAATTGTGTGGCATCAGCATCAACGATTCTCCTTCGTATTTCTCCTTTTTTGAAAAGTTAGTATTTTCATTTACTTCCTAATTTTGGGGATTACCTATGCAGTCATTGCTAACTCCGCTTGTGATGCACTTAATGTCCTAATATTTTTTCACATACAGCCGGTCCCAAGCACGAATAAAGAAGGAGGGTTGCATTAGGTAGCTAACAGCCAGTGTAAAATTTGTCAAATCACTATGATATAAATCCTATCAAATATTTGTTGCGGCGTCGCCTATGAGCGATGCGTTGCACTTAAACCACCTAAGTGCAGTGAAAAGTGGGCGAGGGTGGGCTAGGTTGTCGCCCCGAAGTCACGCACCATGTCAGTGCCCAAATATAGTGTCAATTATGTGAGGGTTCCTACATCATTATGGACGTGGGCAGGTAAAGGTGTTAGTTCAGGAAACTAGGATTAGATTAGCAACATGGAATATAAGGACACTTATGAGAAAAAGCATGGAAATTATAGATATAATGATTAGAAGAAAAATTAATATAATTTGCCTTCAAGAAACTAAGTGGGTGATTACGCGCCGAAACTGCGTAATTGGAAGTTTTACCCGGGCTTTACGGTTTATATTTTTAATTAAATATCTAAAATTATCCAATATTTTAATAAAGTGCCAAAATCATCATTCTTGAACTTTATTGCACAATTTATGAAGTTTTGGTAATTTTTTGTCGCAGGAAAATTCCCGAGAACTAAAATCGACACCTGTTCGTATTTCATGCATAACTTTTCCGTCTGAGCTCCGATTGAGATGATTAAAATTTTTAAAAAAGGGGAAAGGATTATCTACAACTTTTGTGTTTTGAGTTTTGTGAGATACATGCTCCAAAAGAGCAGAATTTGCAATGAATAGAGAACAAAAAAATACAACAATTCGGGTCAAGTTGGTTGGATCCGGGTCCTAGGGCAGCTTCTTTCCTCCATCCTATTTAATTCCCTTTTCTCCCCTGTGCAGGGTGTGCCTCCGGAACCCTTCTCTCTCCCTCAAACTCTCTTCTTTCTCCCCCTATCTCTTCTCTTTATCCCTTGTGCTTTCTCTTTGGCATCTCTTCCTCTCTTGTTCTCTTCTCTTCCTCTCTTCCACTGTTTTCCTTTCTCTCTTACAGCTCTCTGTATTTTCTATTCTCCATCTACCCTCTGCAACCTCCCCAAGCCACAGCAGTCCCGAAGCCACAGCAGCTGCAGCAGAGCCACCCACAGCAGCCGTCTGCTGCACAACACAGTAGCTTCTCTTTAGCCTCTGCAACCTTCTCCGGCAGCAGTAGCTTCTTCCAGCCACCGAGCACTCTGCTGCTGCCATAGCAGCAGCCCCATACCAGCAACACAGCAGCTATTGAAGCTCCCCTTTGATCCAGCACTGCCATAGCAGCAGCCCTATACCAGTAGCACAGCAACACCAGCCGAGCCAAATGCTGCCAGCACCCTGCTGCCACGGCCTAAAGCTTTCATGGCTTTTCTTTTTCTCTTTCTCTCATCTTTCCTTTCTTTTTATATAATTTTTGGTTAGTTGAATAAGTGTTAAATGGTATCTTTTGAAGATTATTTAAAGTTTTGAATTTGAATATTGTGTTAGTCGGATAATTGTTAAGTATTAATTTTCTTTGGGTTATTTGAAATTTTGAATTGTGAATGTTATTTAAAGTGTTTTTATTATGGTAGTATTCATTTATTTTCTTAGATAAAAATTAGTGGTATATTTAGCTCGCAGTAGTTAATTTTTGGTTCTTTTTGAAGCTCAGCTTAATTAGGGTCAGATTTATCAAAGTTTGCATTTTTATTGTGTTTCGATTTCATTTAAATTTAGGTTTTTGTTTGTGTTTTTTTATTTTGGTTCGAGTTCTTGATTTTTGTTAAAGTTTCGATTTTTAATGTGCGTGTGTGTGATTGAGTTTCCATTATGTGCTTTAATTCCATGATTAATGTTACCATTTTTAATTAGTGCGTGTTTCGATGTTTCCTTAGGTAGATTAGAGTTTCCACTCTTGCATGTTTTAGTTCCATGTTTTAGGTTTCCAATTTTTATTAATGCGTGTCCCAATGTTTCTTTAAGTAGACGTAGGGTTTCTATTCTTGTTTTCTTTTATTTAGTGAATGTTAGTTTAGAGTTTTAAATTACGTGTCATGTAATTCATCAAAAGTGAAATTGAACAATCTTGAAAAACCCTGAATCTGAACCAAGTTCAGTACCTTTTTAATTTTGATTGGAAGAACATTAAAATTGAGATTAAAATGCATTCCCTGAGGAGACGATCTAGCCCTTGGGCTTAATATTACACGACAGAACTCCTATACTTGGGATAGCTTCCTAGCTGCTCATTTTTCCTGTGAGTCAAGTTTTTGGCGCCGTTGCCGGGGAATGTCGTTCTTAGTCTCAAATTTATGTTTTTCCCGTCATTTTTATTAGTTTTAAGAAAAAGAAAAAAAAAAGCAAAAAACAAGAAAAACAAAAACAGAAATTTTTTTTTTGAGTTTTGAAAAATGGCTGCACCTGCACCGCGCACGATAATGGATCTTCCACTATTTTGCCTTATGACGAGCTTAATTTCATGATGCAGCACGGGAGGACGTCACTGCTACCCGAGTTCTATGGGATGGAATCTGAGTGCCCATATCAGCACTTAGCAGAGTTTGAATTAACCTGCAACATGTTTTTCTCTCATGCTAAAACTGATGAATCTATTCGACTGAATTTATTTCTTGCTACTTTGCAGGATAGGGCACTAATCTGGTTTCATTCCTTGAGACCTCACTCTATCACTAATTAGACTGATATGGAGCGTGAATTTCTGCATGCATTTTGTCCCTCACAGAAAACTCAATTTTTGCAGGAACAGATTCTTAATTTTGTGCAGCAGGATGACGAGACATTTCGGTCTTGCTGGGAGCGATTCAAGGATCTACTAAGCACTTGTCCACATCATGGGTTTGACTCATGGAGGTTAGCTGATTATTTTTATAGTGCTCTTACTCCTGATTGGAAGTGTTTTATCCAAACTATGTCTAATGGAGAGCCCGTCAGCGAGGATCCAGATCAAGTTTATCATTCTTTGATTACTTAGCTGACAATGTCCCACAGTGCAACACACGATACACTCAGGCACCTATGACTGCACATCCTATCAGCACAATTAGTGGTGGTGATGCATATGAACCACCAAACTGCCCAGATATTCCTCCGCCTCAATACCAGCCATCACAGATCCCACAGAGCTGTACGCCGTCGGAATTTCTGGAGGATAGCATAACACAGATGGCGAACATGCTCCAACAATTCGTGCAAACTCAAGTCGATCATAATAATGAATTGCGGGATACCATTAATGCGATAAGCACACAGTTGGATATTTTAGAAAACGAAGAATCGCTCGCAGAACCTCAGCCTAGTCCTCAAGAGCACCAGCAACCACAACAACAAATGCACGATGATCTCTTTGAGGCAACAGAGGCCACCATCACCTTCAGTAGCGAGAAAGACGATCCCCAACCTGAGATGCTCATCGTCGGACAACCAATTGTCCCAGCACTAGAAGTCATGGCTGAAATAGATGAATTCAAAGAAAAATCAGAGAAAATGAGCCCAAAAGCGGAGCATTTAGTTGATGATGAGACTGATACTCATACGGAGTACCAACCTGTGGTACCTCATGCTCCGAGCTCAGAAACCATGAAACCGTCACTCCTGCCTGAATCAAATGTTAAGGAGCCTAATGTGGACGTAGACTCTTGCAGTGGTATGATGATATGTACACCCGATAAAGAGGGTGACCAGTCTGGTGAGCATATAATTTTCAAAGAACCAGGTAAAACCTTTAATGTTGATGCTTCTGAAGAACTGCAGGTAATTATTCCGATCACTTTCTCTCAACCGTTAGTTCGTAAAGAAGCACATTTCCTAAATACAATGTTGAATAAAGACCCTTTCTTGTCCACACACGAGGGTCAACCTGCGCACGTATTGTTTGGTATTTTGACATGCATTAATTCATTTGAGGCTGATTTTCGTGTAGGTATGAAGACTGATCCACTGTGGCGGCTCAAATTTGGAGACCCGCCGATGCAATTTATAGACCTGCGGCCACCAGACGAAATTCCTCCAGAGCCTCCACCAGACAATTGTGATGTTTTTCTTTTCGTTCTTTTCCTTTTATTTTATTTTATTTTTAGTTAGTTTTCAGGTTTATTTTCTCTTAGTTCGATCTTTGTTTTCCATTATTTCGCCACTCAGGTACGCCTTACTTTTCTCATGCACAGTATTTTCTATTTCCCTTATGCTTTCACATTGAGGACAATGTTCCACTTTAGTTGGGGGGGATGAGCATTCGCATGTGACACTGTGCACGTAAACGTACTGGGTTTTAAAAACAAAAAAACAAAAACAAAAAAAAAAAAAACAAAAAAAGAATCAAAAAATCAAAAAGAGAGAGAAAGAAAGGAGGAGTACTGAGGAATTACATTACATTATGTCATGCTTAACACTGACTCATACCCTTCACATACTTGCGTATAACTTATGAATGACACACTTAAGTCAATCATGCGTAGTTTCTCTCTATATGATCTTATGACTCCATGAAGAATCAATTGGTAGTACATTCGTGTTAATTTGACTATATAATTTCCTGTATTTACACGGCATCTCACGAGACTGAATAAACACATTCACGTGATTCATTGCACCTAGGGTTTCCTGTGAGCACTGAGAGAGCACCCATGGAGACTATGACACCTTGTGAGATATCCTTGAGCTATTTAGCGTCCTTTTGAGCGTTGATATCAAATCAGAGTGCATAGAACTCAATTCTCTTTTTCTGGATGATTCCTTTGTACACTAGTCTTTATTTTTGATTTGCTAGCTTAGAGGTGACACCTAGTGGGGAGATAGAAACATAGGTCTTGTAGCCTACTCAAGATGTGAAGGCTGAACCACCCCTAGAGATAGACTTAATTCATGAATTTCTATTTCGAGCTCAATTCCCATTGATGGTATGAAGATTACAAAAGAAGTGTTAATATTGTCCTTATTGCTCAAGAAAAGACAAAAAATGAAAAATGCGCAAAATAAAGAATAAACAATACACATGCGCATGAAATGAAATGTCAATGCCGGCCCAAATACATATCACAAAAAGTCAAGGACGACACATATTTTCCATGTATGAAGATGCTTCAACCGGTTAATGCCTCAGATGTATTCACGACAAGTTTGTGAGTAAGTTGATCTAGGGTGGTCTCAGTTGGATATGGCGAGTAGGTGAGAAGATGCTAGGGTCAAGGACCCGACACCTCATAGATAGGCTAGATCCTTTCTAGACTAGTCCACTCCATATACATAGCGTTGCTCCTTTTAATATGTGGGATGTTTGATCGCGACACTCCTCCTCACATATGATGAGTGAACCTATTTTCTTTGAGTGTTTTTGAGGGTATACCAGTTAGGCCGAGTTAAAGCGACCGTTCTGTAGGTGTCCACTGGCGTCCTAGGTGTACTGAGTCACACACATCTCACACACCTCGAGAGTTTACCTGTTTATACTCGAACTTATATGATTGCATTAACTCTGAATGTGCCACTGATTAACTTCATGTGAGTATACTACTTTCAAATCACGTATAAACGATGAAACTTGCATGGGTGACGTGTTTTGGAGTCGTGTGCATTGAATATGAACGAGCTTGTGTGAAATTCAATTATGTTCTTGTATGTGAAGTGGTATAGTTATATCGCATGTGCATTGATTTCATGATCACCGGAGTATGTAGTTCTAGATACCACCCTGAGATTCATTCACGTCATTTGCAAGAGACTAGCAAAACGTTAGTTGGGGGGTGTGATTACGCGCCGAAACTGCATAATTGGACGTTTAACCCGGGCTTTACGGTTTATATTTTTAATTAAATATCTAAAATTATCCAATATATTAATAAAGTGCCAAAACCATCATTCTTGAACTTTATTGCACAATTTATGAAGTTTTGGTAATTTTTTGTCGTAGGAAAATTCCCGAGAACCAAAACCGACACCTGTTCGTATTTCATACATAACTTTTCCGTCCAAGCTCCGATTGAGACGATTAAAATTTTTAGAGAAAGCGGAAAGTATTATCTACAACTTTTGTGTTTTGAGTTTTGTGAGATACAGGCTCCACAAGAGCATAATTTGCAATGAACAGAGAATAAAAAAATACAACAATTCGGGTCAAGTTAGTTGGATTTGGGTCCTAGGGCTGCTTCTTTCCTCCATCCTATTTAATTCCCTTTTCTCCCCTGCGCAGGGTGTGCCTCCGGAACCCTTCTCTCTCCCTCAAACTCTCTTCTTTCTCCCCCTATCTCTTCTCTTTATCCCTTGTGCTTTCTCTTTGGCATCTCTTCCTCTCTTGTTCTCTTCTCTCCCTCTCTTCCCCTGTTTTTTTTTCTCTCTTACAGCTCTCTGTATTTTCTATTCTGCATCTACCCTCTGCAACCTCCCCAACCCACAGCAGTCCCGAAGCCACAGCAGCTTCTCTGTAGCCTCTGCAACCTTCTCCGGCAGCAGTAGCTTCTTCCAGCCACCGAGCACTCTGCTGCTGCCATAGCAGCAGCCCCATACCAGCAACACAGCAGCTGTTGAAGCTCCCCTTTGATCCAGCACTGCCATAGCAGCAACCCCATACCAGCAGCACAGCAACACCAGCCGAGCCACATGCTGCCAGCACCCTGCTGCCATGGCCTAAAGCTTTCATGGCTTTTCTTTTTCTCTTTCTCTCATCTTTTCTTTCTTTTTATATAATTTTTGGTTAGTTGAATAAGTGTTAAATGGTATCTTTTGAAGATTATTTAAAGTTTTGAATTTGAATATTGTGTTAGTCGGATAATTGTTAAGTATTAATTTTCTTTGGGTTATTTGAAATTTTGAATTGCGAATGTTATTTAAAGTGTTTTTATTATGGTAGTATTCATTTATTTTCTTAGATAAAAATTAGTGGTATATTTAGCTCGCAGTAGTTAATTTTTGGTTCTTTTTGAAGCTCAGCTTAATTAGGGTCAGATTTATCAAAGTTTGCATTTTTATTGTGTTTCGATAGCATTTAAATTTAGGTTTTTGTTTGTGTTTTTTTATTTTGGTTCGAGTTCTTGATTTTTGTTAAAGTTTCGATTTTTAATGTGCGTGTGTGTGATTGAGTTTCCATTATGTGCTTTAATTCCATGATTAATGTTACCATTTTTAATTAGTGTGTGTTTTGATGTTTCCTTAGGTAGATTAGAGTTTCCATTCTTGCATGTTTTAGTTCCATGTTTTAAGTTTCCAGTTTTTATTAACGCGTATCCCAATGTTTCTTTAGGTAGACGTAGGGTTTCTATTCTTGTTTTCTTTTATTTAGTGAATGTTAGTTTAGAGTTTTAAATTACTTGTCATGTAATTCATCAAAAGTGAAATTGAACAATCTTGAAAAACCCTGAATCTGAACCAAGTTCAGTACCTTTTTAATTTTGATTGGAAGAACATTAAAATTCAGATTAAAACGTATTCCCTGAGGAGACGATCTAGCCCTTAGGCTTAATATTACACGACAGAACTCCTATACTTGGGATAGCTTCCGAGCTGCTCATTTTTCGAGTGAGTCAGTGGGTGGGGGAGAAAGTGAGAAAAATTGATAAATCAGGATTTAAACTTTGGTACACTAGAAAAGAGAAACATAAGATTGGAGTAAGCATTATTATAGACAAAAATTTAAAAGATAGCATTGTGGATGTAACTAGAGTAAGGGATAGAATTATAAAAATCAAGATGGTATTAGGACAAGAGGTAATAAATATCATTAGTGTTTATACTCCTCAAGTCGGCTTAGCATAAAATCTTAAGAGACAATTTTGGGAAGATATGGATAGTATTATACAAAGCATACCAGAGACTGAGAAAATATTTATAGGAGGAGATTTGAAAAGACGCGTTGGAAGAGATAATAAAAATTATGAGAGGATACATAGAGGATATGGATAGGAGACAAAAATGAGTTTGAGGAGATGATCTTAAACTTCGCTATGTCATATGATTTTAGTATAATGAATACTTGCTTTAAGAAGAGAAAAGAACACTTAATAACCTTTAAAAGTAGACAAAGTAGAAGTCAAATAAATTTTTTTTTTTTTTTTACTAGGAGGGTAGATCGTTTATCATGCAAGGATTGTAAAGTTATTCTAGGTAAAAGCCTAACCGCAAAACATAGACTTTTAGTGTTAGATATATGTATTTAAAAATGGAAGAAAAAGGATAAATAAACCAGTGTAAGAGGACTAGATGGTGGAACATAAAAGGAGAAAATATAATAAAATTTAAAGATAAAATGATCAAAGGTGGGGATTGGATCATAGAGGATAGGATAGATACAAATACTCTTTTAAATAAATTAGCTAGCTCTATTTAAAAGATAGTAAAAGAGATTTTAGGTGAATCAAGGGGAAGATTCTCGAATGGTAAAGAGAGTTGGTGGTGCGATAAAGATGTACAAAAGATCATAAAGACAAAAAGAATTTGGTATAAACGTGGCAAAAATGTAGAAACAGAGATAACTTTGAAAAATATAAGGAGGCAAGAAAAAATGCTAAAAAGGACGTTAGAGAGGCTAAATATAGATCATTTAATAGCTTTTTATGATAGATTAGGTACAAAAGAAGGGTAAAGAGATGTATTTAAACTTGCTAAAGTTAGATAAAGGAAGAGTAAAGACTTAGGAAATGTAAAATGTATAAAATAAAATAAAATAAATGAGGATGATATTGTCTTGGTTAAGGTCGAAGACATTAAAGAAAGATGACGAAGTTACTTTAGTAAGTTATTCAATGAAAACCAAATAAAAGGCTTAAATTTAGAATTTTCAAATGAGGAAAAGACTAAAAATATGAGATTTATTTGCCAAATTAGAGTTAAGGAAGTTAAGTTTGCAATAAAAAAGATGAAAAATGGGAAAGCTATGAGACAAAATAACATCCCAATTGAAGTTTGGAAATGCTTAGGTGATCGATAACGGAATTATATGGTTAACTAATTTATTTAATACAATTGTAAAAACTAAGAAAATGTCATATGAATGGAGGAAAAATACTTTAATACCTACATACAAAAATAAAGGAGATATTCAAAATTGTAATAACTATCGTGGAATTAAACTTATGAGTCATACGATGAAACTATGGGAAAGGGTAGTTGAACGAAGATTAAGGTTCGAAATGAAGGTCTTAGAAAATCAATTTGGTTTTATACCTGGGAGATCTACCACAAAAGCTTTTTTTTTTTTTAAGAAGATTAATGGAAAAATTTAGGGAAAAGAAAAGGGACTTGCATATGATATTTATTGACCTTGGGAAAGCTTATAATAGGATACCTAGGGAAGTTCTATGGTGGGTTTTAGAAAAAAAATGGTGTATGTAGTAGGTACACTGATGTCATTAAGGATATATACAATGGAGTAATGACTAGTGTAAGGACTATAGATGGAGAAACTAGAGAATTTCCAATCACCGTAGGTGTACATCAAGGATCTGCTTTGAGTCTTTATCTTTCTGCTTTAGTGATGGACCAATTGACTACGAGTATTCAAAAGGAGGTTCCATGGTGTATGTTGTTTGCAAATTTTATTTATTAATTGATGAAACTAGGGATGGAGTAGAGGTTGCGTTAGAATTATAGAGAGAAGGTTTGGAATATAGAGGCTTTATGATAAGTAGAAATAAGATAGAATATATGAAATGTAATTTTAGCAATGATAGGAGGAATATTGGAGACAGTTAAACTTGATGATGAAGAAATAAATACACTTGTAGATTTCGATACCTTGGATCTATAATGCAAGCTGAAGGAGAAATCGAAGATGATGTAATGCATAAAGTTAAAGCAGGTTTGGTAAAATGGAGAAGTGCTTCAAGTGTGCCCTGTGATCGTAGAATACCCTTAAAATTGAAAGGGAAGTTTTATAGGCCAGTTATAAGACCAGCTATGTTATATGGATCAGAATGTTTTGCGACAAAGAAACATAATATCCAAAAAGTAAAAGTTTTCAAGATGAAAATCTTTAGATAGATAAGTGGTATAACATTGAAAAATAAATTAAAGAATGAACATATTCATGGTAAGTTAGGTGTAGCTCTTATAAAAGATAAGGTAAGGGAGGGACAACTTAAATGGTATGGACACTTGCAACATAGGCCACATAGTGCACCAGTAAGGAAGAGTGACTTGGTTACTGTGGGGGGTAATAGAAGGGGTAGGGGTAGACCTAAAATAACTTCGGAGGAGATAGTGAGTAAAGATTTAATATCCTTGAATCTATCAAAAGAAATGGTCCATAATCGCATAAATTGGCGAAAAATGATTCATATAGCCGACCCCACCTAGTGGGACTAAGGCTTCATTTTTTGTTGTTTTTGTTGTACCTCTACACTCATTGTTGTAGTGTATGTACTTGAGAGAGTTGTAGCACTAAATGTTTCTCTTGTCTACGTTCGGGTGGTTATTGTATCCCCCTCTTCTTCCTTGTCCTCTGCCTCGTGGGACATAGTTTTGTTGACTGTGTTCTCCTCTAGTGGGACCTTTTATGCCTCTATCGCCTTCTCTGAATTCAAAATTTCTAGAACTTCTTCCATGAGATCCTTGGCCTTGTCCTCTTCCTCACTATGACGTTGCCCCTTTGTTGTATCTATTAGTAGTGAGGGACAACTTCATTTGGAGGGCTTGCTCCAGTGCTTTATCATCACTTCTTCTATTGACTTTCTGCTCATAGGGTTGGAGTGAGCCCACAAGTTCTTCTACGGCCATGGTTTCTTGATCATTTATTTCTTCCATGGTCATAGCTATTAACTCTACGAGTCCAATCCTATTTTGATAATGACAAATCACTTGGTATTTGATCTGTGCATTGAGATTGTGAACAGGAACAATATTTAGTATGCACGAAATGATAACAAATCATGGAAGCCATGAAGATTAAAACATACACATCCATGGAACTAAAAGAGTAGAAGAATGAAGATGCAAGCGGTAAGTTCAAAAACGTCATGGGAATGGGTATTTAGAACTGAATGTATTTGCATATTTTATATGATTTAATTCAAAACTCAAAATATACCCTAGACTGACCTTAGGACTCATGCATCTCATGAACATCATTAGGGGATATTTATGGACATAGAGATACTTTTAAAACCCTGAAAAATATTTTATACATGAGCAAAGAAAAAGAGCAAAGCAGAGTTTTGAAACTAAAAAGAAAAATCCAGAAAATGTTCAGCTTAGAAGACTAAACTCCAAGTTTAGTCGTCTAAAGATTTAACTTTAGAAGACCAAAGTTAAGCTCATTCGTCAGAAAAATTTCTTCAAAATACCGAAGATTAAGTTCAGTCGTTTGAAGAATTAATGGTGAAACACAGAACCTAGTAGAAGCACATCATAAGACTGAACTCAGACTTCAGCCGTCTGAACCCGACACTTAAAAAAACCAAACCCTAACCTCAGTTGTCTGACCCTATGTCCAGGTTAATTTTTTGAAGCTTTAAAGAACTTCAGTCGTCTGAGCTTTAACCCTCAGTCGTCTGAACCTGCGGGAAAGTTAAAATTTTGATTTTTTTAATGAGAGAACACATGAGTTAATCTTTGATCCAATGGTTAGAACTCTTCCTAAGGGCAAGGTTACCTATATAATCAACATCTAAACCCTAGTGCCCCCATGAGAAAAGAGAGAACGAACCTTTGGCATACAATTGAG